>NC_052572.1:54098947-54402003 GCF_016699485.2 Gallus gallus
GATTTGAACTGTTAAACATTTCTTTCATATTGTCTCTGCAAGAAAACACTATCTTTTGTTTAGTATCAGTCTCAATGTGCAATATTTCATTAGCAAGTCAACTTGAGCATCTCCAATAAAGGTGTTTTAAAGGAGGGCTTCATAAACAAGCTGGCATAATTAAGTTACATTTTAAGCATGCAATCCCAGCTAGCAATATTCCACATTAAGAGCAAACAGTACAGCATCCTGCAAAAAACAGATAGCCAGACAGGATTTTGATTATAATCACAGAATCAGAGGGATTTAAAAGGACCTCTGAAGGTCATCAAGTCCAACCCCCTGCTGAAGCAGCTTCCGTAAAGTAGGTTATACTGGAAAGCATTGGTTTTGAATATCTCCAAAAAAGACAACTTCACAGCCTCCCTGGGCAGCCTGTTTCAACACTCTGTCACCTTCATAGTAAAGACAACCTCCATTATGCTCATATGGAACTTCCCGTGTTCTAGTTTGTGCCCACTGCCCCTTGTTCTGTCACTGGGCACAGCTGAAAAGAGAATTCCTATCAGGAAGATAGATTCTTCCATGGCAATTTATGTACAGATGAAATTACTGCAATAAGCATTACCCAACTTTCCTCTTGAGCTTTAATACCTTCTTATTGTCAATTCAGCATACGTAATAAAAACAAGAAGAAAAAGTGAATACAACATGAAATATTCCACTGGTATGTTTTACATTAATCATAATGTTAAGCTCCAAATTCACATGTAATATATGAAAAGGTGGTTGCTGAGACTGCTTTTTATTACAAAACCAAATCCAAGCAAGCCTCCCCCACTTTCCTTTTCTTTACTACACCAAATGCAAATATTTCCAGCTAAGGAACCCCAGAATACTTACATTTCTAGAAAGAACATGCCAGCTTTTAAATCATTTTGGAGACATGTTTTGGTTGAGTCAAGTACATACTGTTAGTCTAACTACTGTTTTTCTTCAGATGATGCCACAGCTTCTCATCACTGAAGTTTTTTGGCACAACCCAGCATAATTGTTCCTTAATTAGCTGGGCTCAAGCCAGCATCAGCAATGGCTGTCTCTGAACATAATGACTATAGTGCCAGTAAACTGTTCAGTGAATTCTGTCAAATATACCAAGGTTTTAATTAAGATACAGCACTTCTCAAAAGATTTTCAGTAGTTAAATCTTAAGCTCTCACTTTTCAGTAAACACAAATATCATATGTCTCGCTGAATTGGAAAGTTTAGTTTACAGTGAATTTTTTACTCTTTTGCCATAACCTGACTTTACTTTTTTTTGTTGCTATAGTTCTTAAGATTATAGCTCAATCAGCCACTCTCATAAAACTTTAGTTCATCACAGATTCCTCCCCATCTACAGGTTAATAACACATTTTGGCTTCAAATTATTTTACAAAGGAAACTAAATTTTATTTTCCCAGCAATACACTATTTGTGTTACCAACATACAACCAAACTCTAAAGAAAAAAGAAAACAAAAGCTTAGAAATAGCAATGTAATTTCAAAATAGTCTGTATTTGTGCAAAATGTTTAAAATACCTAAATTCTTTCTTTCCCCAAATGCAAAATATGCAATTGCTGCACTGAGACGCACTGAGATGCCTTTTTTTGAACATACCTGCATTGTATATATTATTAAGCTGTCCTGCAGGCCTGGAGCTCTGTGAAACAGAAGTCACAGATATTCGAGGCTGAGCATTGTTTCCATAGCCTCCATTTTGTTCCAAGAGCTGTGGAAATTAATAATCACAAAAGATTTTCTTCCTCATTTAGTCAACGCAAAAGCAATTAACAAAGTGTAGCTTGGTGAGAACAAGCATGCAATCAATTTCTGAGGCTCAAGAGAAAGCCAGGCAGCTCAACTACACTACTCTTACTCAATTCCACTGTAGTTTAAATAAAGCATAAAACAAGAGACACTTCAGAGAGTTTCCTCTCAAGAGGGTTTCAAGTTAATGAAGGCAGAGCCTTCATGTATTAGTGTTTCTTGTGCACGTTAATTATGATTAAATGCAGCATGCCGAACAGAGCACTTGCCTCCTAAAGAACAGTTCAGGAACAAGACATTTTTGTCAATAAGCAGTAAGAGCTACAACTAGTTTCTTTTAATGTCATGTAAGTTCTATGGTTTTGTTTCTTTTTTAAAGTGTATTTTCTAAAGATTCTACATATTAGTCATACAGATCAATTCAATTTCAAAAGAAGGTAGTGTGAAGTTTTCAGAAGACTGAGAAATGGAGGACCTGCTCTGACATTTTTTATAAACTCACATCAGATAAGAAATGAGATCTAATCAATAATACTCTTTTATTAGATTCCTTTACCTCTGTGATGGGGGATTTAGGATTTACATTCCTAGCTGCTGCAATCTCCTGCAGTTGATTCACAAGTTCAGTGATTGACAATCTCTCCTCTGGGTTCACCTTCAAAGTGGAGCCTAAAAAACATGGTTCAGACAATAACAGATGCCCTTCTAAGGCTTTCTGCCAGCAAAGATAACTTCTTCACTGCAGCCTCAAACATGGAGCCCTCAGATATACAGAAGTGTACAGCAAATACTAAATTCATATAGAAGTACCATGGTTGTAAGAAGTAACCTTCAAGAAATACTTCTAGGGTCAAGAATACATCACAGAACATACGTCAGGGGTGCATTCATGAACAGCCTCAGAAGTAACGCTGTATTTAACTTTGTTGGAGCTGGAATCATACTTCCAGCACTGCAACTGAAGGTTTGGACAATCTATTTAAAACTTAAAGAAAAAGGAATTCGTAAAACAAATTCAAAGAAATGAGTCAAACCATTAGTCATTCCTACAGCATGCCTCAAGCCCTAAACATGATGGGTGACAGCACTAAAGAACAGAAGTTTCATTTAAAGGTTTGTTTTGTCTTTAAAGATTAAAATTCTGAATAAAATGAGAAGTTGTAACAGTTATCCTTTTTACTATAGAGTAGTTAAGTAGAAATCAACAAGATTTAAATCCTAGAAATATAACATAAGCACAAAGATGCATCAATAAAAACACTAAACTAAATAACATCAAACTTACGGATGAGATCATGAAATACAGAGTAGCGGGTGTCGTTCTGTGGAATGGCATATTTTCCATTGACTATGCGAAGTTTAGCTCCATCTTCAAAGGGATGTTGCCTAAAGCACAGGAGGTACAGGATACAGCCCAAAGCCTAAAAAGAGATAAAGGCAGTAGTATTTAATTTAGGCAGTGATAATTAAAGCCAAACTTTAGATTGTGATGAGGCTTCCTTATAGTGCTTGTAAATCACAGGTTTCAATCATCAACTGCTGACTCATGAAACCCTTTACGTATTTACAGTACTTTCAAGAGCAGCTTCAGACTCCTTCTGAAACAGTCTTGATGTTACTCTGAGGACAGAAACAGTGAAACATTCACCTGACTTGTCAGTTAGAGCACTCCTACTAGCAAAGTTGTCTCTAAATAAGATTGTGGTTTCTTTCTTCCCCTTCAGTAAAGTTTTCAGATAAAAGAACTCTCGTATCCATATATTTTTAAAAATCATATATCCATTCTGTAAATTTTGCTGCATACATCAAAGTGAATACTTGCAACATTGAACATGTTCAAGAATCATAGAATCATTATGATTGGAAAAGACCTCCAAGATCAAAGTCCAACCCTGCACCTACCACTAATACTGCCCACAAAACTATGTCTCTAAGTATGATATCCACATGTTTCTTGAACACCCCCAGGGAAAGTGGCTCAATCACCTCCCTGGGCAGCCTACTTCAGTGCCACTACCACAATTTTTTATAAGATTTTTTTTTTTTTCTCTAATTTTCAACCTGAACCTCCCCTGGCACAACTTGAGGCCATTCCCTCTAGTCCAAACTCTTATCTGGGAGAAGAAGCCAACCACCACCTCACCACAACCTCTTCTGGGGCAGTTGTAGAGCAATAGCATCTCCCCTGAGCATCCTCTTCTCTGGACTGAACAATCTCAGTTCCCTCAGCCAATCTCATAAGACTTGTGCTTCAGACCCCTCACAGCTTCACTGCCCTTCCCTGGGCACACTCCAGGGCCTCAATGTCTTTGCTGCAGTGAGGGGCCCAAAAGCAAACACAGAACTTGAAGTGTACACATATACGCGTACAGGGGGACGATCACCTCCCTGTTCCTGCTGGCTATGCTATTTCTGATACAAGCCAGGATGCCAGCAGCCTTCTTGGCCACTTGGGCACACCTGCTGGGTCACGTTCAGCTGAGTGTTGACTAGCAACCCCAGACCTTTTCCCACTGTACAGTCTTTCAGTTGCTCTGCCCCAAGCCTGTAGCACTGCATTGGGTTGTTGTGACAAAATGCAGGACCCAGCACTTGGACTTGTTGAACCTCACCTCATTGGCATTAGCTCATTGATACAGCCTACTCAGAATCCACTTTAGGGCCTTCTTTCCCTCAGGCAGATGAACACTTCCCCCCAACTTGGTATCATCACCAAACTTACTGAGTGTGCACTCCATCTCATTGTCTATGTCACTGACAAAGATGTTGAAGAACACCAGCCTGAAGATGGACCCCAAAGAATATCATTCACAAACAGCCTTTCCCTGCACACAGAATCACTGACCATATGGCCACACCAGCTTCCCATCTTATGCAAGGAGCTTATTCAGAATTTACTAACACAGTAATTCCAACCACATTTCTATCCTCAGCAAAAGCAGTGTTTCCTTCAGACAACATTTGTTACCACCCAAAGAACCATTTCTCTTGCCTTCCGCATAAAGGAGTTGAAATAACTGCAGTGTATACTAGTGGTGTTTCAGGATGCAATGCCAAAACTAAGTCTATAACAATGCTCTTGAATTCGTGTGCTGAGCAGTAAATCTTCATAACTTACCCTTCAGTGGCATCTGAAATATTAATAAAGTTCTCAGTAATTTTAGAAAACGCGATCATATAAAATTAGGCAGTATTTCTGAAGGGTTTGTTTAAACATCTGCCTCTCAAGTAGGTTCCTGAAGTACACTAAAATCCAGATGCTTTTAAAATTCAGTGTGTTATTTTCACATCATTTTGCTAATATATTTCTACCCTACTTCATCAAGCTTTCTCAACAAAGCTTCCCCCCTCCACCCCAACTACAACACAATTTTTTGCATTGAGATAGTTTTCCCAAAACTAACACTGCAGTAATAGAGGAGGTTGTCCAATGTTTAACTAGACTTCCAGACTGACAGCAGACGTACATAAAAAACAGGATGTGTTATTCAGCTTATCCAAACAAATACATTTCTAATATATTCAGAAGTCAGTGACACAATCAATAACCAAAACCACAGTTACTTAATACTAAAATACTAACAATCTGTCCCTTTTACCTTTCAATATTTTGCCTGGCATTGAAAATAAGCATTCAGCACAATCCACAGGATATCTCAGCTCCCTGAGGAGAACTGAAACTGAGAAACACAACACCTGTTAAAGTGCCAGGAACTATTATAGCCCAGGTTATTCCTGGAAATCTGGAAAGACGTATTTATTCAGAGTTTGCTCTAATTTGGGTTTCTCACCATCACTATATTTGATAAATCATCTACCATAGCTTAAATTTAAATTTAGAAAACTTCTTTGAAGACAGGAACTTTGTTGCAATGGTCGTGCTAGGAAAGAGTTAATGGTTGACATATTCAGCACATAATTTTAAAAAAATTAAGTGAAGAGAGGTATGACCAGCCATCCATCATAAATTTTTATTAGCATCCACATTCTATGTTTGAAATCAGTGTGGCAAATACATTCTATGATGTCAGAGTACTATGAAATAAACAATGATTAACACCACATAAACAGTTCACTGAAAGCTCCTGAATTTAATAGAAATGTTTCATTAAACTTCCTTTTTTTTTTTTTTTTTTTTGCTCCTAACAAATTCAAAGTAGCCTAGCAGGCAAAAAAGAAATGAAAGCTAAGTGAGGGAAAAAAAAATAAAGCCTTGTAATTACATCCCCACAGTGAATCTTAAATCTCACAACAAAGGTATCCAGACTCACTTGAATGGAAGAAAGCTCGCTGAACCTGGGGACACTGCCATTAACTAATACTGACTGTCAGCAGAAAAAACTGCCACAAATTGAAAAGAGGAAATAGTAAAAGAAAATTATTTCCTTCAGCAAAGTTGTTTTATTTGGTTGATTTTTGTTTTGTGATGGGTTTTTGTTTGGTTTGGTTGGTTTTTTGGGCAGGAGCAACTTCTTTGAAACAAATCAAGATACTGTTATTTACTATTTACTGTTATTTATCCCTCAGACCAGCTTCAGGCAATAAGAGATACTTTAAAATGATTAAAGGTTTTATACTGTAGTTGCACGAATAAAGAAAAGAGTTCAGAACAAATTCTGAAAAAAAGAGCCTTATGAAAACTACAGATATTAAAAAAACTAAGACCTGGAAGATGCCATACGCAGCCTAAAAAAGTTTCTTAGTAGAACCCAAGTTTGAAACTTCACTCCTTAGTGAGGAGCCCACTAACTTCCATTTCCAAAAGCATTACATAATGGAAACATACAAAGCAGTTTGCAAGCCAAAGGATCATTTCAACACAAAAAATATTTATCACAAGACTGATTTCAATAGAACCAAGGTTAATTTCAAGAAATGACATTAAATAAGCACAATTAATACCTGCCTTGACTTCTAGTTCCTTAAGGTACTTATTTTCAGAAAATCTCCAGACTTCAGTAGGAAATACATACAAAAAAAACAGACTGAGCCTGAAAACCTAATCTACTAAGTATCTAATCACAATCCATGTAGTTGATAACCAATACTTCTTCTATGCTGTTGTTTTAAACATAGCATTTCTGCCTTTATGCTTTTAAGCTCACACTACAAATAATGATGAACATTACCTGACTGACACGCTTTTCTTGTAAAAACTATCATCCAGTTCACTAACCACAAACTATGAATCAGTCACACTTAGAGACAGCTACATTATTCTGCTAAATATTGTGCAAGTTTTCACTGAAACCAGAGTGTAAAGTTAAAAAAAAAACAACACAGAACAAGTTCCAAAGAGAGCACGGTAAATACAACAGACCTTCCAAAGACACAGTTGAAGACAACCAGCATGTTAATACCAGCAGATACAGTAACTTAAACAAAAGAAACGCATCTGCCCTTTTCAGTAAGGCTTCTGTTAATTGATGTTCTTGCTGTGTTTAATTGAATGTAATCTTAGTTCAGATTGCCAGCATTTACAGCATGTGAAGTGACCAAGTCATCAGAAAAGCATTTGTTATTTTTTTTTTTAAACCTGGCACATAAAGAAATAAATTACTGACAGCACAGATGTTAAATCTTAAACTAAGAAACTGAATGAAGCTCTGAATTCCCAGCTGAAGTCTAAAGAGCCTGTTACTACAATTTCTCAGTTTGACCTCTGACATATACCAGATACAGATACAGTTGAAGAACTTGACAATGCCTCTTTAAAAAGACATCCAATAAACTAAAGGATTCCTAAACACAAAGTTATCTCTGTACCACAGCAGTACTGCATAACTAGAATGTAAATGATTTAATACTTTCAACAGCTTTTTCAGTGAGCATTAACAGTTTATTCTTTGCTACACAAAACATGAATGATGCAACTTTATTGACATCTTTGCTACACATATGTAAAACCTAGATGTAATCAGTTTTACATAACTTTAGCAATATGTTGTCCAAGGTTTACATGCATAGCATAAAGGGAAAATTCAAGTTTGAAGAACTTTGAAGACTCTGTGGTGGTAAGCTCTATCAAAGTAATAGCTCCGTAGATTATAGAAGAAAGTTAATTATTGCCTTTCACAGTGGAAAATAAGCTAGAACTGTGGAAAAAAAACATGTGAATTCAATATCGCACTGCTTGAATATTTCAAGACATTGTTCACGCTACTTAAGTTGATGCTGACAAACAGTTTAACCCACATTTATTTTTGTGCTTTTTATAAGAACTGAAATACAAACTGCAAAACCAGTTTAATTATGAGCTAAGTCCTTATGATACAAAAGAAGAATTTCTTACCCAAATGTCCTGCTTTTCACTGATTGGAAAATTTGAATATAAATCTATCATCTCTGGTGTCCTGTACATTGGCGTTGTATTCCTGGTGATCTGCAGAAGACAGAACCTCTTGAAGCAGAAACCTGAACAAGCTCTAATGACATCCAGGAAAGGAAAAAGAATGCTATCTATTCTGCATGGACAGCTAACGTTGAAACTTCAGACACACTTCTCAACAAAGAAGCCATTAACTGAGTCATAGACTGGTTCTATCAAAGCCCTTGTGACAATGGATAAAGGTTGAAGAACTCAGAATAACACTAATCTTCAAGAATCTTTCCAAAACACATAAGATTTAAGATTGAGAAATCAAGAAATCAAGAAAAATTAGCAACAAACCAGGAAGTGAATTCATGCTCCAGTGCATATAAATCTTGCTTCTTCATCACACTTAATGACAGCACAGACAAACCCAAATATTTACATGTCTTACAAGAATCCACTGAGAAAAGATTTTTTTTTTTTTGCATACATTATATAAAGCCAATGGTACGTAATTACCTTCCCTTCTCTGGAAACCAACAGATTACTCTACAACAGCAATGGTTTCCAAAACAGTTGGAGGTTAAGAGATGCATGATATCAGAGGTCATATTCATGAATTTTAAACAGCAGTGTATTTCTTCATATTTAAAATCTAAGACCAGTTGATGGATTATATTAGAGTTACCAGTGTTACTCTGATCTCAAAACTAAGAACAAGTGCACTTTGGAAAAATCAAATGCATGTTTAATGTCATCACTGTATTTCTAGGAGCACAGCAATACTGCCTATTTTTAAGGAACAGCCAATTTTCAGCTCCCTGTTTTGACTGCAGTTATAAGATGCTCTTCTAACCTGGTATTTCCCTATCAGATCACAGAATGGACACTACTCAAAATGAAGCAGTGGTTACAGGCAGCTAGAGAAAACAAGTGGTTTTAACTGCAAGCTACCTTTGTACCCTGGCAACATGAATAGCCCTACAAGAATCTTCATTTGTCTTAGAAGTTACACAAACTAACAGAAAATTAAGTCTACTGTCAACATTAGCAACCCTAAGATATTCTTACCTCTTCTTCAACTAGTGCTCTCTTTTGTGCAGACCAGCTGTAGTCAGGATAGTAAGCTACTGTTGTAGCACTACCGAAGTCGCAAAGTTTAATTGTCCCTTGGTTACTAATAAGCAAGTTCTCCACCTTAAAAAGAAGAGGTAGAACAAATTGAAGACATCACTTTCTGAAGGGTAAAACACATGATTAAAATATCAAATTGTTTGTGTATATGCTCGCACAAAAATATATCACTATAGTCTGTAACACTTTTGTTCATGAGAAAATGAAGATTTCAGACACCACTAAGTTAAATGTATATGGTAGCAATACAGACAATCTTTAAGAGGAATCATGAAACAAGTGTTAGAACTAACAAGTGGACATCCAAGGAACAGGAAATAAACCCAAGGGGAAAAAAACACCTATTAGTATCCAAGAACAGAGCGGTTTTCCCACGTGATCACTTGTATAAGTAGCACCTTGAAATCCAAAGGTTTTCATCTATAAAACTGAACACTGTTAATGCAATTGTAGTGGGACAGTGGATAGAACCATGGTAGATAAAAAACAAAGTAACAGAAAAGAAGCAGGCTACTAGAGGATGCCTAGAAAGATGCAGCCATAACTTTCTGAGGAAACAAACCAGCTTTTTGAGAACCATGTGCTGCCTGAACATTTAACCATTCCTTTTCTTCTTAAAAAAAATCCAGCTTTCTTGAATGGCTAAGTGAAACTGGGATGAAAATTAAAAGGGAATAGAAGAATGGGTACAGAGTAGGTGTATCATAGGGTCACAACCACAAAAGAGCTAGAAAAGAACTTGTATTTCTACATAAAGTCAGGAAAGGGAACTAATGTGCCTTTCAACTTTTCCAACATTAGAATGCCAAACTTCAAATAGCCAGATCTGGCTTCCCTTTTCCCACTGACATTACTTTTCTGGATGTCCTTCCTCAACACCTCAGCTTTCAGAACTAGCCTTCCTTAGATGTGCCCCTTCTTTCACAATAAAATCATTTCTGACTACCCGACAGGATGACATTGAGCGTGTTGTATATCTCAACAAGAAAATTGAATTCCTTTCTGTTGAAAAACGTTTGCTTACTTCTCTGTATAATGAGAAAGGCAGGCAATGACAAAGGGTTTTAGGCTTTAAACTAAAAGATGGAGATTCAGATGAAATGTTAGGAAGAAATTCTTTACTCAGGGAATGGTGAAGCACTGACACAGGCTGCCCAGAGAAGCTGTGGATATCCCATGCCCAGGTGTGTTCAAGGCCGGGTTGGATGGGGCTTTGAGCAATGTGATCTAGTGGAAGGTATCCCAGCCCATGACAGTGAGGTTAGAAATAAAAAATCTTTAAGATCTCTTCCAATTCAAACCATTCTTTGATTCTGTGATTCAAAATCAAATGTAACTTAAATAATAAAAATAGTTATAGTAACACCAGAGGGAAAAAAAATAGACTTTTGTGAGCTTATGTCCTGTTGTGTGCTTTGAAGGTTGCTAGTAATTCAGAATATTTCAGCAGGTTATTGAAATTGGCTGTAACAGGCTCTATGATCTCTGCTAAGCAGACTAGCTGTGACCTACGGCTATAAAGTTCAAGTTCTGATAATTAAAATATCAGATAAAGACTGACAGCTTATCAATCACACTAGCTTGGAATTTTTCCAAACCAGTAACTACCTGGATTTTCACAATGCTGTACACACCCATTCTAAGTGCAAAGGTTTTCAGGAAAAAAAAAAATGAATGGACAAACAAGAGAAGAACACCCCAAGAACACAGAAATCGACATTTCTATATGAGGTTGAACTTTAAGCTGTACTGCAGAAACTTCACAGATCCTAATACTTTTTGTCAAAATAATTTAGACAATCTTCTTGGATTCCAGCTTCTCTCCTAAATACCACACTGCCATCACAGACCTCATTTGAAGGTAAGGTCAAAACTTTGATCTACAGTTTTTTTTTTTTTATGCTGCTGACCTGCTTTCCAGAAAACATAGCACAGTTAAGACAACCCTAATGGATACTTGATTATAGTCCTTGCCCAACTATCAACTAAGCTGGGTCTAATTAAGGTACCCCCAACTATCATTTCCTCTTGCTCTACAGCCTCTAATACAAAGAGAACAGGAAACAAAACTGTTGCCTCTTTGTATATTTTATCTCTGACAAGACCATCTCTTGATAAAAAACTGGTCAAACATAGCACTGGCTCAACTATAAAATACTTGAGATAAAAAACTACTGAATTTTTTTTTAACTTGTGTGAGAAATGCATATTTATTTGTAAACACTATTAATACTTACAGAGAGAAGAGAGGTACCTTTTCTATTGGTAGACATAAAATATTTCAACAAAGCATACAAAACTTTATTCTACAAAGTATCACCAAAGAAGCTTAATACAGACTTGGTTAAAATCTCTTATTTGAGATAACCTAGAAGACTGCTTGCCAGCACTGAGAAATTTTCCTTCACAAAACTACAAATCATACCATAACTCTAGTTATTTTTATCAAAAAAACACCTTTAGTTCAACTTCATCAGCAAACCATGTTGCATGACATCTGTCAGCTTTAGATTGAGTACAGTAAATACAAACACCACATACACAAGAAAAAATGCTGCTTGAAAAGATACAAGTATTTCAGTGAGGATCTTCATTATAGAGTAATGTTGGCAACACAATCCATCTAAACACTATATAAACACATGCACATATACGTATTTTCAAGATTGCCCACTGTAGTTGATCAACAGCCTAAACACCAGACCACTTTACAGGCTCTTTCTGCTATTTAAAAACTCTACCTTTATTTAAATACTCACCTTTAAATCTCTATGGATAATAGGTGGCTTCTGTTTATGCATATGCTGGACTGCTCGGCAGGTCTGATAAAAGATCTTCAGGACTGTGTCACAGGAGATTGGCCCTTTGGGTTCCACTTTCTTTAAGAATTCCACCAGTTGTCCTGGAGAAAAAACAAACATTCACATAAGCACATGCAAAACACTATAAATTCTGAAAGCTTGTCATGTATAGAGAAACTCTCATCAACAAGGAAGACTTAGGGGATTGAGTTGTAGACAGGTACTCTGAAAGTGGCAAACCCATGAAGGCTGCAGTGTCAAAGAAAACGGCACTCCTAAGAAATACTCCTGCTGTTCCTTCCCCAACTAGTCTCAAATACAAAGACATTCACACTTATTACATACTTATGATAAAATTGAACTGCCTGAAAGAACAAAATGCTCCTCCTATGAAGGTCAACACTAGTTTCACCTGATTAACTTTAAGAGGTTTTCAGAACTACCATGCTCTGAAAAACCTGTTTTGCACAGGTTACAAGAAGCAATGTGCAGTGCTAAGAAAACAAATAAAATTTACCTTTACACAATTCTGTAAGCAGAAGGAACTCTCCTTGTCCTGTGTCTGATTCTTCTTTCCCTATAGATGCAGCAGAGCAGAACTGGACAATGTTGGGGTGACCTGAAAGTTTTTTCTGGAGACAATGTGTTCAAGGAAGAAAACTGCCAAGTCTATTGATAGTTTTGTGAACAGCAATCCACAGAAAACTCATTTGAAATGTTAGCTCAACCCAGATATCATTATAGCTGGACTTGAAATACTCAGCAGAACAAGTAAATTCATGTCCAGCTGCAGAAGCAGGCTTCAAGGCAAGCCACTAAAGGTAGCATGCAAGAAGTTAAAATAAAACATTTCAGAAATGCATTTATGATCAAGGCTGCAAGGAAACTAGACACTGTAACAGATCCAGGCATTCCTTTTTCTCTTTGACAATGACTACAAGACATTAACACAAGGGTCAGAAAGACTGCTTCTCTAGCTAACTGATCAAGAAAGGCCTGTTGTATCAACCCCTGCCTTTTCACAGAAAGTTGCTCCTGAAGTTATGCCTCCTTTTTATTTCAATGGAAATGACAACAAAGAGCACAGTAACACTACTTCATAGAGCAAATTCTCAGCTACAAAACACTTTTTCAGAAGTCATCGCCATTAACTATGCATTTTCACCAGCAATGAAAAGAGCCTGCATGCCATGTTGTAAAAATCTGCACCAGTGGAGGTGACCCACTGCCAAAACACTACCACGATTGCTTCACTGCATGACATCCAGTGTTTGGTCTTCATACACAATTAGCAAGCATTGATGAATTACAGCAGGTACCACTTTTTCCTCACAAAGAAATTCAAAGACACCTCTTTGTTTCATCCACACTCCCATGTCGGACTGTCCCTCTGCTGCCAGCTGTCATACAGCAATGACATCTAATGGAATATCAGAGAGAAGGCTCAACCTCTACTGCCATATCACAAACAGCCACTTCTGATGCCATGGACCCACAGCATGCAATAGGAGGCATTACTTCCAGAGCCCTTGTAACTTCACAATGCTTAATTCAAAGTCAGCACAATAAACTTCAAAAATAAACAAAAGCTTGGAAGAAAAAAAGAGGTATCTCAATTCAAACTACAACCTTCATTTTTCACTAGCTGCTCAAAAATTTACATTATCATTTTTGATGCATGTTAAGGGGAAAAAAAATGCATAAGTGAGCTCAATGGAGGTTTACATCACATCACACCCATTTGTGTTGGTCCTGATGTGCACCACACTAGTCAAACTCTGAGAATTACGCCTATACAACAAACACATTATTTACAAATTGGATTCAACAGATCTAGAAAGAAGAAAAAGGTAAAGATGGCCTAAGAACAACAAAGGTGTAAAACAAAGGGCAAAATTAATTCACCATTTAGAATGAACACAGTGCTACTTCTAGTTCTTATTGTTTTTAAAAAAAATCATGGTTCCTTTCAGATCTCTCTGCTCAGAGCTGTAGGAAATACTTTCAATTCAGTTGCATCTCAAAGTGAGCAACTGTTAGCCCTATTAAAATATTTACATAACATGAACAAGTAAGCTGTGAAAAGACATCCAAAGCATTATCAGTTATTCCTGGAAAGATGTAATCAGAGTAGCTAGAAAATACATTGCATTAGGATATTCAGTTCTTGAATGTGTTCTGTTTAAGATTTTTATAAACACCAATAATCATACAAAAACATCTGAGCAGCTTAAGATCAGCAGGTTTGTTTGCTTATTCTAATGCAGCTGAATACCCAGTAGTAGCCAAAAACAGCAGCATTAATACAGCTATTCAATAACTCTTGAAACAAACAAAGGGTCTTAGAGTAGATGCTGGAGTGCAAGCCTTGAGTTTGGCTTTAAGTAAACACTGAAAGCATTATTTAGACTGAGAAGTAAAACATGAGATAACATCACACACTGCTAGTTGACATAATTGAAAGTGAAAACTGTACAAAACATACTGACAGTACAGCTTCTGGTTTCTGCTGCATATACTCTACAGAAATTCCTTTCCTGATACTCAGCACAATTTTTAAAGCCAAGTGTATCTGAGGCAGAAACTGTGATACACTGATAGTAAGCAAAATTTTGAGTTCCTCTCCCCCCCCCCCCCCCCCCCCCCCGCCCCCCCTCCTCCCAGAAAAAAAAAAACAACCAGTAAATCCAGTGCATATGAGAGAAGTCTCATTAAGATTTAAATATCATGTTAAAGGTCAAAGGACTACAGGAAAGCCCAAATTAAAAAAAAGTCATTTTCTGGTAGACAGAGTGCACGACAAAGTCTACAGCAGCTACTAAAATCATCTCCACACATTAAGTTTCTGCAATTTGAGGAACTGAGCTTGCTGGAATGTCATCATCAGGTTCATGACAAACCATAAACTCATACCTCCCTTCAATGTCAGTACTCCTAAACAGTGTAAGACATGGAAGAAATGACAGTCTCTTAGAAATGTTTGATACCAGGCAATTAAATCAAAACATTTAAATACATTCAGAAAAGGATACCATAAAGCAAACTTCCTGAATGATAGCTTTGTTCTTCTCTTCCTCATTGGACAACAACCGCTGTCAGAAAACAGAATATTTTAGAAGATTTACATATTAAAACTTACAGAAAAGCAGCACACAGAGTGATATTACATACTTTTTTCATAAGAACACAAAGGATCAGACAGTCAAAAAGCCTGAAGGTACTGCAACAGGAGAGTAGGCAAAATAATACTGTTGCACTGAGACACACTACTACAAACCTAGTGGTCAGTTTTCCAACCATCTGTTCTGTTATTGCTTAGGGACAACTGAGTAATGCTAAATTCTGCCACTTTGAAAGAAACTGCTCTGAGTTTTCTGTTGTACGAAGCATTCACATCTCCTGGTTTCATCATTACATGCTTTACAAGTAAAGATTTAACTCCAGTATCAAATCTTTAAAAACAACCTTTACCCAACTCCATCAGAACTTCTCCTAACACGTAGCCCAGCTTCTAGGTACCTGAGTAATGAGTAACAAAATCAAACATCACTCCTTTTAATATGATTTAGATTTGGAATCAACATTTGAACAGGATCAATCTGAGCATTTGTTACTAGTTCCACGAAGCAGAGGAAGTACAGTTGCCTTCACACACAGTGTGAAGAAGTGGATAGATTGCAAAGGGCTGTCACTGAGAAACAGTCATAACCAGGTTGTGAGTTAAAATTAGGAACCAGATCAACAAAAGGCTTCTAGTGGTCAAGGTCTACTACAGGCTGGTTGATCAAGGGGAGTCTGTTGACAAGGCTGTTACTTCAGCAGCAAGAGGCACTGAGCTCACAGGCTCTCATCCTGATGGGGGATTTCAGTCACTCATATCTTCTGAGAAAACAACATCGCGAGCTACAAGCAATCCAGGAGACTCATGGAGTCCCCTGGGGATAAATTCCTGGTCCAGGTACTGGACAGATCCACCAGAGGTGAAGCATTACTAGATCTGGTGTTCACCACTGCAGAAGAAAACATTAAAGAGGTTAAGCCTGGAGGCAGTCTGGGCTGTAGCAACCATGCCCTAGTCAAGTTCATGATCATTGGGAATGCAGGCATGGCAGAGAGCAGAGTTCGGACCCTGAACTTCAGGAGAGGGAACTTTAGGCTGTTTAAGGAATAACTAGATGGGATCTGCTTGGGAATTTCTCCTTAGGGAGAATGGATTTAGGAATGGAACAGAGCTGGCAGCTCCTTAATGAGCTGCCTCATGAGGCCCCACCTGGAGTAGTGCAGCAAAGACCAGTGCTCCAAACAGAAAACAGATATAGAGTTGTTGGAGCAGATTCAAAGGAGGGCTGGAGCACCACTCTTAGGAAAGAGAGACTGTGGGAGATGGACTTGTTTAGCTAGAGAAGCAAAGGCTCTAGGGAGACATCATCACAGACTTCCAGTGCTTGAAGGCAGCTTATAAGCAGGAGGCATAACAACTTTTCACACGGGCATAGTGGTAACAATAGGACATAGGAGAACAGCTTTGAATTAACAGAGGGGAAGTATAGATGCTAGGAAAACGTCTTTCCTAAAAGAGTCCTGAGGAAGTGAAACAGGCTGCCCAAATAAGTTGTGGATGACCCATCCCTGGAGGCATTCAAGGCCAGATTGGATAGGACCACAGGCAGCATGATCCAGTGGCTGGCATCCCTGCCTACTGCAAGGTTGGAACTATCATCCTTGACATCCCCTCTAACCAAAGTCATTCTGTGGATTTCATGATATTTAAATGGGGCTATTCCTATCTGAAATTTTGAACACAAAGTGCACATGTACTGCAGTAACAAAACAACTTACTAAAGCCAAATAGCACGCTTATAGTCACAAATTTTGTTATTCTATGATGTGGTATGAAAAAGGAGCAAATTCTTTTTAGTGATGTAATGCCACTTACTACTCTCTTACTACTCTCACCTCCTATACTACCTTTTTCCCTCTCCTCCCCAACATATCCTTTTTCTCATTTAGCCAGACCATCCCAAGCCATTTTGTAGTAAACACAAATGACTACTGTTTAAAAAAAAAAAGCATGATAATAAATGACTTCATTTTATTGTCCTCTCCATAACACTTGTTCTGAAAACCCAGAACAATGTGATAGCTTAAAAACAAGAGAATCCAGATGAATCTGAGAAACACTGAGCTGTAAGTTCAATGAATAGATCAAAATGTGGAGGTTTCAACCATTTTTTGTATTTTAATATGAAAATATTTTAGTATCTCCCACTCAGGTAACTAG
Organism: Gallus gallus; assembly: GCF_016699485.2. Lineage (NCBI taxonomy): Eukaryota > Metazoa > Chordata > Aves > Galliformes > Phasianidae > Gallus > Gallus gallus. The sequence continues at coordinate 54,116,267 of NC_052572.1, forward strand.
ACAAGATCCTTTCTAACCATGCAACCGAATCCTCAAAGCGGAACCATGAACATCTAGAATAAACTGAGACAAGCAGCACTACTACTGAATAGGTCAATTCCTGACACTGGTATTTCAGTATAAAATGCAAGGTCCTAAGGGCAATGTTGTTTCTAAATATGTTTGCACTGCAGTGCAAACACCACGGTATCATCCTAAACTTCTCCAAATGACTTGTTCAGTGGACTACATCCGGCATCAGCAGTCATAATAAAGCATTAAGCAAAGACAGACTGTGCAAACATGCAGTAAAGCAAATTCATTTTACCTTTAAAGCATAGTCTTTGCCACTTCCAAGATCCTGAGCTTCATAGACAAATGCAAAACCACCTGCAAGACAACAACACTAAGTCACTACTGATTTTCAGCACTCAGGTAAATCAATTTTTTATTTGAACAGAGATAACACGTGGAAATAGCAGCTCTTCTGAACCTAAGAAATACACACTTTGTTTGGTACCAACAGTATACATAAACTACATATAAGAGCTGAAATATTCTTGACTATATTTGCTTTCTTTTGCACATATCAAAGCCACACCAACTTGATTACTGTCCCATACTTTGTCAGCCTGCATACGTAGATCTTAATTTTCTTTAAAGCGTCCATATATAAAATCAAGATTCAATACAGCATATATTAAAGATTTTCATTAAACAACTGTTTGTGAAGTTTTTTTTTGTTCGTCTCTGTTAGCCTTTCCATAGAAAGGCAATAATGAAAGGAGAAAAATAAATATGAAAAATAAATATGAACCCCCCTGTATATTTAAGATAAATTGCCATATTTCAGGCTTATTAAAAGCCAAAATAAAGGATGATGTTAGTAAACTGAAGTTTATCATTCCATATACCATTTCCATTTCTTCTCCTATGAACGTCTTCCTCATGCTTACATAAACAGTGTATATACTTGCTACATTCTCTGCCTACTGCAGAGTATCCCCGGTAGACTAACAGCCAAAGTAAGAGATTCACTTATGTCAAGTTGCCTTTCTGTTCTACGAGTAACAGTAATTTGCAGAATAAGCACAGATTTCAGTGCTCTAGAAGACTCCACTGGTCAAAAGGTCTAAGAACAGGATAAGGAATAAAAGTAACAGACAAGAAACAATTTGACAAGATACTTTTCTAAAGATGCAGGATCTAAACTGGTACAGTCATATTAGTGCCCATTGCCTTTTCTATGTGCATGAGGTAGACGAACGTGAGGCCAAAGTTTTTTACTTCGTGCAATTCAGTGAGATACAAAGCTTTCAAAGAAGAACGTCAGAAAGCATCACATGGGAATCAGCCCCATGTTCTCTTTTCTTATGCAACACTTAGACGTCACCACCCACACATATCCTGTTACCTTGCCAGTAGCATCAACAGCACAATCTGCATGAATGACAGGCTTCTAGATACTGTGTTTTCTTCAGAGAAATTCCATATAGAAACAGCAAAACCAAAACACACCAATAGCAAAGAGAAAAAGCAACACGCTACAAAAGAGTCAGATCATCAGTGATACCTGAGATGACAGCAGCCCCTGCTAAAGTCAGTCAGTCCTGCCATACATCATCCATGTTTGTGTTGTGTTTATCATTTACTTCGATTCATTTCCTAAAAGCAGCTTTGCTGCATTCTGTAGTTGTAATGTCAGCATTCCTAATGCCCTCAGTACAAGTGTTCTGGTTAACAATTACAAACATGCACCGCCATTTTGGGTGCTGACGGAGCAGGGGATAAAGCACACCATCTGTATACCACAGATGGAAGTACACAACACCACAGAGTACTCTTAAGACAGAGTACTATCTGAAACAATATTGCTCCTTTTCGAATAAGAACACATGCAAGAAAACCACAATTCTGCATGGCACTGATCGGCTATGACTATCAATAACAGATTTCACAGCACTGGCAAAGCAAGCAAGATAACCTGGTCATCCTTGGAATGAAGCACAGTGTTGAGACACCACAGTTTTTGATTAGACTTCCTAACCAGCTCCCTTCTCATGCTGAGAGATATGACCCAGGTTCAGAGACCACTGCCCAACTAAGCTGCAAGCACTAGTAGCAACGAGTGCACACATGAGCACCAGTCACCATACCTTGGCAGCATGGCCTCCACGCCCTTGTTATATTCACAGCCCACAGACCTCCTCGATACGGAAGTACCATTAGCCCTACAGAACAAAGTTTTCACACACATACTTTAATTTTTTTTCAGGTTTTATTCTGTTAACTCCAGAAATTCCATGCTGAAAAACAGATATTTTAGATTACTAAGTTGGGACCTTCAGGTAGCACAAATTTCAGGCACAGGAAATTACTGTATAATTAGTTTTCTAGAAAGCACTCAAATGCAAAGTGGTCACAGTCACACTTCAGATCACAGAACGGTTGTTCTGCAAGCCCAGTAATGCTGTGTGCACCAGCAAGGCTTCAGAGGGCTGGCATGGCTAAGTCCAAAAGCATTTCAAGCATATACCTTGCTAACACTGCCAATGTCAATGCCCACACATCCACATACACAAACTCCGAAATACAACCACACTTCATTCAAATCTGTGTTCCCTTGGGATTTATACAAGTGAAAGCATCAGTGCATCAGAAATAAACTCAGTCAGTTCAATCAATTATTTTCAAGCAGGTACCTGAAAATAAACAAGCTAGTCCAAACTCTGAAGATCCCTACAGGCTTTTGTACCTCACCCAGTGGATTCAATTGGTCTGATAAACTTTCATGCAGGGTCTTCCTCCAGTAAAAGGAAAGTCAATTAAATAAAAAACACTTTTTTAATGATTCAATGGCAAACAAGTTTTTCACTTTGTTGGAACTCTGCTTTCAGCAAGTTGTTGGACAAGTTGTTTCCCCTGCGATGTGCCGATTTACTTGCCTTATTTACAAAATGCTGTATTAAGGAGACGGCAAATTTAAAAGACTGGTGCTAATATTATCCATAACAAACAACCTTAAAAACTTGAATGTGCAAGAAGTGAAAGTCACAGTCCTGATCTCTACCAGAGGAAGAAAAACACATGTCTCTTTTCAAAGTGTTTCTTTCTAAACTGAGGGACAAGCACAAGTAAAACAACATCTTCACCTTCTCACTACAGCATCTGGAAGAAAGAAGGCTATGTGGATATTCAGCCTTAGTGAATTACAAATTTGTAATTTAAGAGAAGTTCTTTTGTTTCTTCCAGTATCTCTATCTACACAGTTTGAAAAGCAGTTTTCTGGAACTTCCCTCAGCTATCTCATAGAAAAATCTGCACTAAGAAGTCAATGTGTTTTGTGAGATGTAAAGTAGCCAGGCAACCCACAAGCTGCTCATTAGCTATTGACGTAAATAGTGAAATCTCCATCTTCATTTGACTATTCATTAGAGGACACAAACTCAATTCTTTTGCTAAAGAATCTCGCATGCATTGCCACTCTAACTCTACCACTTATGTCCAGCTTTTGTTACATACTTGTCAGCCCAGAGAATATCTCACTAAAGCAGAAACACTAGCTTCATACATATCACAATTAACATATATTAGCAGGCAGTACTTTTTTCACTATGCTTTGAAAGACAAGTGTTGCTTATTATATGCCATCAACTGCTCTCATTGACAGGAGCAATTTATTTTGTGTGAAATGGTTTAAGTTAAATGAAGATACCTCTGCCACAGTTCAAATAAAGTCAGCAACTTAGTCCACACCTCATAGAACAGCAATTACATACTCAAGAAAAATGAGAAAACCATTAAAATATTCAGGTGTAATTAGTCTGCAGTTGAATTAGCTACTAACAAAAACTAATTTTAAAGAGCAATTATGGCTAAAAACATTTTTTTCCTGATACACTTATCTTCAGCATGGTAACTCAAAGTATTTAAAAAAAGACACCGAAAACACTGATGGAGGACTACTTTGTATATGGTTTATCTCATTTAGCTTATCAGAAGAAATACACTCTAATTTACTTAAAGATTCATTTTCCCTTACTGTGATCTCTGCTCCAGAAAAATTTCAAGATGAACACTTTGGTAATTTTTTATTTAACTCCTAAAACTAGACAGAGTTCCCCAATTAACATTTCACTGGTAATGAAATATTCGTAAGAAGATTTTATTATACATTGAGAGGCAGTGGGAATTACCAGTGAATCTGCCAATGGATTTTAACACACTATGAAAGTCCTTAGAAGCACCGCCTAATCTAATCACTTAACACAGAACTTGCAGAAGTCTATCTTTACAAACTTAAGAGACATTGAATATTACCAGTTTATGTTAATGGATCAACTCAAGCTTCTATTTACTGCTAGAAAGCACCTTTAAGTTCTCTACACTTAACATATTTTTACTTTGTCAACAAAATGGGAAATTTATGGACTCTTGTAACTGTTTCTGCTACCCCATCACACCCACCACCAACTGCTTTTACAAAATAGACTCACTGGAACCATTGAAGGAATATATTTACACAGTGCACAATTTTAAGTACATAAGTAGTTTTGTCAATATCTTACGTTAACTTACATTGTCATCTCATCTTTCAGATACATGTTCCAGAAAGTAAAGGCGTTTTATTACATACTCATTCAGCACACAGCAAATGGGCCTCTCCCTCTTCAGTTATACTGAATAATACTGATACAATACTGAAGCTATTACAGCTGTCACAAAAAAAAAAAACCTGTTTTTCTCATGACAGTGTGTGCAATGGGACACACTGTTCTCATTTAATTTACCCTCTCCTCTCAGTAGCATTTCTGGGCAGAATAAAGGAGTGAGACCAAAACAAGTTTCTGTAATTCGCTGACGGACTGACATTGACAGTTCCTCAATTAATATTTTGACAATTCAGTGACCAGGTTTTATTCCTTCTACAGTACAGGTGGAAATAACAACATTTCCCTATTCATCACCATTGAATGTCACCACTAGCAGGCAAACAATCATAAGGCTTATTATAAGTGATTCTTTGTTCAAGACAGGGAAAATGGAAAGCCAGCAACACCCAGCATTTAAAAAACAAACTTGCACAGTTACTACACAAATATGCCAACTTTCAGGACTGAGAATTAAGACATTAATTTCTGAGGACTACTGTTAGCCTGCTCTGATCACCTATTCCCCACCACTCTTACAAGGTCAAATATGCAGGTGTATCGATAGCTGAACCAGCCACAAGAGCCTCAGTTCCTTCCTCAGCTATCTGGTACAGAATGATACAGAAATCCAGGCATTCCTGAACAAAGGGGAAGGACACTTGGTACTGTAAAACTCAAAGATAACAGAAAGCATCAGAAGAGGTCAGCCACATGTAATTGGACTACATGCATCCAGACTGCCTGGTAAGAACAGATGTTCACATGGTGATGGAAACAAGTGCAAAACACTGAGACTGGTGAGTGATGCGTGGGCATATGAAAGATTGCCCACATGAAAGCATGTGAGATAGTTACATTGACTAATATGGTACTAACTAAATATTGATTACGTAACTAGTTAAGTAGAATTTCATGGCAGAATCAGCACTTAACTGGAAGACCCCGAAGAATCATAGCAAGTACTGAAGCCAGCACCACGTGAAGGGCAAGTAGTGAGTAAATGTAAAGGCACTGACTCATTTCCTCTACAATTATTAGCTGCAATTAACCATTAAAATGTTGAAGCAGAAAACACAGGAGGGTAACCAGTTCCTTCAAGTTAGATTACTGTTTAAAGCAAACATCTGATCTGACAAATGCCATGAAGAAAAACACCAAGGAAGAAACAGAGGAGTTAAAAGGTGACTCTGAACATGAGGATCCATAAACATCAAGGAACCAGTAGCTGGAATGAAATAAATAGCAACTCAAGTACACAGCGTGGAGCTAGTAACAGAAATGGAAATTTATAAAGATCATTATTCATAAAGATTATTAACCTTAATACAGAGTGTGAAACAAATAGCCAATCTGCTACTAACCTAAGAGCTGAAGAAAGCCCTCTGCTCTGGATCATTTTAACAGTGAGGATGACAAAGACACTGACTGACCTATCTCCCTCAAGGTGAAAATCATGGTTTGGCTGAAGTAAGACCAAGTGAAGATTCCAAACCTAGTCACAGAAGTGGCCTGGGACTGCTGAGTTTGAGCAGAAAATTGATAGGGTCATAACTGCAAAGCAGAAACTTCAACTCACAGGGCAGCAAGGCAGAGGCACAGGCGGCCCAGAAAAGCTGTGGCTCCACATACCACGAGCTCAGTCCTACTCCTACTGCAGCATTGCTGCAGAACAAAGAGGGAAACACACTTACACAAACTGTATAACCAGCGTCTCAGTTTTCTGTGTGGGAGCACATATACATCTACACCAATGTGGACATGCAGCAGAATACAGAGCTGGAAAGAGCTGTGGGGTGCAAGAACAGCCAAACTAACCCCTGCCACATCATACTCCATAATGCTAACCCACAGGCTGCACTCACACCAACTAAAACCAAAGGAAATAGTACTGTCTTACAGAAAAGGTCAACTCCACGCATCTCCTGTTCAGATATATTTCACCACAAACTTGAAATGTAAATTGAGAAAGCCCCACTTGAATTTCTGCTATGGAATCTGCCATGAAAACTCGTTTAAAAGAAAAAGACTTTCAATGTGTTTAACACTGAAGGGGCTGCTCTTAAGCCACAGACATACGTTTATGGGAAATCATCAAGCACAAGGCTCAGGGCAAGATGAAAAGTTCAATTTCAGCAACAAACCATGCTAAATCATACACAAACATCTAACTCTAAAAACAGCAGAAGAGAGTGGAACATTTAGACCACCAAACGTAAGTTTCCTACAGAAAAATCATTGAGTTTTTTGTGCGTGATGGTTTTTCTTCCTTTGTTTTTATGTTGTTTTTTGCTGGTTGTTTGTTTTGAGAAAGTGATTAACAAAGCAAGACTCTTGCAATATCTGCTCCATAAACTGTCCCCACAAGACTTCCAGGTGTCAGCACAGGTTCACTATCTGCAGTTGCATGAATACTGAATATACCAAAAGACTGTTTTAGCACAGGTGTGTTGGGTAGAAAGCCTTACCTCTTAGCGTACACAAGCTGTTAGGAGAGGTTTCAGTCAGTGAAAGGGAAAGTAAAACCTGTAATACCAAGGCAAACAAGGAACACCAGAAACTATGGTGACAAGAAACATACGTTAGGAGGGTTAGACTTAAAACGCATCTCTATATGTTTGAAATCATCTAACTGGCATCTCTACTCTGACATTTTAGAAGGCCTGTGAACAGCAAGCTGCTGCTCAAGTATGAAATACTTGTTTCAGAACCAAGAACTAAATATTTCTCTTGACAGTAGCTGCCTGCCCAGCTTTTCCTTTGTTGTTCCCTGGAAATTGTTTTGATTAGTCCACACTGGAACATCAGCAGCAACATCCAGTTAATTCAGCATTCACTCTGCAGTGACATAATGTTGATTGCTTATATTGCACTCACAATTTTGACAGTATCTTTTGAAAAGAAGCTGTAAATAAGGGCTGATAGCAGAATAGGGCTAACATTTATGTTTTACATGTTGCCCACCATTTAAGATCACCTTCTTTCACATGAGGTCTTGTCTGAGATCACTTTCCAAAAGTGACTGAGAGTTAAAGCAATACTTGCTTTGTCTTTTAGGAAGATACAACAGCAGTTAAAATTGATGTCCATTTTTACGCAGCAAGTTTTCTTCTGAGTTCAACTACAGAAACTAATCTTAAGGAAGCAGAGTTTTCTTTCACTCTGGTCAGTATGAGATTCTAGGAAAAACCAAGCTGGATCAAATAGTATATCTATCTATAAAACTACTTCAATAAAAGACAAGGTCAAGAGATAACTACAGAATTTAATTTCAACAATTAAAAGAAGCTCTGAATACAGCTTTGGGATGTCAGCCTAAAAAAAAAGTAGGAACGCAATGTGCAAAGTTCATGAATTGTGCATAAATAATAACAAATTCCCCTTTTTCGTCTCAAGACAAGCCTCCAACATTCATTCTGGTTGAAGATACAAAAATCCCTCTGAATATAAGCACATTATCCTAATTTCTACTACAATCTAAATAGCACACACACACACCAAACACTGCCCATATTTCAAAACAGGCTACCAAGTAGCGTGCTACAATGTCTATCCAAAAGTTTTCACTGAAAGTGAAAACTGTCCCAAAGAAGTCCAGTGTAAGGTAGTTGTGCCTGGAGACTTTCCTGTACTTCTATTCCCTTCTTGTTGATAGAAGCTTGAGCCAGTTGAGACATCTGCATTCAAGGAAATTCCAAGCCTTCCACTTTCGATTGCAGAAATTCTTTCTTTCAGAAGTTACATGTTTCATTTCCTCCTTGACTGCAGAGCCCTAAGCGATGTGTCCTGCATTCTGTGTAGCAAGGCCAGGTTGGACGGGGCCCTAGGCAGCCTGGTCTACTATTAAATGTGGAGGTTAGCGGCCCTGCCTGTGGCAGGAGGGGGTTGGAGGTTTGTGATCCTTCAGGTCCCTTCCAACCCAGGCCATTCTGTGATTCTGCGATCAGAACAGTGTGACTCTTGAACACCTCCACAGATAGTGACTCCATCACCCCACCAGCAGCCTGTTCAACTGCATCACCACTCTTTCTAAGAAAGAATTTATCTTGATATCTAGCCTAAGCCACCCCAGTGCAAAGTGAAGCTATTTCATCTTGTCCTATTGCTGTTATCTGTGAGAAGAGGCTGACCCTCACCTCACCACAACCTCCTGTCAGACAGTTGTAGAGTGCGATAAGGTCTCCCCTGCGCCTCCTCTTCTCCAGACTGAGCAATCCCAGCTTCCTCAGCAGCTCCTCATAAGACTTGTGTTTGATATAGGACGCTACTCATCTAAAAAACTTTCTTTCTTAATATATTACATTTATTTAGTATGTTGGCATTTATGTAACAACATAAGGTTGTTTTTTTGTTTTTTTTTTAATGCTGGGGTGTTAAGAGATACTGGCCTTCCCCAGGAGAGATCAGTTGTGCTGCTGAACGTACACACACACGGAACATGGAGCTGTGTCAGGCAAGGGGCAGCTGGGGGTCAGGGAAAGGGGCTGCACCAGAGGGCGGTGGGCACGGAACGGGCTGCACAGGACAGCCAAGGTGCTCAGGGAGTGCCTGGACGCTGCTCTAAGACACAGGGTTCGAGTTTCGGGTGGTGCTGTGTGGAGCCGGGAGCTGACGGTGATGATCCCCGTGTGTCCATTCCAGCTCAGGATCAACCCCTGTCCCGTGACAAGGCGCTCCTACAGGCCCCGCTGGCTCCACAGGGACACGAGGGAACGGCGACGGCACCGGCAGCCCCCGCCCGCAGCCAGCCCCTGCCGAGCACCGCCCGCCCGAGGCAGGCCCCGCAGCTGGGGGCAGCGGCCCGCAGGAAGGCCTCCCGCAGCGCAGCGCGGCCCCGCCCGGCCGCCGCCATCGCGGCCCGCGCTTACCTTCCGCGATGACCCGCCTGATGCGCAGCTTCATCTCGCCCATCTCCACCGTCTGCCCCACGAAGTCGTTCTGGTCGCGGCTGGCGGCCCCCAAGGTGCCGGGGCCCGCCAGGAAGTCCAGGGCGGACTGGAGAAGCGACATGGCTCCGCCTCGCGCTGCCCGGCGGCACCGGGGGAGAGGAAGAACGGAAGAGAGAGGTGGGTGCGGGCAGCTCCGCCGAGCTACCGACCGCGGCGGAGGACGGCCTCCTCAGCCACCGTACGCTCCGCTCCGGTCTGCTTCCGGGAACGCTACGTCACTTATGACCTCACGCCGCCACCTCCCTCCCGCCGCCCCTCGGCCCGGCTCGCCGTAGGGTCGGACACGCCCCCTCCCGGGAAGCCACGCCCTCCCCCCCCCCCCCCCAGGTGGAGCTCACTTTGTCGCCCGGCCGCCGGCGGTTGGGCTTGTGGGGTGCTGTTAGGTTTAGCACGTCCCTGTTTTGAGGCTGCTTGCTAGGGGGAGGAGCGCTGGAAGTCAGAATCTCTCTTCCGAAAGACCTGTCCTCACTTCCTTCTGCTGCCTTCAATAGCCGTCGCTGATGCAGTCACAGTCATCACCAAGATCCTTGAGGGCTCAGATGGCTGTGCTGGTTCGCTTCCGCAATGATGATGAGTAATTAAAAGTGATGTTTCTCATTCAGCCTCCACAAACTGACAACTCGCTCACTGTTCTTCACACAGGAATCATAGAACCAAAGAACATTCCAAGTTGGAAGGAACCCACAACAACCGCTGTTTCCAACCCCTGACTCCACGCAGCACCACCCAAACTCAAACCCCATGTCTGAGAGCAGTGTCCAAACGCTCCCCGCACTCCCTGAGCTCGGGGCCGTGCCCACAGCCCTGTGCAGCCCATTCCATGCCCGTCACCCTCTGGCGCAGACCCTTTCCCTGACCCCCAGCTGCCCCTCCCCAGTGCAGTTCCATGCCTTTAATTTGCACTTAATGGGTAAATTACGGCTGCGTGGCTGTAGTTCTGTGCTTCCTTCACTGAGCTGTAATGCCTTAGCAGCCAAGATGTGTGGTCTTAAATGCCAGTAGATGTGCACTGAGATTGCAGTGCTTTTTATCTTTCACCAAATTAAAAATAATGTTTGTTGAAGTTGGATTATATGGAGAAATTCCTTCTATTTGCAACAGAAGTCAGCTGTTGTTTTTGATTCTACCTCCAGGAAAACAGTGTCTTTTACTGTTATAGAACATACCGTTATCAGCACTTCGAGAACAGCAGACTCTGTATTCACATCAGGAGCATCCAACCTTCAGTCTCATTTTGTTTCTGGCTTCTCCAAACTTGTTTTTCAGGCAAAGGCTGGAATTATTTGGGACCAGCAGCCACTGTTAGATAGGTTTGCTATAGCACGCTGTTCGACTCATTTTGCCCTTGTCCTAGCTTAACCTGCATACTCCTGTTTGAAGAATCATTCACATAAGGCCACCACTGGGAAAGGAGCAGGATTTTTGTAAGGAACCAGAGATTCAATCCTTCTGCACATGAGGGTTTGGATTTTGTTAGAACCGTTCTTACTCCCCAAAGAAGAACTGCATCAGAGGGGAATACAAAACAACTGGAATTTAGACTTTAGCTTAGATGAAAAACAAGACTTCTTCCTTATCTTCAGTAACAGACTGAATGACCCAGGCTACAGTGACCTCCTTTCTATTCTCTTCTTCTTCTGCCAACTCTCTTTAACGGTTCCTGATGGATTCTCTACTGAGTGTCACATTTACCCCAGCACAAAAGACACGGCCTAAAGGCTTGAAGAAACCACTGAGCATGACAAGACAGCAGATGTATTTCTTTCAGCAGCAGGACAGGCTTATGCCTATTTGAAATGCCCTTAGGATCTTGCCTAAGTCTTGGTTCCCTGTCAGTATGTATTGTGCATTTTTGAAGTATAAAAAATAGCAAGTAAATAAATAAATACATAAATAAAATTGATTTTATTTAAACTTTCATTTTGTATTACATCATCTAGAAGAGTAATTCGATGTGACTATTGAGAAAGGACCTTGGCACAAGGAGTAAACTACTCAAAATTTCAGTGAAAAAAATTGCATGTAAATAGGCACTAAATGTGACATCTAATCCTAAAAGCTCTGCCCAAAGATTTGTACAATTCCTCTCATTCCTTCAAATTGCTCTAATGATACAGTGACAGATTACACTGGGAGTTTGTTATACGAAAGACTGCAGGAAAGTAACCATGTTGCATGTGAAGGAATTATAAGGAAAAAAAAAAAAAAACGTAGGATAAGAAGCAAGAATGCCACATTTGGAAAAGTCAGGATAGATTTGACACCTCCAACTACTACAGATATGCTAGGAGAGGGATGGCTTAGATAAGGTTTTCCTGGACAAAAGTTGGAAAGAATGACAGCCTAATATCTTACTTCCCATCTTTCTATTCACCCGAGTTGTCAAGCAGACCATTAAGTAGGATAGGGTTTGAAATACGTGCAACTGTTTGAACGTCTCTGCAGTAATGAAGTTGAGCTTTTTATTATTATTATTATTATTATTATTACCGAGAAAAAGAAAATGTATAGTACTCCAATTTTAACAGTACTTGGCCAAAAAGATTAACATGTTACTTGTTATGTACACATCCTGAGAGTCTTCTGGATGTTTTCTTTAAAGTTGCTAAAGGTAGTAAGGCCTATCTGTTTTTATGTTGGCATCCTGGAAAGCAGAAGAAAACAAGGTTGTGCCACCTTTTGCTAACTTGCATCCCTGTTCTGGCAAACAGGATGGACTGCTGCAGTATTGTTGAGAACCTGATGAGAAAGTTATGCCCTGGTCTTCCTATTTTTACTCTTATCCACTCCTCTTCGTTCTACAGCCTCGCCCAGAATAGGCCAAGAGTACTTAGACCAAAAATCTTGCGTGGGGAAGGTAGTAAAAAAGAAATTTCCTTTTGTATCATAAGGTCAAGGCAGTGGAGAGCTATAAATTGAGGTATTATTAAATGACAAGTTTGTTCTGTTTACTAGCACTTAGTAATGATATGCACTTTTATTTCCATATCAGTAATTGCTTTCAGCTCATTAGGAATTAAATGAATTGAATGGTATTGGATTAGCATTCCATTTTGCATCTTTCTGTAGCATTTAAAAGAAATACAGCTAGCAAAATGAGATACACAATGTCTGCATGGCCCTAGATAAGATTTATTAGGCTCAGCGCAGCTGAAAATCAATTTCAGAAGTACGTCTTAGAAGGAAGATTAAATACTTCTTCAACGTTTGTACTTTTTGTTGCAGCAGCTCTTGTGATAGGCTCTGAAAGCCTGAGTCATTAAGCTAATTCCGACAGAAAGCAAACAGAACAGGTTTTGACCTTTCTTAGTATTAATGTCTTCATTTCGCCTGCAGAGGCACTTCATCTCTTCTGAGACCGGAAAGATAGGCACTTTCACAGCTGAGTTGGCACTTCTGTTTCGTTCTCTAATTTGCTTGTATAAGTTTGAGTGGAACTATTCCCTTTTGAAAGCTTTAGGTTTAATTCTGCCTCAGAGACCCTCACGAGAGCCATTAGTTTTTGGAAGTGCACATCCAAATTCATTATTTGATTTATTTTTTCCCCAGAACACCAACTAATACCTCTACATGTTATACTGTATGCTATACACAAATAATTTTACTACAACATGGTCCTTCATTAGTGTAACTTTATTAGCAGAATATCCATACAGCTTGCTACTCTGGATGAAGTCACAAAATACAATGCATGAACTATTATGTGTTTCACTCTGGTGTGTGATTATAGTCTATTTCTTACATAGGTTATGAACCACTATATTTTGAGAGACTGACATAATATATTGTAGCCATGCATTTCAAAGAAGACCTGCTTATTTGATATTAAATTAACATGTATAATAGAGCATCAATTACAACATCTGGAAATAAAAATATTTTGATTGATTCCTCTACATAGGCAACATTTTAATTTAGCTAAATTTTCATCAGTCTTGCTGCTCATGTCTGCTCTGGGCATCATTTTTCATTTCCGAAGCCACAGTTTAAGTAATTCATTTCTAGAATGATAACGGGAACATTTGAAAAGACGTTCATTGATTTTGTGGAGCAATTGCTTTGTCTTTGGTATTGTATTAAGTACAACAAAATTTAGCAGAGGTAGCTTCTCTTCTGTTAGCTTGTTTTAAACAAGGCACACATCTTTTACTGTTCTTGAGGAAAAATTTACACTGGGCAAATTAGCTACCCAGTGTAAATAGTTATCAGAAAATCTGCTAAAATATTTAGATAGAAGCTCTGGAGATTAGATATGAACTGCTACTTCCCGTATACAAGACCTGTCACATTTTCCTTAAATCAGACCCCAAAGGAAAACCAAATGACTTTGAATTCTTTCTTCAGTTCTTGCTTTCAGATAGAGAATTCAAAAGAAGGCAATGCCCTCCAATTGTTTTTTACAAAAAACTTCCCATTTCATTCAGTGGCTCAATGAAACTTAACCAAATCATTCCCAACTCACACAGACAGGGAAAACTGCAGTTTTAAAGGAGCAACAATTAATGAGCAGAAGAATTACAATGCAGGAGCTCATTACAGAATTACGACAAACAAGCAAACGTAACACTAACTCAGATCTAACTTCATTTAGAATTACAATGACTGTGTTCTGAAATAAGTATTTCTACTAACTTGCTCAGACCAAAGGAAGTGGTAATCGCAGAAGTCACTGCCCAAAGCATTAAGACAATTAGATCTATTACTGTTTTCCTTTTGCAGGGGGCTGTTGGAAGGTACCTCGCCCACTTCAACACGAAGTTAACTGGGTAAGCAGCAGCCAGCTTCCCTGGCAGCCCTGTACTGACTTTAGTTCCCGTAATCATCTGTGCACTTAAATTCTGATCGCAGCCGAAGGCCCAAATTGTTCACCTTACCAAAGACAAGGCTGGAGTATGTTAGATAGAGCTGCATGCATTTGACGTGTATGTTCCCCTATGAAAGTTAGAATTTGAATACATACGATTTTTAGTACATCTATTAGCATTAGATTTTTAATACATCTATTAGCTACACACTGTCATCTTGAAACAAGAGTAGGTGCAGTCTCTATATGAACAGCTTGAAGTTGTACCTGATTGCTAAACCACCTGTCTGTTAACAGAAGCATTCCGAAGAGCTTAATACACAAGCTTTTTGGGTATTTCCCATGTAAATTCTTCTCTCCCAAAGTGCCCATAGCATGCTGTTTTTTGATAGATTGGCCTCTTCAAATCCAGCTCCCTAAATGAAAAGGGAAAAAAAAAGTATTCCAACATGTTTTGTGAGTTAGACGTATCAGAGGGACAATTAGTATTATCCTTGGAAGAAGGATGAGTTAGGCGTTGTTTCCCTGCACAATCACACAGATTTACAGCAGCAAAAGTAGTAAGATGATGGCTTCAATTTAAAGCGATTACAGTCAGCTTTCTCCAGATCTATCAAAGACAAATTAATAACGCTTTTTAAACTTTGTCATGCAGAAGCACTACAATTGGAAAAAAAGTTTAGGTGCAATTGTGTGAGCATTAATGTATTCTGTGTTATTTTAAGTGTACTACAGAATATTTTCTGATGCTACTGTGTTATAAAGACAATGGTGATCTCAAAAGAAGCAAAGATGCATGAAATCATTAGAATAGGGCTTAATAGCAATTATGATTAGATAAATAGTGAAGATGCAAGTCATGATGTTCAGCATGGGTTCACGAAGGGCAGGTCCTGCTTGACCAACCTGATCTCCTGCTATGATCTAGTGACCCGTCTGGTGGATGAGTGAAAGGCTGTTGATGTGGTCTACCTAGACTTCAGCAAAGCCTTTGACACTTTCTCCCACAGCATTCTCCTCCAGAAGCTGGCAGACCCTGGCTTGGACAGATACACTCTTGGCTGGGTAAGGAACTGGCTGGAGGGCCGGGCCCAGAGAGTGGTGGTGAATGGAGTTAAATCCAGCTGGTGACCGGTCACGAGTGGTGTTCCCCTGGGGTCAGTGCTGGGGCCTGTCCTGTTTAATATCTTTACTGATGACCTGGATGAGGGTATTGAGTGCACCCTCAGTAAGTTTGCAGATGACACCAAGTTGGCTGGAAGTGTTGATCTGCCTGAGGGTAGCGAAGCCTTACAGAGGGATCTGGATAGGTTGGATAGCTGAGCTGAAGCCAATGGGATGGGATTCAACAAGACCAAATGCCGGGTCCTGCACTTGGGCCGCAATAACCCCAGGCAACACTAAAGGCTTGGGGCAGAGTGGTTGGAAGACTGTGTAGAGGAAATGGACCTGGGGGTGTTGATTGACGCTAGACTGAACATGAGCCAGCAGTGTGCCCAGGTGGCCAAGAAGGCCAATGGCATCCTGGCTTGTATCAGAAATAGTGTGGCCAGCAGGAACAGGGAAGTAATTGTCCCCCTGTACTCAGCACTGGTGAGGCCACACCTCAAGTACTGTGTCCAATTTTGGGCCCCACACTGTAAGAAAGACATCGAGGCCCTGGAGCGTGTCCAGAGGAGGGCAAGAAAGCTGGTGAGGGGTTTGGAGCACAGACCTTATGAAGAGCAGCTGAAGGAGCTGGGATTGTTCAGTCTAGAGAAGAGGAGGCTCAGGGGAGACCTTATTGCTCTCTATAACTACCTGAAGGGAGGTTGTAGTGAGCTGGGGGTAAGCCTCTTCTCTCGGGTGACTAGTGATAGGACTAGAGGGAATGGCTTCAAGCTGCACCAGGGAAGATTCAGGCTGGCCATTAGGAAATACTACTTCTCTGAAAGGGTGGTCAGGCACTGGAATGGGCTGCTCAGAGAGGTGGTGAAGTCACCAAGCCTGGTGGTGTTCAAAGAGCGTTTGGGTGTTGTGTTGAGGGACATCGTTTAGAGGGAACCATTGGTGAAGGGCAAATGGTTGGACTGGATGATCCTGTGGGTCTTTTCCAACCTTAGCGATTCTATGATTCTGTGATTCTATGATTATTGCTTTTCAGTCTGCACTATGTTGCAGATTGCAGCTATGCTAAATGGTTAGTCACAGGTATCCACACAGATGTTTCTCTTTATTTTAGACAAGGCCTGATGCATTTTCTTCTATATGTGCTTTCTTATATTTACTATTTTATTTAATTATTTTTGAAAGTATGTTTAAAATAAATTGTTCATACCTTGAAAACTGTCTTAGAAATAGCTGAGCAAGGAAAGAAGAACAAATACTAGCAGCGTAGCTAAGCTATTTCATATAGTGAAGGTATTATATATTCTCACACTTAAGGGATCATTTGTTGATCTCATGATGTACAGCAGCTACGTCTTGTTTCAAATAACATTTTCTGCAATATGATCACATGCTCCAAGAGCCAGTGCAGTCATTTGTACTCGACCCTAATAGAAAAGCCATCAAAATATGAGTTCTGACTAGATGAAATGTAAGACAGCATGAAGTATTTTGATGCTTAGCTGCTCAAAACTGATAATCAGCACCATTTGAATAACTTTGAAGGTCATGGGGTGAAGTTTAACAAGGAAATATTCACTACACATTGTTCTTGTTTTTGCTTGCTTTCTTCTTCTTTTCTAATGTTCAGGGCTAGGAAAATGTACTATAAAAATGAAGCATTTTTGAACAAATTCAATCAAGGAAAACGTTTGATAGTTACTGATGGTGATGAACTAACATAATTACAAAGGCAAAGAGGAGTTTTAAGCTGTTAACACTTAGAAAATGTTACCTAGCAACTTGGGTTGCTAAAATGCTTTTCATTATCTCGGAATATTTGGGGGGAAAAAATGAAAAAAGTTAGCTCTATTGTCAGTATATATATTCGGGGAAGATTCTAAAAAGAAGTGCAAAAGGTTGGCCAATCCAGAAGAATGTGTTGATACTGCTTGATTCTGAGATCCGGCTCCCATTTCAAGGAAAAAAAGAACCCCCCTATTCATTCAGATGATGGCATTCTCCCCCTCAGAATAAAATATAGTAAAGACCCCTAAAGAATATACAGACAAGAATGATAGGAATAGCTCCAGATGAAAAAGAGAAGTCAATCATTTTAAGCAGTTTGCTCAAATAAATCTGCATATATGTTAACTTTTAGCTGGTTTTAAAACTAGCACTGCTGAAAGTGACAAAGTGGTTCCCTGATGTATGAAATCAGACTCTTGCTGGTACCTATCCTAGACTTGAGCTCCAATGCCAAATTTTATGAAGCTTAATGAGGGATGAATTCACAGTGTGATGGCTTCCTTAATAGGAAAAAAAGAAAAGAAAAAAGGAGGTGAAAATCAGCTGGGAGCCTGAGAAGTTCTTCAGGACTAGGAAGTTGAACCTCTAGCAGAAGACTGACTGCAAATTCACAACAACCTCTGCTTCCTAAGGGTTCACCTAAAGAATCATGAGTTAATCGGGAAAAGAACAAATAGAAGGAAAAATATTAAGATCAAATTACAGCTACACTGTATGACCACTGCTGATGAGTACAAATACTGAATCTTCTTCTCTATTCCAGCTCTTTCTCTGAGAGAACAGGATAATTCCCATGCTTCTTTAAGTATAAGGACTAACATCTGTCTAAAACACCTGCTCACTTAGGCCCGGAAATATTCCAGAAAGGTGTATGGCTGAGTTGGCTGTAGGGGGTTTCCTTGTCCTCAACTGAATATATGGTAGCCTCAATGACTCATGATTCTGAACACATATAAGAGATTATTCTTTTATATGATTGACTCAAAGTTTAACCTCCTCTTCCTCCTATAAATTGGAGCGAGACAACACAACTGAATTTTCACTGCGAGACAGCTCATTTCATGGTGGGCTTTTTCTTTTTTCTTTTTTCCTTTTTCTTTTTTAAGAAATCTGTGTTCCTTTTAAATCAAATTCAGTTGACTTCAAACAGGCTATGTATGTATGACAACTAGTGTCAGGGTCTCATTGCTCAGATATTCTGATGCAGAATGCAGGCTTGAATAAGCTAGTAACTTAAAAGTGTTATTTTCTCTTCTGGGCTAATGGCCAATATTCCCAGAAAAGCAGCAGCAAACACTAAAACATCCCACTCATTTCGAAGGGACTGCTTGTGAAGTGAGGACAACAGAATCTTGCCATCTTGTGGCGACTGTCTCACAAACTGTTACCATCTAAAGATTAAAGGCAGGGAGACAGTACTGAATTTTCTTCAGTAAAGGCCAGTCTTTCTGATGCCTTCCAGATAAGTCTGGGATTGGAAAGCTTACATACCCTTTAAACAGACTGTTTGGAAAGCCCATCTACATCTAATATTAAGTTTTAATTCTACTTTATCAAGCATGCTACCACCTGGCTAATAAACTGCAACACAGCACTCTACCACAGTTACTGGGAGATGTAACATCAAACAACTGACACAAGTTTTACTTACTCAGTACATCTTGTGACCAGATTTAAGAACTGGCCTTTGTATATCATACTGAGTGCATGGGAGGGGGTAGGGGGGCCACCAGCAGAAATGACAGCAATATGAGACATATGGTGAAGGTGACTTCTGGGAGGTTAGAAGCCAGAAACTTTAATATTAAACCATTAAAAGAACATTAAGAATATGATTTTCTTTTTTTCAGCAAATACTAAAAGCACACAAACCTTATGATAGCTCCAAGGCGTAGATCAAAGTTTTTCTGTACAATCTCAAGCAGCTCTTCTTCAGATCTGTCTGAGGTTCCATAATGAAACACCGAGATCGCAAGAGGATGACTCAGACCAATAGCATATGATAGCTGTAGAAGACATGCATGTAAGCCAGATACAGTTAAAACACTTCTTCCTACATTTTGCCTCGGAGAAAGGAAAAGGCTGTCTCATTTATCAAGGGAATGTCACATGTACTTTTATATGTATAGAAAGCTAGGGAATATGATTTTGCCATTAGTCCTCTTAGTTAAGTCTTATGTTAGGACTAAAGTTAGGTCTCTTTTTCATTAACAAATAAACCAATAATTTAATGTCATACTAAATAAACCATACTAAATAAAACATTGTGATATTATACAGCTGATCAGTCTGCAGTTCCCTCCATTATTCATTTTGACTTTTCAGTATTACTGGCTGGCTAGCAAGGAAACAATGTCCACGGCAAAGCCAGCCCAATCATCAGACTAATTGGAGGCCAGCAAGGTCTTACCATAGCATACAGTCACTAGTGAGCTGAAAACACGTCTGTGTTTCCACTTAGTACGTTTTTCTTTTCATTATCTTTAATCCAGACTCCAATGATTAACAAGACCTTTGCTTTTCTGCTCTCATTCTCTTCCCTGATTTCTTACTCTCACTCTTAATATCCAACCCCTCCAAGTTTGCTATTAACAAAATTAGTCTTGCCATATCTAAAATCAGGCTTGGGAATTGAAGGAGGATCTCTCAGAGTTATGAAACAACAGGATTTCCACCTGACTGAAGAATTAAGAAAGTGGTGCATGTGTTCCAAAATACTACTAAAAATGTGCATACCAGGAAGTCAGATGTCTTCTGTACCCTCAAGGAAAAAACAAACAAACAAACAAACAAAGTGATTTGCTAACTATCACTATCTGTGCTCTCCCTATTCTGTCTGCCCTTAATTTGCCTTACTGCACATTTTAAGTAGCAAACATATGCACACGTAAGGGAAGGGGTCTTGTTCCTAAGTGAGATGTCTGGTATTACATCACTGATTTTAAGCACATTCAGTGGACTTCTTCAACCAGTAGAGAAAGCAAAGGGTTCTTAAACAGGTTTCTCCAGAAAAAATACCAGCAAGATCACTGCTACATTTTAACATCCTAATTTGTTGTACTGAGTTAAAGCTACTACGTAGCAGCTACTTGGAATAAATATGTATATAAATAAGTATTACAGAATGCCTAGACAAATCTCAATGTTCTGGCATTCAGTTTGGGTTCTGACCAATAGCATAACTGTCTAGGTGCCAATAAAACACCTCTTCCAGCTACTGAGACTTAAGAGTCCCAAAAATTCATACTCAAGAAAGGAAATGCTTTTCTTCTAATGATGAAAGTTCTTCTTGTTTAAAGCTTGTAAAAACAAATAATCATATGATTGAATTTTGTTCTTAGTCACGCTTAACACCACAGGGGAATCAACAGTAGAGAACTCATGGTAACTTTAGGGTATTTTCAAATGTACCTTAATGTGCTTTAAGATACAAATAATTTGGCTATTCAGAAGTGCAGATTATGTAACCATGTCTAGACTCTGCTAACATAGCTGTGACGTGCAATATAGGCCTGTTTGAAGTGCTGGGAATGTATGTGTATGTAGAGCATCAGCTGAGTTGCTGAAGTAAAAGCAGTGATAATGCAAAGAGGTACCAAGAGTAGAGGTAGCAACACAGCTGGAGAAAGAACATTAGTCAGAATACTCCTTGCTCCAGGTGCTTCCTGGCCTGTGTCTTGGCTTCCCTAATAGGACTGACTCCTTAATACTTTTCCAATGAGATGACCGATTCTATTATGAGACATATAATTCTTAGACTGGAGTGGGACTGAGATTGCAAGCGTGTATTGTGAGGGAATGGCCACACATTAGAATAGAATGTCTGTTATGGTACATTAATTTCACGGCTGCTCTTACCTGAATTAATACTCTTCTACAGAGACCAGCCTTCACCAGAGATTTTGCTACCCATCGAGCTGCATATGCTGCAGAACGATCAACTTTGGAAGGGTCTTTTCCAGAGAAAGCACCACCACCATGGGCTCCCCAACCTCCATAGGTATCAACAATGATCTTCCTGCCAGTCAGACCAGCATCACTCTGCAGAACAGGAAATTGAATACTCATAAAACACAACAGTTCATCCAATTCTATACTATGTTATTGAGTACAGTGTTATTTTGTTGTTGTTTGTTTGTTTGTTTTGTATTTCCCACAAATATAACTTAATGTTCAGCATATCTGTTTTTGCTTACTACTGTTTAATGAATGAGCTCTACAGGACTGGATTATTTTTCACTAAATAATGGTACTAAAATGCCTGTGGTGCAATAACTTTTGAAGACCGATAAGAATGTGGCATAACAGTAAATATTACAAAAAGACTGCTCCCTGCAAGTTCACAATGTCAAAGCACTGATCAATTACTTCACTACACCTGACAAAGGTGAAGAATTTAGAAAGACAAAAGCTTTGCTGAAGAACAGATCATATGTGGCCTAAGAGGTCAATAAGATCCACTTACATACACATCCTACAGAGGAAGAATTAATTTCATGGGCCTACAGCTCAGTGTTGTGTAGGACAAGAGCACTGAAATACTCTAGCTGAGTTCACCAAAGAGTTCACAGGTGGCACAAGGACAATTTGGTATTTCTCCTTTCTTCTTCCTGTCTGCCTTTGTCCCCAGTAGTGGCACCCAACACTTCTGCGTGGTGTTTGGCCTACTTCCCACAACTTGATGAGAAGTTTTAACTTATTCAGCCAGGAGAGAATTAATGCCCTTCTGTGAGATTAACAAAGCCGGTGCCTGCAACCTGATAAATGAACTCCAGAATGTTAAGAAATTCCATCTTGAAAGAGCACAATCTGCATCAATCCACTAACTTTAAATATTCAAATAAGTAATACAAGAGTAAAACTGATGTTTATTCCCCGGTGAAAGCTGTTTCTCTACATCACCACAGTACAAACACACCTTGTAGTTTTGGTCCTTTCTTAAACTCCGTTTACAAAAGCATGTAAAACTCCATTTCAATGCAGGCTGTCCAGTACAAAAACTTCAGTGGCAGTGACTGCAGATTCATTAAAAATATTTATACTTTATTAATTAAAGGCATAGCAGTGCAAGAGAACATTTAGAAACATGTGGCAAAGTTTGTTCAGGCTCCCTGCATCCAAGTCTCTTTATCCTTTCTACTTTCAAAGTACCATACCTTAGGACCACCTTCTACAAACTTCTCACTTGGAAGGAGATGATAAATTGTGCCTTCATCAAGATACTTCTCTGGAATGACTTCTTTAACAACTTTCTCCATTAACTCCTTTTGTATGTGTTGTAGAGGTACGTCTGGGGCATGATGTACTGAGATCACAACTGTATGCACTCGGATGGGTTCCACTGCTCCATCACTCTCCTTGTATTCCATAGTGACCTGGAAAGAAAAAAAGGCACTGAATCAAGGCCAGGAACAAGCCTAGAGCACAATTCTTCATGAGGAACACAAGTCTGAAAATTTAGAAAGAACCTAGTTCTTTTCTACAGCAATAACAACAACAATTACTACTACTACTACAGTAATAAGTGAAGCAAAAGGGAAGGAAAAACAATATATTATTTCTGATTTTTAGTATCACTGTAGGAAAATAATGTAGAAAGTGCTAAAGCACCTCGACCAAAAGCAAAGCATATTACCTGTATTTCCACATAGATAAAAATAAAAAATAAAAAAAGAACCAGTCCCATACAGAAGCCTAGGATTGCTCCTGGCAGAAGCTAAACTCATTCAGTTTTGCATGTTAACATAACTTCAAATAGTGAGCCTCCAAAGTAAAATCAAAATAACACCTGGAGACCGCTGCTGAAATGTGAAATTGTGGTTGATGATACGGTGAGCTGTACTCTTTGCTACTCTTTGAAAGGCTTTCATATGTATACAAATACATGACATTGCTCCACCTTTAGGACAGGTTTTCTGTAGACAAAGAAGATTTCTCTAGTTTTCTACCCTCCAAGCATATTTGGATAAATACAATGAGAAGAAACCAGTCCATTCACATGTTCTATGCACTGCCAACAAAAGGTACAGGTGATCCATGTTGCTGTACTGCTACTGTAACATCTGTAGTAGTACAATTCAGTACAGTTCATTTCCATCACAGCAACAGAATATAAGAATAAAACAATGCGCTGTCTTGGAAGTGTAATATTTATGGATTTCCCTTCCTCTTCTGCAGATTTCACAGCCTGGAAGAGAGAGGACTTTTGAGAGGACTGCCTTTGAGACTGACAAAGTGCATTACTGTTAGAATGTGGCTCAGTGACTCATCTACTAAGCTCTGTAACACAGCCGTCGATGGCTCTGACCATTAGTCAAATACAGCATGTATGGAGTTTCACACAGGAACAGGCCTGTTTTGTCTGACTGAGAAACTGCTTTTTTCAATCCGAAATTCTGGAATACAGACGTTTATGCAGGAAATAAAAACAAAAATGAACAAACAAAACTTGTTAGTAATTTGTTAATCTTCCTAATCTCCAGAGGAAAAGAAGCAAAATACCAGAGGTGATTTGAAGAAAACTGTAAAGACAATGGCAGAACGCATTAAACATCCCATATGTGTTACATACAAATGCACCTTGTGAAATCCACCTCACCTTGGAATATGAAAATTACACTATCATTTTTAATATATATACATGTATATACATGTGTTATATAAATATTACATATATATATTCCAGTTTCATAACAGACGGGGTAAGTGACTTCTGTTGTGATTCACCATAAAAGTTTGTAAACAAATATCTACGCATTTACTTTACAAACCTGTGTTTTTCCATCTGGTCTAACCCAGGGCCATGTTCCATTTCGTTCCAGATCCTTTATCCTTGCAGTGAGCTTGTGCGCCAACAGGACTGTTAAGGGCATACATTCCTCAGTTTCATCAGTAGCATAGCCAAACATCAAACCCTGGATTGAAACACTCGGAATTAAGCCACCCATTTCCATGTTCTCTTTTAGTTTCTGCACCTGTCTTTGTCACAAAGTATTTTAAAACCAACCAAACCTAGAAACAGACAGCAATAACTTGCAGAGTGAATATGCTTGGATGCATAACCAACCTGAAATAACACTTATGTATCTGCATTGCATGAGAATGAGAGTTACACAAGGGTCTGGTTCCCAAGAGTGCCTTAAGCATCCACAAGAATTCACTGCAAAGGCTTAACAGACATGAAACTCATAAAGTCTGATCTGCCTTTTCCCTGTTCATGACGACTGAAACAATGCAGCCGGAGAGGCAGAACCAGGCTACCACAGGACTTGAAAGACCAGCACTGCCATCTACTGATCAAAAGCTTAGTTGTAGCTCTAACCAGTAGCACCACTGGCCACAGGAAAAGCCATTTTCAGTGAATCTAGAGATGGCTATGTCATTTCTTGTTCTTGTTTGGTTGGTTGGCTTACTTTGGTTTTGGCAGATTATGGTTTTGGTTGGTTTTAGTGGTTTGTTGGTTATTTGTTTGTTTGTTTGTTTGTTTGTTTGTTTGTTTTCCCATTTCTGATGTTTAAGAGAATACAAAGTTATTTGGCATTAATTCTTACACTTTAATTTCTGCAGTGTCCATAAAGGAAAGTGTCTGGTCCAGCTAGAATAAAAATTACCTGATCCCCTGCTCCAATGTCATCGTCACTCTTGCCATGGGAGACAGCATGCTTGATCTCTTTACACTGTTGTTCTAACGCCACTAGAACTGTGCAAGTCTTATGGTCCAATCCTAGCAAAGGAAATTTTGGGAAGTGGGGTCATATATCATTGAGAGTTTACAATTTGCTGAAGAAGCTTTTGGGGATTATCTAGTTACCTTGGCTAAGATTTTAACAAACCTAAGTATACTGCTTTCCTATGCCATCATGGTTTTGTACTGCTAACAAAAGCAGACAATATTAGCATATTGTTTTTACAGTATTAGGATCTGGGCAGGTTGCAGTTGGAGTGAGGTCTTTAAACTGACAGGTCAAGTGTAACCCTAGCTGCCCCACAAAAGCTTGTGACAGTGCTTATGTACAGATGTCTAGGGTTCAAACCATATGTGGAAAATGTTACCAGAAACTGTTACTCTTTTGTTGTTGTTGTTGCTTCAAGTTCTAAAATTGGAGAAAAACTATGCAAGCAATATATGAAAAGGGGAGACTGAAAGAAAGTAGTTGTCTAGGGGATTAAACTGCTGACATGAAGCTACCATGGGAAAACATTTTGTGAGTACATAAACAATTCCCTTGGGAATTAAATTCAAGTTTTGTAGGCATATTTGTCCCAAGGACAAGGATCATCAAGGTTTAAGCTTTTACTATATAAGCCTGTGATGTAACTACTTTTGGATAATTGAGTAAACACTAGATTTTCTACATCAGAGGAGAAGGGAGTAGATAGTCTTTTGAAGAATAAGTGTTTTGTGAATATACTACCCTCAAGTAGCTTCTTCAGCATCAGCCCAAAAATATGTATCAACTTCTGTGCAGTTTTCTTGTAGGTCTAGATGTACATTTTGTTTCATTTTTAAGCAGATCATAAAAACAAGACTTTGGCCACAAGCAGAACAGATCCAATAGTGAATGAAAAAAGGATCTCACTCACCTTTAGAAGAGTCATCATACCCTATCCTCTTAAGGGTCTCTCTTACTATTTGTTGGTAATCTACTATAGCCCGGGATGTGATCTCTCCACAAAGCAAAATCATTCCAGTTTTTGCCACACATTCTGCAGGGAGGAAAAAAAAAAGAAAGGGAGGAAGGGAGGAAAGGAGGGAGGGAGAAATGTAAGAATTCTACTGCTGCTATTTTTACAATTGCACAAGATGATGCTGAATAAGGTTTCCTACACAAATGATTGCTAATTGAGGAAACTCAGGGAAATGCCTTAGCTTAGGTATATGTCTGTGTGCCATTACTCTTCTCTTCAAGTGATACTAACATAAAAATCACTTCAAGGTGGGTTCATTCAATGGAATTACCCTATCTCCACAGTAGCCAGCAGCAAACGTCTGTAAGGACAGGTTTATTATATAGAGTTGTTTCTCCAAATGCTTTCCTGGTCTCCATCAGTTTTAGCTCAGGGACCTTCTGAAGCTAGAGGAACATAACTTATTAACAGATGGCATTACTAATCTTTCACAGATTTTTGCTGCACTAATTCACCCAGTTGCCCTTGGCAACCATGAAAATTTCTAGCATCTACAGCAATCTGAAGTGGGAAGCTTCACAACTACATTACCAATTCCATGCAGAGTCATTTCATATTCCAAGCATCATTGCGGCCTTCAAATTTCATATAATCACAGAATCAGTTGAATTGGAAGGGACCCTCATTGACCAGCAATGATTTTCCTGTCAGCCTCACTGTAGCAAACCACTTATGTTTGTGAGACACGTATTGTACTGTGATTCTTCTGCTGGGAGAAGAGACCTTGTATTTCAGGTGTGAGGAGAAGAACCACTCTCAACTCATCCTATGTCGTCACTACATAAAGGGAAAGGCTTACCTGGAAGAACACAAAGTTGTGGATCTTGGGGCTGAGAAATGGCAAAATAAGGCCCTACTCATCACCAAAGGTCCCTACAAACTCTCCTCGGCCCATTGCAGCCTAGCAAAGCTTGGTAATGATGAAAGACTTCACAGCATGAAGATGTCTTTTTAGAATCAGAATTGGAATGGTTCATCTCGCTATATTTGATTGCTTTTCATTCTGACCAAAATTTAATGCAACCAAAAGAAAACGTGGCTCAGGAACTGCACTCTACCAGCAACAAATACCTGAGACCCAGCAACACCCCTATCTGCTCTATCCAAGAGAAATTTACCATTAAAGGCTTGGAGCTCTTCATGGGGGGGACTGATTTCTTAAATGTTTTGGCCTCCCTTTAACAATATTTTTAACACAACTACTAGGCAGAAATTTCCATTTTATCTTTTGTACTGTCATGGTTCATAATTAGCAAAGTTTCTCTCGTGACTGATTTGCTGGACACATTGGGAAGAATCTTTTACTCTCAAGAAAACATTTGGCTTCACTTAATCAGAGAAGAAGTAGAATACTTATTTTGCTGTAGCTGCATGCTCCTTGCACCCCTTATTGCCTTGACTGTACTGTTACGTTGTATGTTGACAGCACATAGACAGGCCAGCTGCCTCCTGCCACAATGAGGCATTGCCATTTTAACAATTCAGAAATTCATGTACAGCCAGCTAATCATACAAGTCAAGAAGTACATAAAATTCAGAGAACTATAGATACATTTTTTCTACTGGTAGGTTGAATCTAGTTTCAACATGTCCATAAATTACATTTCATATTTACTTAAAATGCAGGATTACAGGGACTTAGATTACAGGTTAATCTTGATCAACTAAACAGAATTTCTAAGTCTCACCCAGAAACTGCTTTCTCTCCTCCCAGCCACTACCTTTTTTTAAATTTAATAGAATAGTGTATATGACCAGATTTAACACCATGATACCATATTAAAGTACTCTGATTCCACTTAGAAGTTTTAACATGGGTTGTTTTTTTTTGTTTGGTTGGGTTTTTTTTAGTTGTTTATCATTTTTGTGGGGGTTTTGTCATTGATGGTTGTTTGTGTGTTTGCTTTTCCCAGCTGATTACAGAAATCAGGCTTTTACCTATGTAACCATATCACACTTCAGCCTTTGTTTTGTTAAGACAAACTGATCATGCTTCTCACATTGCTTATGACATCTTTCCAGTCCTTGTCATTATCACGGCATTTGTCTTACCATCTCCAGCTTTCCAGCATATTTAGAAGCACAACTGCCTGCAACACTGAAATATGTTCTTCACCAAGTCTAATATGTATGCTAAACTCTTCCTCTACGTCTCCTCACTGTTCACATCTATGCAACAAGATCACAGGAGATGTTTTAGACCAAACGTCACATTAGACCACTGTCTTACTACTCCAACTATGGCCTCTATGACTTGTCCCACGAAAGAAGTGACTTCGCACTCAGAGCTCTTTAGAAACGTTCCCATTCTGTATACATTCCAATCCTTTATTAAGTCCTTAGTCTCTAGAAACAGAGGTGTTGCTAGTGACAATATCCAGTGTATAATATGGGTAGACTTAACAGAAAGTCACCCGAAAAAATACAAGTCCATTTAATCAGAATCACACCCAAACAAACTGTGCATTTACCTTTGTATGAACCACAGGCATTACCCTAGTTCTGTAAAAGCACAGTATGTATCTATTTAGCACTTTTTAATTTTATTAATACATTTTACTCAGTAACTCAGGAAATACATCCTCATACACACCGATCTTCATTTTTTTTCCCCTGGTTTTCTTAAAGTCATTATCATTAGCTCTGTTTTCCCTGGTTTTCCCTGACACCAATGATGTCTCCTGAGCAATTTTCTACATTTTATCATTTTTAATTTCTAGTGAAATACTCTGTATTCTTTTTCCTGTTTATGTCTTGCAGTCTTTTGCTCTCCCTTCTCCTCATAGTTAGTATGCCAGTGCTGGCCGTTGGCTAACAGAGGAAGAACTGACTGCCAGCCAATCACTGTAAGAATTTTGGATGACAGGACATTTTTAGCAACATAGATTACTTGTTGTATTTCATTAATCTGTTTTTATGTCTGCATTGTACTTACCACAGGCAACCTTGGCATCTGGATCAATACTGAGATGAGCATCTAGAACAGCATCACTTATCTGATCACACATTTTGTCTAGAAGACAAAAAAAAAAAAAAAAAAAAAGCAACATTTCTATTCTGTGATAAAAACTGAAAAGTGATTTTTCAACAAGATTTCATGTCCAGCAGCCAATATGTTGCTGTTTATGGAGTATCTGCCAAGAGGCAATTTCAGCAACTTAGAAGTCTGAATCTGTCCTATCCTCTTTTCACACTTCTCCTCAAGTTAATCTGAACGAACATATTATTATCATCTGCAAGGACAAGCAGCCTGCCAGGTGAGGGCACAAAGACAAAGCCTGTGAAGGCATTCTGGAATATTAGTTTCAGGAGAAGGTGTACAGAGTATCCCCTGAATAAAACTTGAACATACGTTCTTTAAGTAGTTCTTACCCTCTATATTGCACAGTAGTAGCAGTCAGAGACTTACACTTAAGATATCATTTATCCCTTCACTACCTCCAGTGAGGGTCTCTGCGATCTCATGTGTCTACAACTTTTAAGGGAAGAGGTGTTGTTCTTCCTATAAACAGCTGCGTTAGATTGAAGACCACTCCTGCAATTATGCACTGCTATCCAGCTCATTTAAGTTTAGAAAGTATTGGTGAAAAATGTTTTTACCTATTCTGTCTATAATACCTACTACTTAATGAAGAAGTAAAACCTGAATGTGCCATGATTTTCTTTTCACTAGGACAACTGCGTTGTTTAAATTAAGTGAATAGATTAAGGGACAAATTGAGATTCTTGTCTCCTCAGGGTAACTGAACCAGATAAAAGCCAATTATGTTACTTCTGAAGAAGTACATATTTAAAATATTTCATATCTGCAGAGCCAGTGTGAGGAATATGCATTAATCTTGACCCACTATCATTAAAAAAATACCTCCAGCAGTACAGCTACACCGCTGGATCTACAGTATTATACCAATGAGCCAGGTACCCTTATCGTTTGCAAGAACTTATACAATTATCTATGCAATTATCAGTCTAAAATAACTTTTCATGTGAGAATACCATTCCATGTTCTGGTAAACCAGAGGGCCCAAAGAGAAAGTAATGAAGGAGCATAATTGAACATACTCCTTAAATTACTTTTTTGCTTTTAATCTACTTTGGAAGAAAACAAGCATCAGAATGAAATTATAAGACAAGAGGAGAGTTATTCTGTATCCCAAAACATCACAGAATCACAGAATCATAAGAGTTGGAAGGGTTCTCTGGAGATCACCAAGTCCAACTCCCTGCCAAAGCAAATTCCATAGAGTAGGTTACACAGGAAAGCGTGAGCAAACAGTTTGCTGTGATAAGAGTACTTGGTATGGAAAGCAAGCCTGACGTAGAGACTGCCACCAATTGGTATTTCATCCAGAAGAAGCAAAAGAAGTGTCTCTAAGTTTCAGGAAGTACAAACAGTTCACAGAAGATGGATTATTTTGGAGGTAATAAACACATGCCATTTTTATTTTCCCATATATGTCATTATTACAAAGAAAAATCACTGAGTGATGGAAGGTGATGGAGGTGATGGAGGGTGGTGCCTAAATACATGCAGCAATGGGCTGTGAGATCATTGACCAAAGGGTTGTGGTATCTGCCAGAGATGACTGCGACCTCACTGATCTTTGTGTATAAATTTAGTTGCCAGTAGAGACCAGCACGGACTTATGCCTGGACAGTAGTTGAGCACAGCTGCGAGTCTTGGAGCACTGGGTCGGGTTGTGCTTTGGGGCTGTCAGCAGCAGTTCTTGGTGCTCATCCCGCAGCACCTCTAGTGTTTCCCTGGTCCTACCTGACTCAGGGAGCCAGGGTGCACTTGCAGCAGCAGAGGTGAGCAGTGTGGGGGACGCGGCCCTCAGCATGGTCACAGGGAGCTAGGGCTGGGGGGGGGGGGGGTTGCTACTGAGGGATGAGGATATCACTACTGCCTGCCCTGGGAACAGCAAGTGACCATGGCTTCTCTCTCTCTTTTGCAGTTTGTGACGCCTCCTGCAGCTGAGGTGCCAGAGAGGGGAGGAGCTCGTCTCTTCCCAGCTCACTGCACAGCCCAGGGCCATGGAGGTGCCATCTCACTGGGCCTGCCCTATCAATGGGATGATGTCACCTATGTGATGCCGTGTCTCCATCAGCTTTGCTATGGCTGTCCACTCTGCTGGGTAAATAAGCAGATGAGATGTGTCATATGTGGGCACAATATAAAGACCATCCAATACTCGGTGAGGTTGGACAATGGTTCACAGAATCATAGAATCTCTAAGGCTGGAAAAGACCTCTAAGATTATCCTGTCCAACTGTCCACCTATCACCAATATTTCTCACTAAACCATATTCCTCGGTACAAAATCTAAATGTTCCTTGAACACCTCCAGGGACAGTGATTCCACCTCGCCTGGGCAGGCCGTTCATGTGCCTGACCACTCACTCAGGGAAGAAGTATTTCCTAACGTCCAACCTGAATCACCCCTGGTGCAACTTGAGCCTATTCCATCTAGTTTTATTGCTATTTACACAGGAGAAGAGGACAACACCTATCTCACCACAACCTCCCTTCAGACAGTTGTAGAGAGCAGTAAGGTCTCCCCTGAGCCTCCTCTTCTCCAGCCTGAACAATCCCAGCTATCTGAGCTGCTCCTCATAAGGCCTGTGCTCCAGACCCCTCACAGCTCTACTGCACTTCTATGGACACGCTCCAGGGCCTCAGTGTCTTTCTTGTAGTGAGGGGCCCAAAACTGAACACAGCACTCAAGGTGAAGCCTCACCAGTGCTGAGTACAGAGATCACAGATCAGATACAGATCACCTCCATGTTCCTGCTGGCAACACTATTTCTGATTCAAGCCAGGATGCCATTGGCCTTCTTGGCCACCTGGGCACACTGCTGGCTCATGTTCAGCCAAGCGTCCACCAACACACTCAGGTCCGTTTTTTCCATGCAGTCTTCCAGCCAATCTGCCCCAAGCCTGTAGAATTCCCTGGGGTTACTGTGGCCAAAGTGCAGGACATGGCACTTGATTTTGTTGAATTTCACCCCATTGGCCACAGCCCAGCTATTCAGCCTGTCCAGGTGGTTCAGTAGGGCTTTCCTTCCTCCAGGCAGATCAACACTTCCTGCCACTTTGGTGTCATCTGCAAACTTACTGAGGGTGCACTACTGAGTGCCCTCACCCAGGTCATCAATAAAGTGGAACACCAGTACCAGCTGGATGCAACTGCATTTACCACCATTCTCTGGGCCCGGTCATCCAGCCAGTTCTTTACCGAGCAGTGAGTGTACCTGTCCAAGCCACAGGCTGCCAGCTTCTCCAGGAAAATACTGTGGGAGGCGGTATCAACAGCTTTGCTGAAGTCTAGGTCTGAAGTCAACAGCCTTCCCCTTGTCCACCAGGTGGGTCACTTGATCATAGAAGGGAATCAGGTTGGTCAAGCAGGACCTGTCTGTCATGACCCCATGCTGACTAGGCCCTCTGCTGTCCCACACATGTTGTGTAATCACACTGAAGATGATCTGCTCCATAACCTTACCTGGCACCAAGGTCAGGCCTTTAGTTCCCCAGATCCTTCTTACAACCCTTCTTGTAGATGGGAGTCACATTGGGAAGCCTCCAATCCTCTAGGATCTTTCCAGTTGACCATGAACACTGGTAGATGATGGAAAGCAGCCAGAATCTCACTTTCACCAACTCTCTCAGCACCTTTGGGCGGATCTCATCCAGCCCCATGGACTTGTGGCAGTCCAAGTGGAGTAGTAGGTCTCTGTTTCCACCTGAATCATGGGGGGTTTTATTCTTCTCCCCATCCAAGATTTCCAGGTCAGGGGGCAGAGTACTCCAAGGATAACTGGCCTGACTTTTAAAGACAGATGTAAAGAAGGCACTGAGAACTTCAGCTTTTTCCTTATCCTCAGTGGTCACTTTCCTGCCACATCCAGTAAAGGATGGAGATTCTCCTTAGCTCTCCTCTTACTGTTAATATATATTTGTAAAAAAGTTTTTTGTTCTCTTTTATCTCAATGTCCAAGTTGAATTCAAGCTGAGCTTTTGCCTTTCTGATTTTCTCCCTGCATACCTTAACAACTTCTTTGTCCTCTCCTTGAGTTGCCCATCCCTTCTTCCACAGGAGGTACGTTCTCTTTTCCTCCTGGAGCCTCAGAAAAATCTCCCTTTTCATCCATGAAGGTCTTCTTCCCCACCAGCTCATCTTGTGGCAAGGAGGGATAGCCTGTTCCTGTACTTTTAAGACTTCCTTCCTGAGGAGCGACCAGCCTTCCTGGAACCCTCTACCCTTCAGGACTGAATCCCAAGGGACTCTCCCTACCAGTGTCCTGAACAGTTCTTAGTCTGCCCTCCAGAAGTCCAAGGTAAAAGTTTTGTTGCCATCCTCCTGACTTTACCAAGAACCGAGAACTCTTCCATTTCATGGTCACTCTGACAAAGGCAGCTCCCAACCTCCACATCTCCCACCAGTCCTTCTCTGTCTGTGAATAGCAGACCTAGTGGGGCTCTTCGTCTGGTAGGTTCTCTTACCAGCTGCATCAGGAAGTTATCTTCCATACACTCTAGAAACCCCCTAGGCTGCTTCTTCTGCATTGTACTGTATTTCCAACATATACTAGGAAAGGGCTAGCGATTGCACAAATTATGCCAGCTGTTTGTAGAATGCCTCATCTGTCTCTTTGTCCTGGTTAGGCAGTCTATAACAGACCCCCACCAGGATGTCTACCTTGTTGGTCCTCTCCCTGATCCTTACCCCTAGAGATTCAACCTTATCATTCCCAGCCCCAAGCTCAATAACATCAAATCACCCTAACACAGAGAGCTACATCATCACCTCTCCTTCCTTGTCTGTCCCTTCTGAAAAGCTTATAGTCATTCACTGCAGCACTCCAGTCATGGAAGTGATCCCACCATTTTCCATAATGGCAACTCAGTCATAGTTTGACTGCACTGGATGCTGGGAGGCTAACATCAACCTCTCAGTCTGCTGCTGAGGAAAATAAATAAATAAAACAGAAAGAAAAAGTCTGTAATTCAATGTGAAGTTTAAGGCTCACAGTGAAATTAACACAGGAACCATGAAGCAGTATCTTTCGACATACTCTAAGAGCAAATAAATATGAAAAATGCCAAACTCTTAACTTTGAATGTACAAACTCTTGTGCCATCAATACTAGTTCACTGAAGTATAAACTAAAAACTGGCTTAGAGTAGACCACAGAGAGAGTTCCTGCCTCTACTGGATCCTTTGGTCATGCCATCCCAGATGCAGAACCTTGAACTTGTCTTTATTAAATTTCATGCAGCTCTTGCTTGACCACACTTCCAGCCTGTCCCGGTCTCTGTATGACAGCTCTCCCTTCTGGCATGGTCACTTTATCATAATTATTAATTTCATTGTCCAGATCTTTCTTGCAGATATTTTACATCATGGGGCTGAGCACTAATCCCTGGCAGATTCCACTTGTGCCAACCTTCATAAAAACAACTGACCGTTACCCTCTGAGTAATGCCTGTTGGCCAGTTTCCATCTCCCAGATCACATCTTGCCAGTTTGGCTAGGATGAGACAGTGGGAAATAGTGTTGTGCTGAATCTTCCCAGGCACCCGTTTCATTTGTTTATAATATTCTCTAAGTAGATTCATTTCATTACTTTCCCTGGGTTTGAAGTGGGAATAATGGCCTCATAGTTTCTTGGATCCTCTTTTGGGCCCCTCTTGCAGATGGGTGTGACACATGCCCTCTAACCTTACTGAAATTTCTTGCTAATATGTTTACTTACAGGATTAGAAACATGGTCAGTTACGTAAGTATATTGTACCATCACCGATAAAAACTGGCCATGGTTTGAAGACCCAAGGGCACAAGATGAAAGACAGAAACATCATGTAGTCATAATTTCAGACCCAGAAATTATTTTTACAATCCAGCGTAGAATCAGTAATGTCAAATTCCAAAGTTTATTAATCAATAGCCCTGAGGAAAACAAAGTCGTGTAAGTGTGAAAAGGATTCAAAACACGGAGTCGGATACTTAAGCAGTAATGGCATATCCTGGAAGAACTGATAAGTTTTATTGCCTTCAGTTACTTGCCCCATTACAACACACAGCATAATGTTCAAAAGCAAACAAGTAGTTGCAGACATTCTCAATATGATGCTACATGCTGCAGTGGTTTTGCAGATCTTGGGCTGTTCACTAAAGGGCTGAGCAGACATGTGATACTATAATAACTGGTCTCACACTATGCAATTCCCACATAAGGAATAGGATTTCTTAGAACAAACATACACAAGAAAAATAATCTGCAACTACTCAGTGTTTGACATCACCCTTATGAACTCACTCTTAGGCTTTTTATCATTTATTTTATTATGGAAAAATAAAAAGGTAGTGTTACTTTTAGTCTTAACATTAAAATCCTCCATTTGAAGGTTAAAATAAAAATATATAGATGTTGCAGCCTTTACTATAAATTTAAATCACTAGCATTTCTGATGGAAGCCTGAACTTTCTCTGCTCTATTAGTTAATAGAGCTTCTAGATGCATATTTGTCTAAATAAAACTGCGTGAAAAACACCTGAATTTAAAGAACAGCAATTAGAGCTGTAGTATTACCTTTCAGTCCCAGAAAAATACAATGGTTTTTGCACCACCTACAGCATATGTAAACTCGCACTGAAGAGAGCAAATTGGCAAACCAGCCATATTCAGTATTTACAGAAGTATCTGGAAAGCAGCTCAAATGAAAATCAATGCTTAGTATTTCAAACATCTCAGGGAGTTAACAGTGGTAAAGACACGTTTTTTCACTGCAGAATTGCAATTAAAATCAATGTCCAGTATATGTAGTATCTCTAAGTCTACTGTAGAAGACATCTCCACTCTTCTTCCTCTCAAGTAAAAGTTCTAAGTTGTCTACACCAGACTATACTGCATATTAAACAAATAGAACAAATTCTTGTCAAGGAATTAAAAACACTGATCAAAATAATTAATTGGTTCCTTCTTTTCTTAATTATGGGAGATAGGACTCAACTTTTATCACAAAGCATTCGTCTGTGCAAGTATTAACAAAAGCAAAAATTTGGTCAGTATTTTGACTTACCAGAATGTCCTTCTGCAACAGATTCTGAGGTAAAAAGAAACCGCTTTTCTTTTTTTGAGGTATGGCTTGACATGACTTAATATTTTCAGTGAGCCTGCAAATGAGAAAGACTCAAAGCAACTACAGACAAGCCCAGACAGAACACAAGGTGGAAAGGTTAATATATATATGAAAGCAGCTGACGTAATAGCTTCCGTGTGTTTGTTCCTCAGAAGATTAAGACTGATCTTTGTGAATTTTAAAACACACCACTACAGAAACTCATAAGACTTTAATGTTTGGATAACCTTGGTCCTATTAAACTATGCAGAAGTGTTATCATTAAGTTAAATGCAAAAATAGCTAAGCCAGAGTTGAACACCTTTGCATGTGTCCCAAATCCTTCATTCTTCCCTTCTTCTAAGTGCTAAGTTAAAAGCACTTCAAGATAGCAATAAAGCAATGAGATTTATTTGTAAGGACAAATAAAGTTTTCTCTTAGACATAGTATCTGCACACTGTACTTAGCTTTAGTAATTAACTGTGCAGAAACATCTCCCTTTTATGTGGGAAGTTTTTAACACCTCAGAGTGGTGAATTGTCCTTCCCTAATAGTATTTTTGACAGTAGTTAAGTGAAGAGCTATACAGTAATCACTGCACATTCTGTAGAGCATCAGTAAAGGCAATGTTCATTATAAATTTCCTTAAATTCTGAAACTAAAATCCACACTCCTGTCCCAGATATAGTAACCTTGTCTACAGTCAGGCTTTCTCAACTCCTTTTACAGAACCCTTTTCTTCTACTATTTTCCTTAATGTAGAGATGCACTACAAAACAGAGGGATTCAAAATATCTAAACAAAGTGAACGGCTTTGCTACTCTGGAAGCTCTGTGTTACATTAGCATATTTTAGGATGCACTGCAATAGCATAATGGAGCACCCAAGTAAAATGCAGTGTCACAAATTACTTAGGAAACAACAGCAGGTGCATCTGGCCTTGAAAATCCCCGTACCACTGAGCAGTTCTATACTGCTGCAATTCACTGTGTTGATCTCAGGTCACCAAATCAACAGCCACTTCCAAAAACACTGCTCCATGATGTAGGCATAATATACAGCAAAGAGAAAGATATTGAGATACAGGTGGAGTGCTACAACTGTAAGCCATACTGGTTGCCATGAACAAAAAATATTACTCACCAGGCCACCAGCAAATGTCTCACAAGAGACGTGTGTTCATTCTGCAAAGACTTTGCTGATAAGAAGCAGCATCTTTCACCTCAGAACATTTCCTACTTACAAGGCAGGTATGGTAGTAAAAGCTGTAATGAATACAAACCACTTA
Source organism: Gallus gallus (assembly GCF_016699485.2). Taxonomy (NCBI): domain Eukaryota; kingdom Metazoa; phylum Chordata; class Aves; order Galliformes; family Phasianidae; genus Gallus; species Gallus gallus. Next base: position 54,153,640 of record NC_052572.1, read on the forward strand.
GACAAAGGAGCCAAAACCAATCCTCTTACACACCATGGGGATTTACCTTGTGGTATGCCTGTTTCTTCTGCAACCATATATTTTATGTTGTAATATAGGTACATTCCAAAAACTGTGTGTTAGATTTCCAGAAACAGTAACTGTAGAGTTTTTCAGCAGTGAGCATGAGGCCTAGGACAAGCTTTCACTTTGGAGATGATAAAATAGTTAATCTGGAATTAAACTCACTCAGACAAAAGTAGGATTAAGCAAAATTGTCTTTCAGTTGCAAGGATGAATGGAAAAGGCGCTGCCTAACTGTGGTAACCCAGGTAGTAGCTAGTATGTTACAACGAGCCAGCCACCCCAGGAAAAAATCACTAAAAGAGGTGGTAGCAAGAAACTCATTTTGGCTTTTTATTTTTTTTTAATTTTTGTTCTCATTCTAATCAATCTTACAGTGCAAAAGTTTTCAGTACATAGCACTAAGAAGCACCTATTCTCAGAAGGACAATTGCTCACGTGTGTGGAGAGCAATAAAGAGAAACACTTTAGACCACAGTTAATGATTATCAGAAATGCCACATGAAGGCCATTAACTCACTTATTTCACTGTTTCTCTTCAGCTTCAAAGAGTTTATTACAATACTACATGGAAATAAACTGATCATACAGAGATTTATGCCCTTGGAAGGATATCACTTCTGTGCCATACTCTTTGAGCTCAAGTTGCATGTTATACAAAACACTTCATGAAAAGCATAGAGATGTTCACATGGACTCTTCTATAATGAATTTATATTATTCCACATTCTAAAATTCTTATCCTTTACTTTGTGACTTATATAATTTCCATTCCACATATGCTTCTTGGCATGCTTTACAATGCACAACATCGCATATACTCCAGCTCCATCTATGAATACTTAAGGTGGAAAAAAATAGATGTACAGATCATAGTTAACCTTTGTTAACCTTTTTAAGGAAAAATCCAAAAGAACGTGGGTAAAAGAGAACCAGGGCCCAGGGAAGAGGTACCAGGACAGGAGACATGCAGGGGCAGGAGGATGCTGGAGAAAAAAGGGAGGCATAAGAAAAGTTGCCTGAACGAGGCTAGAGCAAAGAGACACCCATGCAGCACAGATGCACAGAAGACGGCAGAGGAGAAAGTATACCTTCAAAGGGATCACAGACAATGGATGGACCCTGTTTCAGAGCTATGGAGTATGAAACACCCAACAGGCCGACGTCAGGAAGCAGGGAGAAGTGTCCACTGGGAAGACGGAGTGTCTTTTCTGTGTGTTCTTCTTTCTTTGTTATTTCTTCAGTACCAGCATCTGTAATTGAAAGTTTGAGATTTAGCAATAAATTAAGACAAATTTCCTACAGCTAAGCTGCACAGTTCTGAGGAAAGTTTTGTTTTACATTACGGATATCACAGCCAAGCTTTACTACTAGTGAGTATGTTCTAGCAACATCAACTGCTTCTGTAGGAGTCATTTTCACTTGCCTCTTAGACCAAGCATAAAAAACACTGTTGATGTCACCAAACTCAGAAAGCTGCAGTGGAAAATGGAGAGACCTTCTCAAAAATGAAATCACTTCAGTAGCTTCACCTTCAACGTTGCTCTGCAATCCAGGATCTCAAAAAGAAATTACTATTAGAGCCACAGAACTGTCTATCCCAACTGAAGCCCACACATTGGAGTTTCCTTGTGTTTGACACATCACTTCAGTATTTCAGCCAAAGGCCTGTCCCATTTTGTCTTACAAACTTATTTTTTGCTGCAGTTCTCCTGTTTTCTTTCACCACCTGTACTTTGGTTAAACTTTACTTCAACTTGCTTGTTAAAAGAAATTCAGTTTTCTGAGATCTCATGGTTGAACCATCCCACGCTACAGAGGACAGGTAGGTTCTTTCAGGGATCTTCAGCAGAATGAAGAATGGCTATAGGGCTGTGGTTACAATTAGAGCTTTATTATTACACAGAAACTTTAGTAATCAGCATACCTTATTGCTATCTACAATTTCTATCACTTAGCTTACAGTTAACGTAGAATTCCTGGTAATTACCATAGCTATCTAGTTACGTAGAATTCTTAGTTACCTGGACACTCTGCAGATCATGTGTCAAGTTCTCAATAATCAACACACAACACAATAATTACAGGCTACACTTAGGCTTTACCGAAAAGAACACGCATCACTCAATCCTCAGAAGTAGAAGATGACAATGGAGGGGTCCATGGCCACCAAGGGATTACAGGTTTTACTGTCCAGCAGCAGTTACAGCCCAAGTCCTATTTAGAAATGATGCTGCTTGATTTTACAGGTAATATTTTATATGCTCTTATGGCATCCCTACTGTGACATACGTCACCACACCCTTGTGGCCCCAACACCTATGTTTTGATAACGCTGGTGGGCTTAATTACACCACCAACAGGAAGCTTGCCTGGCAACATCCTGGCGCTAGAAATGGGGAGATAGAAAGTTGGCAGGGGGTGATATATTACCAACCTGTTTACATATTGTGACTGCTTGCTAAACTTATTACTCTGGGTCAGAGCCAAGGATTACCAGTCCCAAATCACATACCTGCCTCAGGAAACTTCAGCAGAACATATGCTATTCTAACAGGCAAATTTACTCACAGTCTTCTCTCTAGACTGTTGATTGCATTCCCAAAAAATCTCCAGAGGTGATTCCCCAGATTGCTCTTTGCTAAAGCTCATGGCTAGCCTGTTCCAAATCCTAACATGAGTCTCCCTGTACACGAGAAACCAGCTGCCCATTCCCCAGCTTTGCAGCTTTCTTCTCTGGCCTGAGTGCAGCCAAGATTCTCAGGGTTTTTTTGTTTGTTTGTTTGTTTGTTTGTTTTGTTTTGTTTTCACATTCTTCTTTCCAGGAAGAATGCACATCACCATCTCAGGGTGATCAATCATAGGCAGGATTGAAAGCTAACTTTCACCAGTTGTAGAAACACTGCAGCAGAGCCTGGGACGCAGCTGAATAACTCACAGGTTCTTGTATCTACTGCCTGAGATCAAACTATCTTATTTCCAACTCCTATGTCAATGCCTACTAAAAAATGTCAATGCCTACTAACTCACTTGAATGCCAGATTTCAGCACTGCGAGACCTTTTAGCATGGACATACTTTGTGTGCTACTTAGCTTCTCCAGACCGAGTATCCCAGCCCGGGCAGCACTGCCACCAGTCCTTGCTGACCCCTGGAGAAAGCCCATCACTTCATGTGAGCCTTCAGGCCTAGGGCTGCCCACGCATACAGCTGCACTCCTCTGCTCTGGGCTGAGCGCACCAAAGGACAGCAGTTGCTCTGCACACATCTTCCTCTCCAGACCCTTCACCATCTTCATAGCCCTTTTGGATGCTAATATTTTATGTCCTCCTCACACTGTGGCACCCAAACTGCACCCAGCGAAGCGAGGCAGCACCGGGGTGGGGCGGGGCGGGGCGAGGCATCAGGGCCGCGCTGGCCGCCCGGGGGAAGCCGCAGTGCCCTGCCGCCCGGGGCTGACGCGAGCGGCGGGGCAGGGCCGCAGACGAAAGCCTTGCCACCCCCGAGCTCCAGGCGGCGTTTTCCTCTTCGCAAACACAGTAGCGGGGCTAGCGACTCCCGGCCCGCTCCGCGGCCAGGCCCCCGCGGCCGCCCCCGCCCAGCGGCCGCCGTGCCGGGGGAGGTGCTGGCGGGGCGGGGCGCACCGCAGCGGGGCCATGGCGGCTCCGCGGGCCGCCACGCCGGGTCCCGGCGGTGGGGCCAGGAAGCCGGAGCTGGACCTGGAGCTGGGGAGCAGCACGCAGACGTCGCACCGGCTGCTGGCCTACAGCGACGCGCTGCTCTCCATCATCGCCACGGTGATGGTGAGCGCCGGCCGTGGGGAGCTGCGCGGGGCCCGGGCCCACTCCGGCGGGCAGAGATTGGGCGGGGAGGGACGGGGTCTGCGCCCTGCTTGCGACCGAGGTCTGCGCTTCCCTGCCTTACCGAGCGAGCCCAGCGCCGTGCTCAGGTGCCGGGCTGTGTTTACGTGCCCCTCCCCCGCCCTTCTCCCCGAAGGTGTCACCGCCGTCTGTCGAGAGCAGCTCCAGGCGCTCGCGAGCAGGTTCTGCGACCAAGTACAAGTCCGGGGGTACTGCTGCTCGTAATAAGTCGTTACGTGACCCAGTATGAGTCATTATACGACCCCTGGATATTTGCACCCTCCTGAAGTTCATTAGGGTTTTATAACGTTCTGACTTGTACTAACAGAGCTTTCTTATTTCAGATTTTGCCTGTGGCTCACACAAAAATACATCCCGATCAGGTACCTTCTTTGCCGTTTTTTGGTTGTCTCTCGAGTCTCTGGAAATGCATGTAGCTTCCTAATGCAACACCCCTCTTCCATTCAAGACCTGAACTCCCAAACCATTAGTATTAAGCTTCAAAGAAGAGCTGTATAGTCTGAGGTGAAAAACTTAGACACTGAAGGCCTATTTAGTTTATAAAAGTCATAATATAAAGCCTTAATGACCTGCTTAGAATATGCAGGCCATAGATTTTATACAGCTATTTTGTATGGAAATGAATGACCTATCTGACTGAAGCATCTGTCAGAAAACATCAGCTCTTGTCTGTAATACATCATCAGTTAGAGAAGCCACTTAGTATAGCATAAACTGAACACGGGTTTTAAAATGAGGTTAATCATAACTAATCATAATAAAGATGGGGACAAAAGAGAACCACAGAAAATAAACTAGGTCTGGAAGAAGCAGAAGTGTTGGGCAGTGTAAATTAATCATGTGGAAAGACTAACAGTTCCTTTAATCACAGTATGTTTTTCTGCTCTTAAAAAAAGCCAGACTCACTATTGAGCATTTTGTCTAATTCAATTTAGGAAACTCAAGTATGGTCCATGGTCACAGCAAATGTGCTGCTTGAGTCTATGAGTAACATGTTTTTTTTAATCTTTCATTTCTATTTGTGTGTAACTTCTTATTTTGTTTCAGAAACTAGGTGAAAGCGTTCAGCAACTTCTTCTAACAAAAATTGCAGTGTATTTGATGACCTTCTTAATAGTCACCGTGGCCTGGGCAGCACATGTAAGGTAGGAAGACAGAAAAATGTTTAACTCCATTACAGAATTGAAGAAAAAATCTCGTTTAAAAAGATGGGAGGTAACATTTTTCTGTTGCTGTTATATTTCTGGATTTTCTTCTGTTGGATGGTATAAAAGCTTCTACCCAAAGCTGTGAATAAATATATTTCTCCACAATGGAAACTGTGATATGAGAAAAAAGCAAGCATTATATATCTTTAAAATTAGAATTACTCTTTATTTCACTTAATAGTTTCAGTGGAGTTAAAATTATGCTGAAAAAGTGAGAGTTCTTAAGTTGTGAAGTACAGAAATAGAAGAACTCAGTACAGCTGGCTTGAAATTCCACTTTCTCTGTCCTTAGGGGTGCTTCTCACAAAATCAAATGTGATGTTGCAGGTGCAGCGTTTTACAGTGCTATGTATGCTGCCACTAAACTATAACTTAGTAGTTAAATGAATATGCAGAGATAAATTAATTTATTAGCATTCACTGGGAGTGGGGCAGCAAGCAAGTTTTTCTTCTCTGCCATAGCGTTCTAAGGGGTTTTAGTCTTAAGAGCAAGGTCAGCTGGTCCTGTTTCCAAATCCATTGAAAACAACGTGGATTGTGTTCTAGTGAAGTCACTAAAAATTACCTCTTTGCTCTCTTTAGAGCTCAGGTATTTGTAGGCAGTTCTGATTTGCCTTTTTTTTTTTTTTTTCCCCTAATAACACTCCCAAATATATATATAGTAATTAAATGGAAAGCAATTATAACCCAATACAGCGTATTTTTTTCTTCAAACATATGTATTAATCCTTACTGTATGCCTTGCAGTGCTAACAGGTGCGATGGAATGTTGCGATAGGTCTTTGTTTGCTATAATTCCTTTTGGTTAAAGAGATAGACCTCTAAATGCTTAAGGAAAAAGATAAAGCATAATGAAGTGCTCTAAGTCAGCTAGAGAGCTGTGAGTGGCTAGTATAGTTTTGAAGGACTTTGGACCTGCATAAACGTTACCCCTAGCTATAGTGCTGCTAAGCTCCTCTCAGTCAAGCTAAAAATCAAGGTAACTGCATCTTACTCTCTGCTCAAGGTATCAGTCAAGGTAACTCTGCAGCTTACAGAAATCAGGGCAGTGTTAGTTGGAATTCTTAAATGTATAAATGTTGCTATGTTCCTTACCTTAAGGAAGTGGATTGATCCAATTCTCATAGAGTTGCAGCCTGTAATTCAATACCTGAAACTGGTAGTTCACATCAGTGCCTTTGTTACATTGTACTTCTTGCCTGCATAAGTGAGTATTGAAGGATAGTCTTTAAGAAATTTGGTTATTTTTCTGTGGAGGGTAGTGGGTGCAGTTGATGCTTAGTAATGCTTATGTGCATCAGGAGCTTTGTTAATAGGATGTGTGACAGTTTGGAATAAAAGTTTATTTGCTCTATGCAACAACTGTGCTGCATTGTTGGGAGAAATAGTTTTAAGCCTTGAAGTTCTGCAGGTAATCAGGCCCTAACAGCATGAACATGACTCTGTTCTACAAGTGAGATTCAGAGAAAATGAGAAAAATAGCTTTTCACAATGGCATGTGAGACTAAGTTCAGAGACTCTGGATGATCTCTGAAAATGGGATCTTTTCTGGACAACCTGTGCAGTCCTATTGCTTAGATTCATTCACAACATAGTTTAGCAGCTGAAAAGTGAAAAGTCAACCTGATGACTGTATGTTTGTTTGGGGATCTGAGTATCAAATGGGTTTGTTATGGTTCTTGTGCATAAACAGTACCTGCTGGTGAATGTCTGTCTTTGTTTAGGCTTCTGAAACATCTGCGTTAGCAGTAAGCACAGGCTGCGGGACTCTAGTGATCTTTAGGCCTTGCCTCTGTTTAAATGAGTTGCTAATTAGTTGAGAACTAATGGTAGTTGCTTTGTGGCTCTCAACCTTGTCCTGTTCTGGATGTGTCAGGTGGCAAAAAAGACAGTTATTCTGGAATAAAACTGCAGTAGGAAAAAGGAAGCCAAAGGCCTACACTCTGACCTTGCTGTATGTTATAAATGCTATCTGTGAAGTGGCAAGTCCTCCAGAAAATTGCCATCAATTCCTGCATGTGAATTACCCCCATATCTTTGATTTTCCTAAAGTGTGAAACCCATTTGTAGCCCTCTGCCTTGTTAGGGTTTTGGTATGTGACTGGATGGATCAGAGCTACCATATTGACTGCTGTTTCACAATAGAATTGGCTGTAGATAGCAGTTAATTTTGCCATGCATTAAAGGTACAGGTGAGGTGGAAGGTTAGAACTAAAATATCAGATGCAGTGGAAGGGTAGAACTGACACAAAACCAAAAAAAACAGGTTGGTATGTCTTATGCCACATGTCCTTCAAACAGAAGTGAATTGCTCTGTGATTGAACTGGACTGTTCTTATCTAGCTTTTCAGATTTTTTTCTAGCAAGTGACTTCCATGTTTGATTTAATGAGTTTTGAAAGCATTTGAATTGCTTGCCTAAGTTCTGGAGTGGGGGAAGTCAGTTTTCTCTATATCTCATGTGTAAATTTTAAGCAGTGCTGCAATGTAGATTTTTGGATCTGTCCTGTTCATGATATCTTGCCTTGCCAGGTTGTTCCAGGTGATAGAACTTATAGATGATGTCCTTGCTCTTCTAAATCTGGTGAGTATTACCAGGTATGCTTGGTGATTAACTATCAAGTATATGTCACCTTTTCTTTAGTATGTGTATATGAAACAGAAAGCTTCTAATGTAAATTAAGTCTGCCAAAGTTTAAAGGCAGGAGAAAATTTTAATTCCTCCTGGACAAAGCTTGTAATAGAAAGCTAACTTGCTTGTAATTTGCATGAGTTTAACTGTAAGCTAAAAAAACCTCTGCGCTTCAGTTCAACTGGAGGAACTGGAGAGGCACCTAGGCAGAAAGATTTTGACCCTTGCGGTCAGTACTGCTCATGTATGTCCCCTATGTAATGCCGTGTCATTTGTGGCAAAAATCAGAGCTGTGAGTTTGAGTTTCAGTTGTGATTTCAGCCACTTCTCTGTTGAAATTCACTGTGGAGCATATTTAAAACAGTATTATATGGCCTTACTGCTGAGCTAGCAGTCTCTTAAGCACTGTTTTGACCTCTACTCTTTCCTAGATTTTACAAGAGTTCCTCACTTATTTGAGAGTGTGTTTATATGAGCCATGCTGCAGTGCCTTGGTTACTGATAGATGTAATGGGATGCTACCCTGGGGTACAAATTCTTGTCTAAGCTAGAGCTTTGTAAAATTGTTTAAAATGTTATTCTCTTGACACTGCAATCGTGGCTCCTTTAATTTTTATCAAAAAAAATCTAAATGTAAGTTCCTTGAGAACAATACAGGAAATTATGTCAGAAGAGTTGCTTAAGGCATGTAACTCTTCACTAATTTACCCTTTTAAGCAATGTCTGCTTTAAGTTTTTGTTGTTGTTTTTTATTTTGACCTTACTATGTTTGAGATATTTATGATCAAAAATTTGTGGTTTTGGCCAGGAAAACCAGAAGCACCTCTTAAAGATTCCATGTGGTACTTTTGGCAAAGAAATTTAGCAAGAAATCTGTTAAAAACCACAAACAAATCTCTTACTACTAGTACTGGTAAGAAAGCTGTTGTGTTTTCTGAAGTAAGCCTGAACAGTTTGGGATAGGAGACATGAAAGGTGGGTTTGAAACTAGCCTTATGTTGCAGTCATAGCTCAGCAACTTCAGAAATGTTTTGTTTGTGATGCAGCATTTGCATTTGAGCTTCTCTGTGTTGCGTACTGTGTGTTTTGAATGATGTGATTGTTTGCTTGTAGTTTACCTGGATTTTCAGTATGTTTTTTTTCTTTTTTAAGGCTTGTATGATGATCATAACTTTCTTGCCATACACAGTAAGTACCTTTCTAAAATTTGATGTGCACTTAAACTAGTGGTTTTTTTTTCTATTTGGAATGACTTTACCAAAGTATTCAGAAAACCAGGATAGTATTACCATAGTGTAAACGCAGAATCCATTGTAATAGTTAATTTTGTAATTAATCTATTAATCCTTAATTTTTGAAAATTCACAACATTATGTTATTATCTGCAACTACCACAGACTGAGCAGAAGATGGATGTTGTGAAAGAAAAAATATAATCATAAAAAGACACAGTTTGCCAGGTTTTCTTTAAAAGAAGTGGATATATTGAGAGACGTCAAAGTTGAATAGAGGGAATTTTGCATTTTTAAGGAAACTAAAGCTGACTTTCATACTGCTCTGCAATTTTTCATCAGATAACCTAGCAAGAATAATTGCAACTGAACACCATAATTACCAAAACAAAACAGTTGCTTAAAATGGCTGTGGATTTCTATTGTATATTTAGAACAGATTAAATGACAGGCCATTTCTTTGTGGATAAGTCACTGTTATTCTACAAAGAATAAGGCTGTGGTCAGTAAAAGGGCCTTTGTCAGCAAGTGCACATACTTTTTTTTCTTTGCTTTCAAGCTGAAATAATTTTATAAGGTTGGCGCTGTTATCTAATACAAATTCCTGTTGGTTTGTTGATGGGATTTCCTTTTTTTTTTTTTTTCTTTTCACATAATGGAGCTACAGAAATAAATAAGGCATGCAGCCATGGAGTTAGAGGAATAAAAAGATTTAAAAAGATATTCTAATAGCAAGACTGTTCAGTTACAGGCATTTACATACTTAAATGTTGTTAAATTTGATGCTCAGCTGCAAAGCCGTCTGTAGTTACCAAGAAGACAGCATCAGTGAGGTTAAGATTTACAGACTCAACCTGAGAGCAAAGCCATCTCTTCAGACACCTTCAGCTGGGACACTTGCACCTGTTTGTGGCTAGAGACTGCATTTAGTGTAGCTGCACTGAAAAGTAAAGCGTTACTTACATTTTTAAGTTTCAGCATCAAATGAGGAACACTTCATTCCTAATTGCTTCCTAACAGCTTGTTTGATCTGGTTGCTTTGTCTTCTAGTTTTCCTTAATGGCCTCCTTTCCAGGGGTACCTTTTGGAATTTTCCTGTTCAGTGTCTGTGCTGTTGTCATTGGCCTTATACAAGTGAGTTATCCAATTACATTTTCTCTTTTAGAGACTATATTTTATTGGATGGAACTAAAGTTAGGTTTGTTAACTATGGATATGAATTGTCAAGTACCTTTTTTTATTTGTACAGCAGTAGTTTTCCAAGTTTTGTGGGTTACTGTAGATAGTACGTGTTGATGCCATGAATGATAGCATTAATACTGTCCTGTGCATCTCCCTTATGCAACAGATCTTTTGATCTCAAAGTTCGGAATTCTTTCCTTACTCTTCAAAAGTTTTAGAACTGGTGAAACAGCAATTCACCATTCACGCTGTGGTTCTCACTGAGCCAAACAGCAATGGCTGAGGGGACATAGGCTTTCTGCCACTGTTCTAAGTATGTGACAATGGCTCTGGTCTCTCCTGAGGTAGTGACTAGTTGTCTTCTGTATCTTATTGTGAAGAATATGGTTGAATGTGTTCTGGAATTTGTTGATTTACGGTTTTAAAGTTGAAATGCTGTGTATGCTTGTATGAATTATTTTCAGTAATTTGCAATTATGACATTTTTCTTGCAGGCTGTGATAGTAGTGTATGGATTCTATCACCCACACTTACTGAATCAACAGATACAGGTGTCTGAAAATCAGAACTTCTATAAACGTCACATCCTAAAGATTATCCTAAGAGGACCAGCTTTATGCTTTTTAGCAGCCATCTTTTCTTTTTTCTTTATTCCCTTGGTAAGTTCTCCCAGTTATCAGAGTACACTGATGAAGCAGCTTATATTTGTTGTGTTTATGGTTATTGTTAAAACTCTGTGTTAAAATAATGGTCTGTATGTTAAATATGCAGATTTTCTCAGTTGCCATTTTTGTGGTGATGTAATTATGGTCTGTACTCTGTGTTGAGCATGTTCAGTTCACAAAGACCAATCCCTAGACTGAGTTTGTATAGGTTTTGGAGGAGTTTTTTGCTGCAGTGTTTGCTTTACTCAGCCTAGGTGTTTTTAATGGTTTCCTTTTACTTTTCAGAAGCAGATTTTCTAAGCTGTAAGTTAGCATCACTCTTACCACAAGTAGGTTATACAGTGTGAAAGGTTACAGGAATTGAGCTTCATATTGCACAAACTGAAAAGAGGTGAATATAATTGCTGTCCTCACAAGGTGTAGGAGCAAATAGAGTAAGCAGAACAGACAGCCTAATCGCATTTCAAAACAAATGCTTTTGGCTAAGTCTTGCTCTTACATAGCCTTTTTCTCTACCATCTTTATTAAGTGGTGGAGTTGCTTCTACATATTCATAGCTTTTATTTTTCTCAAAACCTCTGCTTGGAACTGCAATCTAGTTTTTAATATACTCAGAGTTTCCTTTCTTCTGCCTTGTTCTTTAGCAATAGATGGATTTAACTGAGTTTTTAAATACACTGTCGTAGTCCCCAGATGTGGCAAGAATTGGATCTGTAACTAGTCCTTTTTTTCCAAAAGTAACAACTCAAGTGTGAAAATGCCTGTTACTGAAAATACTTCTCTCATGTGGGACTTAGTTGTTATTCTCCTCTCTTGTTCACCAGTGTAAATTTTTTTTGACATTAACAACAGTTAAATGTTAATGACAACAACTTAGACTTGTGCAGAATCTGTGAACTACTTATGACTCACTGACCTGTCTTTTGGACAGAAGTAGCATACAGACTGACGCAGCTTATGCAAATTCCCCCCAGCAGTCATTGCACAGTGGGTCAGCATAATGGTTACGTACTTCAAAAACAAGTTCAGGAGACAGATACTTAAATCATGCTCTTTTTTGGGGGGAACTTGTTGAGATTTATTAGAATTTCAGGGAGTTGGGGGTATTCTTATAATAATGACACTTCGCAGAGATGCTTAACATAGTTACTGCCTTCATCAAAGATACAAAGGAACCAGAAGAGATTCAAGCAGTTTCATGAAATCTGTCCTTGAGAGTGTCTCTCACAGCTGTTTCTGTGTCCTAACTTAAGAAATCCTTGTACTTCTCTGTCACCATCACATGGCAAATGACAGGTATTGTTAGGAACATGTGATGGTTCTCTGACTTCCTGTTTTAGCTTGGTTTGCTAATGTTATTAAATTAGCTATCAAAAGGTGTTAGTATTCAGGATATGCGTGTTGATTTCCGATGAGCTATTTTCACACCATAAAATCACAATTTTTTTTTCTCCATGAGATTATAAGTAAGGATTATGAATAAAAGTTTCATATTAAACTTGGAGACAAATTTATGTTTTGATTACTAAATATAAATTCTCTTCATTTTCCTTTCCATAGTCTTATTTGCTTCTTGGGCTCGTAATTGTTTTTCCACATCTCAGTCGATTCATTACATGGTGTAAAACCAAGATTGTAGGTGAGTAACAGTTTTTATAGGGAGTGTATTCAGATATTCAATTACTAGGTTGTCAAATTGTTATCCAAGCAGCATGGAATGGTGTAATTTCAATTCTTCCTATCTCAGTGTTAGAATATAGCGATTTGGGGGATGTGAGAATTTTATTTAGCTGTATTTCCAGTTTCTCCTCAGCTCCCTGCTTAACCTATGTTTCCTACTAGATTTGTATAACACATATATTACAGCATCATTTCTGAAGGTGAAACCTCTCTGGTTTGTTCTGAATATTACACACAAAAATACATAGCGATGACTGCAGACTGTGTACCCCTTTTCTTTCCTTAAAAAAAGGGACAGAAAAATACGGAAAGGAAGCTCAGTGCCTGCATGACTTTCTTTTCAGCAGTACTCTATGGTCCCATGTTCTCTGGCATCCAACAGCACATCTGAGATTCTGGAATCATAGAATCATAGAATCACCAAGATTGGAAAAAACTTCCAAGACCATCCAGTCCAACCATCCACCTACCACCAGTATTTTCCCAGTAAACCATGTCCCGTAGTAATAAGCACATATATAATGGAAACACTGCTAGGGTAACTAACTGTTTAATATGTTATGCCTTATTAATCTGAGTGCTCTGGTCTGTAAGTGTAAATTCGTGTATCACAACTCAGCCCAAAGGCATACTGCCTTGGCTCAGGGTCTTGCTTAGGTTTTTTTCTGCCCTCTTGTGTCAACACTAACAATTGCATAACCACAGTTATGATAAAGCTATACTGAAACTCCACTGAGAAGAGACATTGCCAGTGCCACAATAAAGGAGAAAGTAGTATCATGCAGCCTACTCAGTGTTTTGAAAGTAATATTTCCCCTCTGAAGGCGAAACTGACCAGAAGAATACCAGCAAGATTCACAAATTTGGAATAAGAACTGCGTAGTTGAGTTAGCAGAGTCACACCTCTGTGCCTCCACTGCTCTTGTTTAGCCCTGAACAAGTCCATCTGTTTTCACTGCAAATAAAAGCTTACTTTGACCCCACCATGCAGCAGGAGTATTAGACAGGCAGAAAAGCTCTGAAACAGCTAAAGACATATGCTCAGAGCCAGAGAATAAATGTACACAAATATTGCCTTCTGCAATAGGGACCCTTCTGTCCACAGTCAGGCTATGGCTGTTTTCTCACTCTTGTCAGATGGCTAACATAATTTACTGCTCTACTGATTCATGTGTTTACACTTGCTTTTTTAATTCAGTTCCTCTCTACTTCTGGAAGCCGCAGGCCTTTTCTTCATTGAATATATACTTGTGAGGTGATGCAGCCTGGCTAACTGGGCAATTCAAAGCCCAGTCAAACATACAGAGCGACATCTTTTGGGCAAAGACTGGGTTTATTTTAAAGCAGATGGTTTGGTATCCCAGCGTGGCCCCCATTCTCCACTGAGTCTTTTCTTCCAGTACAGCATAGGTTCTCCACAATGTCTTTGAGAACCTACTGTTGTTAGCTTATTCTGGGGTATATAGCACAGCATCTGAGCTGGGTTTTTTGACTACGAAGGAGAAAATATTGATTTTTCTGTCCCCAAAGCACTTGTCCTGTTCAGGGAGAGTCACAACTGCAGAAAAAAAAAAAAAAGATTCTATTAAAAAAAAAAAAAAGGTGGAATGACTGACTTGGGTGGATGAACAGCACTCTTCTTTCTACAGAAAGATTTCATCAGGTGTGGTGAAAGACAGGAGGAGGGAGGAGAGGAAAGACAGTAGGTGGGGAAATCATGGCAGCTTGGTTGTTCCTATATTGATTCATATGCATATATATATATATATGTTGTTTTTTTTTTTTTTCCTTTAACTACCTGGTTTTGCAACTTCAGGTTTTGTCTGTCTTTAGTATAAAAACATCCAGATTTTTTTCCAGGTCACAGAGATGAAGAGGAGGCAAGCTATAGCTTAGAAACCTTTAGTTTTTACCTCAGTGAGCCTCTGAGTAAGGAACGAGTAGAAGCATTCAGTGATGGAGTCTATGCTATTGTAGCAACCTTGCTCATTTTGGATATATGGTAAGGCTTTATGCTGTCTCTCACAACCTGTATTGTTAACTGTAATATCAGTTTGTGTCTACATGTAATATTTGAAGAAATAAAGCTAGCCAAACATTGACACTCACTTTTAAAGTCTGCAGCAATGACCTTAAGTATAATTTTCTCTAAAGTTACAGAGCACAAACAAAAGATATTTAAACCTCCTACATTTCAGCAGTAGTGATCATCAATCTGTGTAATATATGGTGGGGACTCTTGAAGAACAAAGCTTCCTTTACACTTCATTGTGTTTTCAGATAAAAGGCTTTTATCAGGAAAAGCTGTTTAGTCCCTGTGGCAACTTTATTATATCAACCTGAAGGAATGCCAGCTTACTTTCAGATTTCCTTTCAGATCTAATTTATTTGCAGAACATTTATTTGAAATGCCCACACTGAGTTAAGAATTGGAGAACTACAGTAGGGATGCCTGTTCTTCTCTACCTGCTCAGAGTAAAACAACATAGAACATTGTTGCTCCAGATGTGTTTTATGAAATGTACATGAAAATAAAGTAAGTTTTCTCTCCACAGTGAAGACAACGTTCCTGATCCAAGAGAAGTTGGGGAGAAGTTTCATGGAAGCCTTCTTGAAGCGTTAAGTGAATATGGACCAAATTATCTTGCCTACTTTGGCTCTTTTGTGACAATTGGTCTCCTGTGGTTTGTCCATCACTCACTTTTCCTGTATGTAACAAAAGCTACACGATTAATGGGACTGCTTAATATACTTTCGTTGGCTTTCATTGGTGGTCTTCCGCTGGCTTACCAGCTGACCAGTGAATTTGCAGAGAAGTCACACAATGAAATAGAAGCTATTCAGGTCAGCTGTGTAATTACTTTCTTTGCCAGCATATTTCAGTTTGCAATATGGACTACAGCCCTCCTCCACGAAAGGGAAACATTGCATCCTTTTGCTAGATATGGTGGCAAGGAGCATGCCTTCATGTTTGCCAAACTGGCTCTCTACCCTTGTGTGAGCCTTGGAGCCTTCTTTCTAACATGCTTGTTAAGTGAATTTAGCACAGAAATTTTCCATCTTATGCAGATTGTAATCCCGTTTGCTTTTCTTGCCTTGCGCATTTTTGTTAGGATTTCTTTAACTGTCATAAAGTCTGTGATGTCTCTTTCCAGACGGAAGGTTGTATTGTTAGAAGAAGAGGAGGCATGTTTGTCTCCTACTGAAACGCACTCATAAATTTCCATGCAGTGCATGTGAAATTAAAACATTAATTTCAGTTCTTCTAACTCATGTTGTCTTGATGTGTGATCTGTATATTGATCTAAATTCAAGCCTGTGTTGGCCATTACTGGAGCATATTTTAATTTTAGCTGGTCATGCTTATAACCCTTTCTGCAAAACCAGTAATTTGGGGGGGAGGGAGGAAAGACTAAGTGGGGAAAACAGAAAGCATGTTCCCCTACCTTGAAAATTACTCTTTTGAGAAGAAAAAAATGCTGCTTGAAGTGTAACTGCAGTGATAATCACTGAAAGCGTGCACAGATACCCAGGGAAATGCCCTTTCTCTGATGTGCAGTAGTCAGTATGGAAACCAAACACAGGTATAGGAGCTGATTATGCTGCTATAAAATAGGAAGCGAGGCTTAGCAGATGTGATGGACACCTGGTTTTCTGGAAGGTATATAATAGGACATAACAGCACATTTGTGTATACAGACTGCTGGTCTCTGCTCTCACCCCTTTTTTCTAAAGTCAACAGCATCTCTTCTCAATAGCCAGTGATCATTTTGAAAGCTCCTCTTGAACAGTTTTGAACGTCTCTTAGAGAGTGAATTGAATTGTGTATGCAGTCCCCCAGGCTGCATGAACAAAAGTTCAGTTACATTCTTTTTAAAAATGATGTATTCAAAATATGAGGATTCGTGGCTACACATGCAGGACTTGAACTAGCTTTGATGTCTCCTAGGGAAGAAATTTGAAGAGCTGTGAGACTAAGTAAATTCGTCTTCAGTTCTCAAACAGCTCTACATCTGAAATGAAGGGTTTGGATTTCTCAGGCTTTCAGTATCTGTTATCATGCCATAGAAAGGAACCTCCTTTTGTTCATGTGAAAGCGTGATACTGTATTCTGATAGAATGTGAGACTTTCTTGACATCTATAAGAATTCTCCAATGGGAAAGGGAGTTGAGTTGGTCTTTCACAAGAGGCTAGATAAGCAATAGTGAAACTCATAATGAACTAACTGGTAGAAGTTCTAGTCCACTGGACATTGGTATTTTTAAAGTTTATGTGTTGATGCTCAAACTTTTCCCTGTTCAAGAAGGAGAAGGCAAATTCATCTAGTCTCTGGCTACCCTCTGGAAGGCTTTATGTTTCTTTTTGGTAGAGGCATTAGTTTGTACTTTGAACTTAGTGCCTGATAACCTTAATGCCATGTTTAAAAGCATTTGGTGGATTTTGGTGTTCCTCTTAAAAAGGAGCAACAAAAACAACAATAGAAAAAAAACCAACAAAGTGCTACAGTAAATAATGCTTGGAATAATTATTATTGAAAACAAATACCTACTTTCAGTTGAGATCACTCTGAAAGCATTTTTTGCTTTTGGTTTGGAGCGTCTTGGTATTATATGCTTACTGTAAGATATACCTTCAGATATGCAGGAGTTTTATACCTGGTTGAGGCTAAATGACTTGCAGTACGATTCTGTGATGTGTTATGTATTGCTGTTTTTTTTCTGATAACTAATAAAAGCACTTTGGTTCTGTATGATTTTGTTTCTATGGTTCAGTTGGCACATAGGCAGTGAATATGTGTATTGGTAATAAATTTCAATCACTGAAGAAAATAGCAAAGCTTCCAACCCTTTATTTCTGCTCTGTAGATGACATTTGAATTGAATCTAATTTCTGCCTAACATCCAACCTAAATCTCCTCTCTTTAAGTTCAAAACCATTCCTCTTTGTCATATAACTGTCAGACCGTGTTGAATGGCAGTCTCCCTCCTGTTTAAGCTTCTGACAAGTACTGGAAGGTCGCAGTGAGGTCTCCTTGGAGCCTTCCATTCTCCAGGTTGAACAAGGCCAGCTCCCTCAGCCTTTCTTCACAGGAGTGATGCTCCAGCCCTCTGAGCATCTCTGTGGCCTCCTCTGGACCCACTGATAGCTCCACATCCTTGTGCTGAGGTTCCCAGGCCTGGACACAGTGCCGTAGATGCAGTCCCATGAGGTCAGAGCAGAGGGGGGACAATCTTGTAACCTATATAACAAGAGGACGCTTTACTCCTCTTATTATATCATCTGTGCATTCTTGTAGTTACTCACTTCTGAAAAGCTGAACTCATCATCCAAAATTCGGGAATAAACTCATTAAATCCAATGTGGTGTTAGTAGACATTCTTTATTTACCACGTCAGATGCACGATGGGGTATCTCCACACTAACCGTGCATACCTTGAACAGAAGACCTTCAGCTTATGTATGTTACTTATGTTACATATTCAAAAGTTTCCCAATACTTCCCCCCAAATCCATTAGCAAAGGGCCCCGCTTCCTTGCACATGCTCACTGATTTTGACTGGGGGTCTCAAGACCCTCGGAGATGAAGGGAGCAGTCTTTCTCTTCATGACAGCAGATTGCCGTCCTCTAGTTATTTCCAGCTTAGCAGTTTCAGACCGATATGCTGAAGACGGCACCCACGCCGACCCGGCACACAGGGGCGGGCGGGAGGCGGGCACAGCCGCGCGCGGGACCAGCCTTCCTTCCGCCTCCCTCCACCGCCTCCTTCCGCCACAGCCCCGCTTTCTGCCGCCCGTTCCGCCGCCAGGATGATCCCGCCGGTGCAGGTCTCGCCCCTCATCAAGGTGAGGCCGCGGCGGCCCCTGCCGCTATCTCGCTCTGCTCCGCACCTCTGCGGGCCGGGCTGGGCCGGGCATGGCGGCAGCGGCGGCTGAGCGCAGGGCGCGCCCTTGTCTCTTGCTCCCCGCAGTTCACCCGGTACTCGGCGCTGCTGGTGGGGATGATCTACGGCAAGAAGCGATACGGTGAGTGCAGCGGCCCTTAGCCCCGCGACGTGCTCCTCCCCGCCCTCCCCAAGGGCACCTTGAGGCGGCCGCCATTTCCCTCCCGCCCCAGTGAGGAGGCCTCCCGTGGGCCGCCCCGCCGCCCCTTCCCTCTTGGCTTGAGTTTTCTTTCCGTCTGTGAGTGATCTAGAGCCGCACAGCTGCCCCGAGCCTCTGAAACGGTGTTTTTAATCGTATGTGTTAATGACAGACTACCTAAAGCCTATTGCTGAGGAGGAGAGAAGGATAGAGGCGGAGGAGAAGAAGAAGCGCGAGGAGCTCGAACGGATTGCAAAGGAACTGGCAGAAGGTGGGCTCTTGGGTCGGATTGCTCACCCTCCCTGGGGTACAATTCACCCCAAGGCAGCTGATGTCCAAAGCCAGAGGTCCTGGACCACTGCTTCTGTCCACAGCTCACTTGGCAGTGCCATCACTAGCGTAGCTGTAGAAGTCAACTTCACTTGTGGTGTCTCTCATGTCAGGACTGCTGAAGGCAGTCTGCTGGGGTCACGATTGCTGCTTTTCTCATTCCCACCACACAACACTGCTGCAGCAGCATGCTTTCTTTTATCCTTAGGATTACTTCTTTAGTCCCCTGTGCTTTTCTATTATGTACAAAATAGCATGCAATGAGTTGAATGGACTTACAGCAAGGAAAAACTTGAAGAGAACTGGCTAATAATGCTCACTGGTTTTGGTGTAGCTTCACAGTGTTTCTCTGGGAAACACTGACATTTGTATTGGCTTGAAAAAAAGACTAGTGTTGAACAAAACCCTGTGAAAAAACAAACTTCAATGAACTACACATACATACATACATACAAGCAAATATTCAAGTTGTTGAATGGTTTTCTTTATTGGAGATAGAGATATTTTGCATCTTGAGTATGTAGCTTTCATTGAACTTTATACATAAATCTTTTAGGTATTTTTTTTTTATTTAGCTGAAGAATTTTGCATTTTGGGGGACAGAGGCTGTGCTGCAGGATTGGTACTTCATTTAGGAGTGGAGTTCTGTGATTATTTCTTCAGGACATTTACTTAAGTATCACATAGGTTGGCTGTCAGCTTTCCCAGCAGTGGTGTGGTACAGTTCTCCAGTAAGAAAAGCAGTTTTTAGAACTTGAATCAGTGCAGTGCAGCAGTTGAAGATTGTTCTTCCAAGTTGATAAATGGAAGCATCTGTGCTGATGACTTTCAGGGCTTATCTGAATTGCCGTTTTAGAAAGTTGTCATTTAACCAATGAGCAAGGCAAAAAAACTTGCTTTTACCCTACAGCAATGAAATACACTTCAGCTGAGTTAGCAGAAGCAGAAATTACAAAAACCAGCTAGAAAGAAATGGCATGCTTAAAGCTAATCTTTGATCCCGCGAATGTTTTGCATGTTTTAGTATTGCATGGGAGTTATGAGTAGTCCTAACTATGTTTGTTTTTCTTCCCTTCTAGCATCTGAAGACTCCATTTTGAAATAAACAAAGGATTGGATCTTAATGTTAAATACATGGCTAGTCTCTGACTGGTGTAGTGGTTGATGGTCTTTGCATGTTACTTTATCAATAAAGTACTTAACAACACTTCAGTTGGTATATTTGACTGAATTGCATAGGGCAGCAATGGAAATATTTACACAGTGTCAAAGGTAGCACTGGCTAGAAGCTGACCATCACAGCTGCTGATGAAACAATCTATGTATTCCTCCATCAACAGAAATAGTCTACACTCAGGAAATATTGTGATCAGGAAATTCATAGATTTTAAAATGTATAGGAGTTCATGGGGGAGGCTAGCATTGTACTGTTTGCCTGTACCTTTGTTTCAGCTGGCTTAAGTAGAGTGTTGCTGTGATCTTTTTTCAGCCTTTTTACCACAATGGAAAATGGTACAGCTCTTGCTTTTGACAGTTACAGTCAAACATGACCTTGATTTGTCAAGCGGTTCTGTAACATGAGGAATTAATATTGACTTAATAGCTTGTTTTTAAACAGTTGTCTTTCAGAATTTCACAGATGGTCAAATGCTCCCTGCAACTAAGAATGAATTGCAATCTGATTGTAGTTTGTCTGTAAGATGGGGCTGACTACACTTAGGTGACTGAAGTTTAAAAGCTAGTAGCCTTTAACCACTAATTCAGTAGCATCTCTTTGAAAAGTTGAGTGGAGGTGGAACTGTTCCTAGCCCGCCTTACTGAAAGGAGAACAGTATTTGCCAGCTTTAGGCCAGCTTGGGGAAAAACAACAAGCACATTATCCAGATCCATGTGAAGTGGCTGAAGACAGAGCTATGCTCCCCCCCTTCCTAGGCAGCTGTCTATCTTAGTCCTTCAGCTCCTTTCCAAGAACCACCCTTGCACACTTCCTACTTCCAGTCTCACAGGGGTATTGATTTCCATCCTCTGCTTCAAAAACAACTATGACCTGTTGACATTATCTCCCTCTGGGAGATCCTTATAAAGAAGACTCCTCTTCTGGTCTCCCACTGGTGTTGAGAGCTGATTTAAAAGTGAAAAACCTCTCTTGGGCTGCTAAGGGGGAACCATGCCAGGTTTCACTCTTGTCTAATTGGTCAGTATCTTGACTGGGAAGCAAAGTACATGCATAGTTCTTGACAGTGCAACAAGATGTAGGGACATCTGTTTGTGAAGGCTTGCTGATCAGAAAGGGCAGCTGTTCCAATATTCTAGCGAAAGGTTGATGCAGTTAAATGCAACCATTTTGGGGAAAAAAAAAAAAAAAAAAAGAAGGGTTGCATGACCCTGTCTGCGTGATGCAAGAAAGTCAGTGCTCCCCTCAAACACTCAGCATGTACTGGGCACTGGGAGTGAGAGACATAGGGATGGGAAGGGAGAACCATGCCTCTGCCCATAACGGAAAGGTTTCTTCCCCCAGGTGATCATCTCTGGGCCACTGCAGCTAATGGGAACATCTATGAATTAAGCTGAGTGTGATGATGGGGAACATGAAGACACAAGATATCTGCTGGCTTGAGAACCAGGAGCATCTGTAAGAAACACAGCTGGGACCTTGATGTGCCGCTGTGCTCTTGAGAGCTTTCCATGCCTGAGATAGCCTTGCTAAGTGCAAACCCACAGAACTGCAATGACAAAGTCATTGTCTAGAAAGGTGGAACACAGTCTGAACACGTAGGAATTGGCAACAGCTATAGACTGCTGAAGCTGGAAAAATAGAAAAAGCAGTCTGAAAAAGTCAAAATATTCTGGGAAAATAGACAACAGCATTGTCTATAGGCTATTCTCATAGAAGTCAGTATCTATTGGCTGCTCAGGTGATGGTGGCGTCCTACACTCACGTCTGTAATGACATAAAAATGTCTCACTTTCTACCCAAAATGTAGCATCTTTCTGAGAGCCTTCATCTGTGAACCTCTCTGTGTCAGACCTGCATGGGCCAGGACAGGCAGGAGCCACACTGGAGGTGCCTGGCTGGCTCCAGACTGTGCTATGGATCATCATCACAGCGTGACTTTGGCCATCATTGATAAATACCAGTCTTGGGAGTGATTTGGTGGGTGCTTTGAGATAGTATAGAAATGTATATAGGCACACATCTAAGTAATTGATAGTGATTACACAGTCTTTTTACTTGTAGTGATATGTAATTACTTGTATATACTTGCTTTACCAATAATAGTATGACTATGGTAGTAATACTACTTACCAACAGTAAATTTGCAAATTACCAACTTGCTAAGAAATTTAAGGATCAGAAAAGCCTCTGCTCATGGCTTCCCACAGGAAGATGAGGGGCAGTCAGCTGCAGGCAGCTGAGGCACAAGTTGGAGGAAGCTAGTTTGATTGCATTTCTGTTAGCAAGAAAACTGTGTGGAGCACAACAGGAGATAGTGAATGGTGCTTGAGAGGGCAAGGCTACAATGCTCAGGAGGAAGGCAGCCTGAGGAACCAGAGCTGATGTGCAGAAGCAGCCCAACAAAGTGGCTTTGGATAGTAGACCTACATGTGCCCTGCATGGGGCACCTCATTGCCACCAGTGGAAATGGGAGTGGCTGGTGGGGAGCAGCCCTCCCCCTCCAAAATACACTCCTGCAGGGGGGAGTGCCCCAGCCCAGGTACTATATGGGCCAGCCCCACATCTGTGAACTCACACAATGCCACCCACAGCAATTTCAGCATCCAGCACACAGGACAAGGAGTTAATTCTTGGCTTTATTTCCAGGAAAACATCTGAGGTCAAGGAGAGCTTTTCTCAGCAATAGGCATTTAGCTTACAGTGGCTTGAGGTGATCTCAAGAACCCACTTCTTAGCACACCACATTAAGATCAACTCGTGGCATATTGCCCACTGGAAACAACTTGTTTGGCTTGGTGTCCTGGAAGTGCTGCCATGTGATGAAAGCCTCCTACGTGGTTGTTGACGAAGCTGAGATATACAACATGAAGCAATTACTAGCTGCATATTTCGCTTTTGAGCAAATGGAGAGGTTTCTGTATTCTCTTGAAGGAGAACTTGCTGCTCACACAACCACTGCGTAGCGACAGATTACTTCTTAGTGCACTGCGATCTGGATAAACAATCACCAGACACCGCTATGGCTATCGTTTTCCTTTTACTTACAGTACTTCTGTAATGCAAAATAAGTTACTGAGGGGTAAAAGTACTGAAGGTAGCAGGAGCAAAAGAAGAAGATCCCCACAAATCAGAACTCTCATTACATGGCTGACATGCCCACCATGCTCTGAGTAAGAGATAGAGAAAGAGAGAGAGGGCAGGGGAGCAGAGAAGGGTCTTTCCGCTATAGTAAGAGTATTCTAACATGATTGCATTAATAAACAGAAAAACAAATTAACTGAAATAAAGGGGTAGAATTCATCAGCCTTTTGAAGTTTGGAGTGGAATGAGAAAATAGACATCTGAGACAGGAGAAGGAAAGGAAGGAGGGCTGATACCAATCAGAGGAAGATGTGTTAGATAACACTGGCATTACAAGGTAAAGCAGAACAAAGTCAGACGCCACAGCTCAGGTTGTGTGGGTAACTATGTGGCAATGGGTAGTGATGACACTGCCTTCTCACAACCACATGTCATAGCACAAAGCCTTGGAAAGTGCACAATGTGGGTCCTGTTTGTGAAGACAGCATCTACTGGGTCTTGCAGCTGAGGGATCTTGCACACACGGCTCCATGCTTTGCAGCAGCAGCCTACCCAAATTCCCAAAGTGAATGCAAAATTATTACTATGTGTGTCCCTTGGATTTACATAGAAATGTAGCTTTCTAGAACAGCTCAGAAGTTCTGATACTTCATCCCCACTTACAGATTTATTTTTGATATCCTCAAAGGCAAAGATTTAGATATGATAAATTCAGCTGTTCTTCAGTTTTTCTGCTCTGCAGGCAATTCCTTGCACAAATGGACAATCTAGGAGATTCACTGGCTCTGTTAGCTTTGGGGTTTGGAGTGTTTCAGCTCGGGAGATGTGTTTCATCTGTGGCCATGCAACCTGATACATTGGGTCAAACATTGCTCTGACTTGCCACCTGCCATCTAACAACATCAGGTATGTTAAATGCAGAGAGAGACAGGACAGGATGGGCCTCTTACCATCAGGAAGAGATGCAATTAAGGCAAACGGGATCTAGCCCTTCCCTGGTTGTTCATAAGCCTAATTAAAATAGTCCAAGCAGGAATATATATTTTAAGCCAGGACTTTTTGTTGTTGTTGTTGTTTGTTTGTTTGTCTCTAAGCATGGGCATTCTCATTTTGGGTAGATGTATTGCCTTGGAAATAGATTTAAAGTATACTACAGGTTTTTGAAGTTGGAGCTGTTCCTCCGTTGCAGGTTATTCCATCTGCCACACAAAAAGAAAAGAAGAATATGAGGTACAGTCATAAGTGCACTAGAATCTCTTCTCATTCACCACATTAGAGTTTTTGGACTTCAAATGATATCAAATGGTCAGTGAAATACCTGCAGTACCCATATCTAGAGATGTCGGCTATGCAAAGTAACTGTAAATGCAAAGTTACTTTGGAATTGTTTTAGAGTTGGCAGAAACCTTCTTCACTTAAATACTGATTACTCAGTCAGGAAATAACTCCTCAGAAGTCATACCCAGAGCTCTTATTTTCAGTACTTTAATGACTTTCTAAGAATGGAAATGAGATAAGACAGTTAAATAGCTCTAATAACCTCTAAACTGTGTGATTTGAATAAAGCCCTGAGGACTTGTTTAGGGAGTAGCAGTGGTCCATAGAGTAACAAGAGGACACTTCAGTGCAGCCTCTGGAACAGAAGCAGGAAGTTCTGACAGGCTGGTGTTCAGGCACCTGGAGAGACAGCTAGGGAGCCCTCCACTTCCACCTTTCTCAGAGCCAAACCAACCCTCAAGATATCAAGCACATGTTAATATACGCTTTTGTCCAGTGCTCACTGCAGCTGATGGACTTCAGTGCTACCTAGATTGGCCCACAGGGAGTGGGAAATAGATTAAATCCAAATAAATTGGCAAGGTGCTGTCTAATCTGGGCTAGAAATGGGATGAACTACCTACCCCAGGAATATGTTAGCTATTTTCAAATCCTCCTGCTTCACGACCTGCAAGACGGCGCATCAGCCAAGCCCTGTACAAAGGGATGTGTCCCTGCACTTCTCCAGAGACCTACAGACACTGTAGGGAGAACTTCTTGCTGATCCCAGCTCCATGGAAGCTTGTGTTGCATGTAGCCCCATTTGTAAGGCACAAGTAGGCCCCTACATTCCTGATGCCTTTCTGACAGCCTGTCATGGTGCCAGGCCTTGAAGACAAAGATGCATTTTAGAGTTCTGTTTTAAACTTTGCTAGTGGAACAAGGCTGAAGAAACTGTTCTTGGCATCTGACCCTGTTGGGGCCACAAAGCTTGCTGCAGGTCTCAGAGAGTACTGAATAAGTGCATTCTGAGTTAGGAACAAAATGATCACTGTTGTTTCTGACCTTTCTGTGCAGCCATTTTCTCTTCCTCCTTTTTCTTCTCTTCCTCCAGAGCTTTCATCTTTGCATCGTACTCATCAGCACGGGTCTTCCACTCATTCCTGTTGTTCAGCAGCCCATCAAGCATAGGCTGAATTTCCTCATGGAAACGTGAAAATTCCTGACCAAAACACAGCCATCAATGCCATGCAATATGAAGGTGCTGACTGCCACCCATCCTTTGCACCCAGGACTGGCCCTGATCCTTGCCTGCTGGGCTGACTACACAAGGAAGGTGCAGATGGCATGAAGAGGGGCCCTGCAATATCCTGGAGAGAGCAGCTGGTGAGAGGAGGAAGCTCTTCCCTCCTTGGCAGGGGTAAGGATGGGTCTCCCTCTCTGCTCCCCTCCCTCCTTCCCTGTGCCAGGATGAGGACAGTGAAGTTCTGTCTGCTGCTCCTGGTCTCATCTGATATACAGATGATTCCATGCTTTTCTTGGACTTGGATCTCTTTGGAGTCTCCAAATGTTTTTCCTTCAAGAGGTAGCAGTATAGATTCACTGAGAGATAAGAATTCCCTTGTTGTCATCTCCTCTACCTGCCCCGTGCTCCCAAGTGCTGTTGCTATACCGGGACTCTGGACACTAGGACCTGAACCCCCTGTTGAGAAGATGGTGTACACAGGGGTGTGCTTACCTTATAGACAAATGTGCACACAAAGTCGATGAAACCCACTTGAAGCTTTGGGAGTTCAGCAGCTTTCCTCCTGTCCATCATGGGCTGTGGTAGGACACAATCATACCATAGTATATGAGAACACTGCACTGGGAAATACTACTCTCTTTTCTACCCAGAGTTGCCCTGTTGCATCAGCTGGGCTGTTCTGCTGTGCTGTCCATCAGCTCTCTCATCCTCCTCTGAAGAGAAATGGAATGGGTTTATTTCCTATGCTGTTTTTGTAGAAATTTTAGACAACTCTTTCTTTGTCTATCATGGGATCAGGGACAGTTTTTCCCTTCCCTCTCTCAAGCAATTTTCAATTCTCTAAAACATATCTGAACATGGAATTATATTTTAATAGGGCCATTTTGCAAACTGTACAATTACTGTATCATTTATGTTGCATCAGTGGGATATACTATGAAACTCTACTTAGTGATTTTCTTAAGTCTACTGGGTCTGTCATGGCTTGGGATATTCTACGGTTAAAAAAGCCCCAGTAAGCTGAGGTGGGTAGAGACAATCTCAAGGAATAATTCTTGGTTCTTTCAACACTAAATTTAAATATTTTCCCTATCTGAATGCCCACTTTTCTGGTGGATTTTGGCAAGCCTGGTAGCCACATAAAGACTCACAGCACTCTGAAAGCATCACTGCTTGCAGTAAAACTCTATTTGCTGTCTGAACTGAGCCCTCTAGCTCTCATGGGATACTTACAATGGGCTGCTGCTGAAGGACGCTTATCTCTAAGTCCCCTTGCTCCCAGAACTCAGCTGCTACCAGGAGAGCTACCTACATTGCCAAAGAGGGAAAAAGTAAAGTTAGCACTGATTTTGATTTCCAGATGGACTTCAGGACAGAACTCACTCCGAAGCAAATGTTACTTCTAAGCCCTGGGTTGCTCCACACCCACATCCAGCCCCAGCCTTTTTGCTGGGAAGGGCAGCAGTAGCCATGGGATTGCACCTGTGTAGTGACGGCCCAAATACTGTTTTCGCACCAGGACTTGTCAGCTCACTGCTCATCTATTAAGAAATGTTTCTAATGTGTCCTGCAAGGATTTGCTTTGTGGTCATCGCTATGGTTTTCTACTAGGACTTTTTTGGCTGTCCTTTTTTTCCACATTGAACAGGAAGATGGGTTTTATTTCTTTTCATCCTCCTTTAAATTTTAGTGTTTTTTACCTAGTAATTGATCAAGTTCAGTTCAGGAAGAAACTCCTAATAGAAAAACAAACAACTAACCAAACAGGAGGTGTTGCATTAAAACAACAACAACAACAACCACCTAGATAATTGTGAGGTTTTTTCTTCTTTTTTACTTTGCTCTATTTAGTGAATGTAAATTCCCTACAGAATCCAAAACTATAATTTTAAAGACTGATGTTTCCATCAAGAACATTATAATTATGAAGTATTTTCAGTAGTTTTAATAGGAAACTTCAACACAGTTATTGAGTAGCTTAGAAACATACAGTGCTTTCAAGTATAAGCTACAGAAATCTGACAGTATGTCAAGCACCTGACCTTACTCTGGACTTCCCAAGGCTTAGTAATTGCTGACAAGTCACACGCAGTCATCATCATGGCCCTAAAAACAGAAAATAAATTAGTCTCTTCTCTGGGGCCCTGAGGCTCAGGATGTGCATGTCCTACCCAATGTCTCAGTTCTGTGCTGAAGTGGTGGACAAAGAAAGGCAGGCTGCTGTAGCAGCCTTGGCTCTGACTGGGACATGAGTCAAGAACTGCTTCATGATTCAAATGGGGTGCTAGGGAACTGCTCTCTTCCGATGCTAGGAAGTTCATCACTTCAGCCATTGCTAGGCTGAACCTTGTACCTGTAGGGTAACTCATCTGAGTCTCTTGTGGAGGTTTAAAAGTGAAGACTGCTACAAGGTTGTAGGTGCAATTCATCATAAGCACAGTGTTCTGCAGAGCATCTGCTGGTTACAACAGCACTGTGCAACTCAGATGGAATGCCATTAGGAAAAACAGCTCATGGATTAGGTTCCCTTTGCTCTGCCTTTGCAGAGCAATACATTTTTACCCCATGGTTTTGCCCTGCTTCTCCAGAAGATCCAATCTGAGTGGACACTAAAATACCACATGCTGACCTCCTGCTAAGGGCAATACAAGAACATACTGACTGCACAACACCAGTGTGTTTTTTTTTCCCTCACTCAGTTTACATTAGAAATCAGAAACAGAGGAGTATATCAGCTAGGGACTATTGCTGCTGAAGCAGAAGAATCTTTTTTAAAACTGGACCTATTGTGGGTGTGTGCATGTTTTATAGCTCCCACCAGCCAGCCCCAGAAGAGGGACACTACCACATCTCTAACCCTCAAAGAGATGATCTACTCACATGACAACTTCTTTCTTTGTCGTCTCCAGAGACAGGTAATCAGTCCAGGCAGTTGTATTGTCATATGTCTTAGACTCGTCAACGATCTTCTGAAACATCGTTCTCTTTCTTTGAGGAAAAAAAAAAAAAAAAAAGTTCCAAAAGGATGAAGCAGATGTGTTAAAAACAGATGTCTGGGTTTCCAGTAGACATTTTCCTGGCTGTTATGTCTTCAGGGAAGCCCCCAGAAAAGCCAGGCATCATCACTTGTCTCCCTTAAGTAGAGGGAACTATTGTAAATGGCTTAAAGGAATAAAAAGTATAACAGTGAGACTGGAGCAGGAAGCCTGAAAGCATGTCCTACCTCAAGTAATGCATACTGAGAAGGGCTTCTGGCTTTGCTGACAACACTAGAAGGCTTTTTGGCTGAATGTTAAGCAAATGGCAGAAACTTAGAGCTGTCTCAGGTGTTGGAGCACCTGTAAGACCACCTGTTGCTCAGTCTGATTTTGTTAATATTAGTTATAAACCAGAATATGGGAAGCAGATTGCAGGGAGGGATTTATATATCATACACCCATATTTTGAGTGGCATGAAATCTTGAAAAATCTGCTGGTTCAGTGCTGGTGACAAAGAAGGACCTTTAGGCCAGATCCACAAAGAAGCTTGACTACATGCTCTGTCCACACTCTTTCACCTGGAATCTGATCTAAACTAAGTCTTTAGGTACAGATGGCAAAGACTAGCTAGTTCCTACCTGGTAGGGAAGTGCAGATATCTGCTCACATTCAACCACGAAGCCTCCAAAGTAAGTGAACAGGATTAGGGTTGGTAGGGTTGGGGTTAGGGTTCCCTCCTCATAATCTTTTTTTTTTTTTTTTTTTTTTTTTTTTTTGGACTGTTTATACTGTGTGTAACCATCCTTCAGTGTAAAACACAGAAGCAACCTCTGGTCTTGGCCCTGTATTTGAAAACACATTTTGAAAGTTCTTTGCTACTTAAGATGTCAAATATCGTAGACTTCCAGCCTTACACCCCAGGAAATTAGTGCATGTGACAACATGGTCTTGGGCATTTTTGGCTTTAGTGTGTGAAACAGACTATAAACTGAGTGTTCACCTATAGTGGACCACTTATTATTTGAGCTGTGTTGCTCTCTCAGAGAACTTAATGGAGTCCTGGCC
The DNA here is from genome assembly GCF_016699485.2 of Gallus gallus. Classification (NCBI taxonomy): domain Eukaryota; kingdom Metazoa; phylum Chordata; class Aves; order Galliformes; family Phasianidae; genus Gallus; species Gallus gallus. The sequence continues at coordinate 54,183,398 of NC_052572.1, forward strand.
ATTGTATACATTGACCATTAGTAAGTATTGTTAGTACTGAAGTGTTATAAAAAAACATCATCTCTGTCTTTCTGTTAGGGGATCATACGGGGCCTTGTTGGAGACAGAAGGCTGATAGTCACATATGTGATGTAATTAATAGAAGTTCAACATTCTCTTGAACAATTTGAATTCTTCCTGGCAGCTCTGGTATCGACATTAAAAACAACCCTCTGGAGACAATGTCTGTGAAGAGGTTTGCTACCCAGAGGGGCTCTCAGAACAAAACATCACATTCTGTCTTTGTACAGCTCCAGCTGCATGCAGCTCTTCACCCACAGTGTATGTGACCAACTTACTTGAAATACAGTGCCAGATCTGTTGCAATGATGGCAATATCCATCAGATGAATCATGTGCTCATGCTGTCTCCGGTTGAGGTTCTGGCATATATTCAGTGACTGAAAAAGAAGAAAAGGAAGCTGCAAAATGCAAGCACTGTACTGCTGTGAGTTACCAGGAATCTCCCTTTCTCAAAATTGCTTTTTTTCTTTTTTCTCTAAGAGCTGCAGCTTCCTTCCCTAAGACCTGTTGGTGCCTGGTCTTCCCCAGTACTCACTGAGCAGGGTCAGTGTCTGTACCTTGATACACCTTGAATTTGCCAATTTCCCTGAAATGGAAGGTTAGCTGGGCGAGTGTGTTGGCCTTGGTCCTATCCATGTGACTACAGGAGGACAATCTTGTGTTTCATGTGTTCCTAAAGGGGCTAATGATATGGCTTCTGAAGAAGCTGGGCCGTGCAAATGTTTTGGTCACTGGTGAGAAGAAAGCTCCTGAGGGTGGAAGGGAGTGAACTGGCTGCAGGACCTCAGAAACCCAAAATAGAGATAGACCCTGTGCTAAACATATGGGCCATGGGTCACAGAAGTTGACCCTGGTGTTTACTGCTAAAAAAAGTCACTGCAGTTAAATTATTCAGGCTCTTATATTACAATTCATTACAAACCTCTTCAGAGAGCAAAAACTTTCCAAAATCCAGGTGATGCCTCTCTAAAATTGAGGATCCATGAAGTTTAGCTAAAGGATTTTGAGATCTGGTAGCATAAAGGAAAAATAAAAAAGATGTCAGTATAGCACTTAAAAAAAAAAAAGTGTCCTATTTGATATTTGTCATGTACTTTCAACTCATTTAGGAAAAGCTTAGGAGTAATATTGTCAACAGGTGGTGACTCTGCTTATAGTTATTTGTACACTGCATATAATATTCTTCTGCCTGTGGATTTCACCTAAGTTGTTATTCATGGCAGAATTGTTGTTATTGGGCATAGTGAACTTGTTTTTAAGTTCCCGAAAAAGTACGTTTTGACACCTGGTAATGGGAACAGGAAAACCACTGGTCCTTGAACATCTTCCTAGGCAAAGTGCAAGACCATCTCATACCCAAAGCACTTGTGATGAACTTGCAGCTTCACTTACATTTTTCCAAAGCTCCAGAAAGCAGTGGGACAGCACAGCCAAAAAGCATTGCAGAAGAGTTATGATATGACACTACCTTGCTGGTTTTTTGAACCAGCTACTGAAAGCAGCACTCACATCCTCACGTAGGTGATAGGTTTCTGCAGTCAGCAAGGGCAGTGCTACGTATAGTGCTTTCCAGAAGAAAGCATGCTTCCTATGTGCAGGATGCTCACAGAAATATCCTGCATCTCCTGTGATGCTCAGACTACTACATGCCTGCACTGCACCTGGCCCACCCTGTTCCAACAGTGTAGAGCTTTGGTTTAACTGAGGGCAGCAGGCTAGGAGGCAGAGCAAGCTGCCACCAGCACTACAGAGTTCCAGCTTTCTCACTGGCCAAGGCATAAGCCCAAGTTCACAGCAGGCAGAATAGAGAAGTTAATTGCCAAGGAAGCTGTTACCCTGTATATACCAGAGCTGTGCTGGAGTTTGGTGTGATCACAGCCTGAACCAACTCCATGCAAGAGAAGCAGCAAATGGTTGGAAGTGGCAAGAAAGCACTTACTTCATCTGGTAGAGGTTGTTGGTTCCTCTGTGGTCTATATCATGGCACAGAGCAGCAGTTACCATTGCAAAGGCTTCAAGGTCTGTGTAGTAGCGTTTCAGTTTGCCAGTCTGGAGGGTGAAAATGTGCGTGCCATCTGTTAGTATGTCTTACAAGAAAAAATATGGGACTGTGACTGGGACATCCCCACTGAAACAGCCGAGGAGAACTGCAAGTATTACGAAGATAGATATTATATACAGCGCACTTAGATCAAAATGGGGAAGCGGCTGGAAACAAAATGTTTCAGATTCAAGTAGACACCTGGCATGTCTGTGCTTGATGCCAATCTGCAAGGTTGGCTGCCTGCTGCTACAGCAGCCTCACTATGGCACTATTGGGGCGCTTGCACCCTGACAGCTACCTCCATGCCCTCAGCACTGGGCCATGGGACTGATCCATCACAAGTCTATGGTGACCAGCGCACTTCTGATGCCTCTGTTCTTTTGTGGGCATCTCTCACCCATGAGAAATGGCACTTTGCTACACTCATACTACAATCACAGAATCATAGAATCATCAAGATTGGAAAAGACCACTAAGATCACCAAGTCTGCCAGCCCACTCCCACCGTGCCTGTGAGCCACATCCCTCAGTGCCACATCCACACGGTTTTTGAACACCTCCAGGAATGGTGACTCCACCACCTCCCTGGGCATCCTCTTCCAATGCACTATTACTCCTTCTGAGAAGAATTTTTTTCTGGTATCCAACCTGAACCTCCCCTGGCTCCACTTAGGGCCATTGCATCTCATCCTATCACAATTCACCTGGGAGAAGAGGCAGACTTGGCAATGGGCGTTCACATGTGGCTGTTCTGCCTACAAATAGGAAATGTGGGGTTGTCTTCACCTGAGCTAACATCAGTCGCTGACAGAAACTACTGGAGGAAGGATATCCCACAGTCCCTCACCCTACCAAGCAGAAGGATTAACCCGGAGGCTCTTCAACACCAGATGTGTCTGTGTCTATAAGAAGTAAAGTTCTCTGGGTACTTTTAGCTGCAGTTTGGAGGGTAATGCATGCATTTAATGTAAATCGGGGCCTCATTTGGTGCTAGGAGTGACAGATAAATCCTATGTAGGTTTGAAGGGAACCCCGTGTGTCTCCAGGCCACAACATCAGCCCTACCTGGGGTAAAGCCATACCACAGAATGAATTGGGGTGGTGTTTCCTTACCATGAGAAGTGTGAACATGGTCTGTGCAACATTGAAGCCATGGCGCCAGTTGTGGTACGTTATCTTCCGGTAGCCCTTACTGACAGAGTACACAAACCTCACCAGAACCTGAAATTGGGAAGGAGGGTGTTAGTTTGTTTGATGACAGCTGGCTTGTGGGTGAAGCTGGCAGCTGCTGCTTTTGGAATAAAGACAATGGATAGAAATAATGGATAAGGGTCAGACCTTCAAGAGGGATGGCTCTGTAGGTCTGTAGAGATGGAATGTTTACCCCATTTTTTTTCCATTGGAGAGGGAATAAGAGAGCATTCATTATTTTAAATCTCAAAGGGGCAGCAAAGAATGGCTGTTCTTCACATCTGTACTAGGAGCGTGTCATTCCAGAGTGGACATTCTGAATGCTCGTAGTGCTGACTCGTGCAGTAGGTAAGCAGCACAAGCAGAGCACAAGCAGCACAAGCTCTTGCGCAGAAGCTTTCGTTTCCCTCCTGCTCCCCTGCCGGCCCTTCAGGTATGGGGGACGTGAGGCAGGAGGCTCTCAGTGCAGCAACCCGAAGGCCCCGCTAGATGGGGATAAAACTCACAGCATGAGCTGAAACATCCCTCGAGGAGACAGGGTGCGAAAACAAAGTTTTCCTAGTCTGACGGGCACGGACCGTGGCAAAAAGCCTTGAGTTTGCAAGTTGAGGACTTTGGGGTCGAATAAGGTTCGATAACGGTGTAGGCAGATTTGGCACGGTGCAGGCTCAGTCTGTAGAGGCCCAGCAGCAAACCCATACTGGTAGCCCACAGAGCACTCAGCTTCCCACCACAGTATGGAGCAGAAGTGGCCATGCTCCAGACTCACGAACGAGGTGGGGGTCCTGGGTTAGGATTAGTTACCTCCTGTGGGATCTGGAACTTCTTCACCACGCCAAGCTCGTAGTACATCTGAATGCCACACTTCACCAGCTCCAGCTCAGTGCAGTCAAAATCGGAGAATCGGAACTCATAGATTTCGAACTTGGTGGGCCCTGGGAGTTGTTCTTTCTGTGAAAGGCAAAACAGTTTGTTGCTGTGGTATTTATGCTGTCCCTAGAAACACCTGGAAGTGGTTTTGCTAAATAAAAACTTATTGGTCTGATGCTGCTGGAAGCTGTCTCTTTTAGAATGTGACGCACAAACAGCCCTAACGGGGTCAGGGTTAGGGTTAAGGTTAGGGTCAGGGTTAGGGTTAGGACTGCTGCTGAGCAATCCTGTTACTTTCAAAGGACCTACATGCGCAAGGATAAACAACTTTTTACATAAGTAAATATTTTCCTTCAAGGATTTAGTACAGATGAACAAAAATATTTTCCCTCTTCCTCTGTTAAAATAGCCCTGTTAGTGGGGGAAGAGGGAGCACATTTTTGGCCGGGCACAAGATACTGTTTGCATTCTGTTAAGCAGTCTTCTTTTTAGTTTGATGTAGTTTGGAGACTCCAGACTTGTCAGGTCTTACAGGAGAAGTCTTAAAGTTCCTCATTCATGCTTGTGAACAAAATGTATGATAGTTCAAGGCGGTTGGCGTGTTCCCAGGTGGACTCTGGAACCCCTTGTGATAAGGAGGCACTAGGCAGGCACTTCACAGGAATGCATTCTCTGCTGCTTGGTAATAATAACCTCACACGGAGCACAGGAGGGGCAGGTGTGCTTCACCTTCACCCTTCACCAGGTGCCTCATTGATAACTACCAACTCCAGCAACTCTCCCCTGCCTCCACCCAGGCAATAGCTGTTTGCCACACTTCCAAGTTCACCCGCACATTGCCCTTACCAGGATACTTGCCAGCTCCTCTTCCTCACACTCACTTGGCTCCTTCCCCAGCTTTTCTCGTGTTGGCTGCAAAGAGCATGGACACATTACACTGACTACTGTATCTCACAGGACTGTGTGCTGTACAGCTTGGGGTAATCTAGGGTGAACCTATAGGAGGCAGCTCTGATATGAAGATCATGTTTTCCTCTCAGACCTTACTTTTATTTCTGATCTTTCAACATGTTCTTCCTTGTAGGAACGTTATCTCTTGCATTAACTTTGGCTTGTTTTTCCTCCACTTGAAAAATTCCCCTTGAAAATTACCTGTGTCTCAGCCAGGCTTAGCAACTCCACATCCTCTGTACCAAGGTGGTTTTAGGGTATAAACTAGCTCCTCTTTCACAACCCACAGCCTGCCCTGAGCAGTATCTGCATGAGCCCACCTCCAGGCCTGGTTTTGCTGAGGAAATTAGAAAGGATCCCAGCACAGTGTGCTGAGGCAGAGAGCAGACCACAGTCAGCCTCAAGTCATAATAAAGACTTGTTCTGCTACAGTGTTAAGGCCTGGGTGCGGCCTCCGTGGCTGGAACACTTTATATGGGATGGGAGATCTTGGCCCACAGACACAGCTGCTGTTCCACACTGACCAGGCTGTCGTGCACAGGCCAGGCCACTATGCTCACAGGAGTGCTGTACATTGCCAGGCATTACCAGAATTTCCTGAATTTCATCCTTGTCACACTTCACGTGGTAGAGCACCATATCCTGGGCAATATCTTTCCGGTTCTCCAGTTTGTTCATCTTATCATACGTATCTGTGTTGAGTACAGACCAGCCCAGAAACTGTGTCAGGGACTTGGAGAGGAGGAAAAAGAGAAACAGTGAAGTAACCAAAGCATCTGTTCCCTATAGCCATAGAAAGATAACGCTGTCTAATATATTTTTATAGAAACATGAGCTCCAGTCTGGCCCCAAGTCTAGCAATGAGCAATTGCATGTTTGCTTCTAACTACTAACTCTTCTTCACCACAGCAGCTCCCCAGCTGGTGGATCTACCTAAATCTTGAGACTGCCTATACCATGCAGATTCAAGGACCCTCTGTTCTAGGAAAACTACTTATGTATGTTGTTACAAGTGTTCAGTATAGTACCCCATGTCTGTGGGAAAGGATGGTGTCACAGCCATGACAGGAGGTTAGGAACCCTCATATCAAGGGAAAGCAGGATGGTCTTGTCACCTTTCACATCTCTTTATTCATACTTTGTTTGCTTTCATCTTATTTGCTGCTCAGTGGCCGATTTGGATGGACTTTTTTGCTTGGTCATTTGATTTGGTACTAAGAGTATTTCAGGAAATGCTCTGATTGATAATGGATGCCAAGATCTATATGTCCTTATTGGACTGAAACTAACAAAGAAGCATTTCTCAGCCACAGAGGCTTCGATTAGTGCTACTGTTTGTAGGTTCAGTAGCTGGCCACACCTTGAATCACAGCCACACTGATAACATAGGTGTAATTGCCAGAGGGAGCTGCCCAGCTGTATCTGAGCACAGGTCAATATAGTCACGTTACTACCTCATAGCTGCTGATGGCTAGGTGTCCAGTCTAAGAATGCTGAAACAAAATGATCTGAACACAAGTGAGATTACAGAATTCAAAAACATCCAACATTTCATTGAGTCACCTTCAAAACTTTCCATCTACTGCATAACCTATTAAGAAACTTAGTTGCAAAACACTGGGGGATGTTTGCAGGGGTGCAATGAGAAAAAAATGACCTCTCTCAACCATGTGAACTTCTTCCAACCACAACAAGGAACTGTACCTCCATCAGGGTCTCATCCTGTTCATCAAATGGTTTCCCATCTTTTCTGTTAAAAAATGTGACAACGCCAACAATTTCTTCCTTTTTGTTGACTATTGGCATGGAGAGAACATTTTTGATAGTCCATCCTGATTCGTCTAGAGGACCTTCCTTGAAGAAATAGCAAGCAGAAAGACAACATATGCTTAATTTGTTTTCTAAATACAGCAGCAATCCAATTTTACATCATGACTTGATGAAAAAAATACCTATGTGCCTGATACTGACTCTGAATTACATTTCTATAAGTAAAGTATGTTCTGCTTCATAGAGCTAGAAGTGATCACATTACCTGAAAGTTAAACATCTCGTCTGCAGCAGCATTCATAATATTGCAAATCTAGGGGATTGAAAAAAAAAAAAAAAAGTTTTACAAATTGGACACAAATTAATTAAAATACCAAAACAAACAAACAAACAAAAAAACCTGAACAGCAGCTTTAATGAGACTTCATTTCAGAAAGCCTTAATGAAGTCCAAGCTATGTACTTACAAACCCACTCTCAGCCACATATGTTGGCAGTCCGGTAACTAGTGCCCAGTGATCCGGCGTAGGATTTCTGATAGACAGAAAAATGGAAAAGGGTAATTAAGGATATGTATTTACTGAAGAACAATGATGGTAGCAGAGCTGACTGCACAATCTACACATACATTTCACTCAGCTACCAAGCAGTTCTGTTACTTTCAAAGGATCTATGTGCACAAGCACAATTTTTTTACACAAGTAAATATTTTCCTTGAAGAATTCAATACAGATTAGGTCATAGAATATCACAGTCAGCAGAGCACTTGAGTTAAGAAAAAAAACTATTCCTGGTAGTGAGGGTCAAGTTTCGGAGCAAAGAGAAAAATAAAAGAAAGTCTCTGGTTAAGAGTCGGCCAGATTAACCACTGCTGTATTTCTGTCATGCAAGCTTTTCTTGAAGCATGAAGGTGGATATCAGGTGGATATTGCTGCAAAGCAGAGTGACCAGAACAGGGTAAATCTTGCTTTGTTTCAGAGTTCTCAAGCAGACATTTAGCCACATCCTATAGCAACTGGAAAAATGGTGAGTGGTGGTGCGGAGGGACATGGGGAGGTATGCTGGGAGGCATGTGAGGAGGTCGAGGGCACATGTGTATCTATATGTGAAAGCAAGATACATGAAGACAAAAGAAGGTGGCTAGGAAGCTTGATGAGAGGGGAGCACTCTCACCAACTCCTGCAAATGCAGCCACCTATGTTTCCCTTCTCATCTTTTGGTAAGTGAAGGTTGAGGAGAGAAACACCATACAGAAGTAGCATTTGGAGAGCTAAACCACTAGAGGAGAGGGTAATCTGTGGGGGAAGTCTTCTCAGAGCCCACTGGAATGGTGCCAAAAGCTACTCCTCAAAACTCAGTGGCAAGAAGAGAGGGTGATTTTCAGAATGAGAGAGTCTCAGTGTAGAGTTAAGAGAGCAGGAAAAGTCAGAGACAGCCTTGAGGGGGGTGACCATAGGAGAAGAGAGCAGAAAAGAAGGTAGACAACAGGCAGAGGAACAGGAGGGACTGTGAGGGTCAAGAAGATATCCAGATGAGTGGTGGGCAGGGCTACAACTGCAGGTGCCCCACCACCAGGGCAAGCTGGATGGGCTCAGCCACTAGCACAGAAAAGGTAACAAGGAAGAGTGATGCCTTGGGCTGGCACAGACAATGACAAAGCTGCAGGTAGTCAAAGCAGCTCATTCCCATACATAAACAATTGCTTGTTGCAGTGGTTCTTGGAGAATCCCACTGCCCTGGAAGAAATCTTTGTCCCACATGAATGTGAGTTGAAGCAGTATCCTACATTCTGGCTTCTTACTCAGTCTTGTATCAGTCCTCTGCGTATCTCTTTATGAACATCTCTAAATCAGGGTCAGCCTTTGTTTTAGCAGCGCTCTGTGTCTGTACTGATCACACACAAACAGTGGCAGCAGTCTGGGCACTTACGGGATGACTTTAATGTCTTCTTTTCCATGTAATATATAATCAATGACTTTGTAAAAGACTATTTCCTACAAATAGAAAGAAGAGCAGTGTTAAATCTAGTGGTGAGATAATTCATCCAGACAAGAGTCCATAAGAAATGTGGCTGTCTCTTACTCTGCCATCCGGAGTGCGAGGTCCCGAGTAAGGGGGAACTTCTCCCAGCAGGACTGGCCAGAGATCAAAAAATTCCTGTTTTTCAAATAAAAGAAGTACGTTTAGAGTGGAAAAGTGCATTTTGCCTCAAATTTCAGAGTTACTGTTGCTTTACTATGCTGGTTTTGGTACTCTCTAAACAAGACATGAAACAACATGGCTAGATCAATCTTAGGCAGTACAATGGTGTACCTAAGCCAGGAAGTGTCAGGTGCCTTACAAGGTTGCATATGGCCATGTACAGCTTATACACAAGACATCAATCAGTGAACGATGTGGACTGTATGCACAGAGCAAGCAGCAATTTCTACATTTTCCATGTCCTTCATTTTCCGGAGTGTTTCTATTGGGCTAGTTTGCTACCTCGCCAAACCCAAAGAACAGTTTTTCCTAGGCTATGTTATACTGCTGATCAAAGAGTCTTTACCAAAATAATGATCTTTTAGTATATCTCCTCACATGACCAAGTGCTATAAGGGCTCAGGCAGTATGGTGGAAATCAGAGTCAGTGGTAGCCTCAGTTAGCCTGACCCCAGAGTAAAGCAGAGCCGCTATGTAAATGTTGCTGTGTAACTCCCAAGTAAAGCTTGTCAGTCAGCTTGCGAACAATCAGAACAAACCAGAGCTGCAGAGGTAATTTTGCTGCTCTTAGTCTGCATTTCCACGAAGCCAAATTTCACCTAGAAGCCTAAATAGTATGCGTATGGATTAGGTCTTGAAGAGTGTGGCTGCTTTGTTGCTGGGTGTCTCTACTGACATCTCTTTATATTTCTGGCATTCAAAGACTTAGTGAAGCTGTGCTTGCAGTGCAGGCTTTGACTGGGATTGCTGCTTGATAATTAAACATATTTGCCTCCCCTTTGTCTCCATTCTTGTCCTCTGCCTCTTCAGATAGTCCCATTCCAGTGATAAACTGTTTACTCTCCTCTTTTCTTCATCCCATGTTTTTCATTTGTACAGTGGAATTAAAAATGCAAATCAAAGCAGGAATAATGACTTAAACCTAGCTTGGATTTTGGTTGTTCCAATAAACCTAATCTCCACAAATCAGTCAGCTGTGGATAGTAGTAATCAGAAATATTTGCAGCTCATCAGTGAACACTCACCTTCTGCTTTGTCATGTCCAGGAGGCCTACTGAGTACCTGTCACAATTCAGATATGCTCTCACAGTGTAGAAGGCCTTGTGGAATTGCCTCTCAATATCTGTCAGTTCCTCAAAGACCTTGTTAGCTGACCACAGCAGCACCTGAAGGATAAAAGCCAATTGTAAGCTTAGCTTTCCCTTGAAGCTTGACTTCCCAGATGTGTTTGCATTAAGAAGGAAACTGTTTGGGTTTTTTTTTTTTTTTTAATACTACTGTCCTAGTGCAATAGCAACAAAAGTGCAACTGCAAAGTGTAAATTAATTGCTTATTTACACTGGGAATTACTAAGGAGAGATGCACTCCGAGGACTAGTCATGCCATCACGGAGTACTATGCTAAGGGCCAGTCTTACAAAGGTAATGGTGCCAAACAGTCTGTACACTTACTTTTTATATCCATGAGTAAAATCTTGCAAAGTCTAAAGGCTGGAGTTGGAAATATCTGAATCAACTCTTTCCTTAAAGCCTTTGCACAGTTCTTGTGTGTGCAGTGGCCTATGACCCTCTTCCCCATGCAATGCAGTATGGATATATCCTTAAGAAAGCTGTTGCTACTAGGCCATTTCATCTGTAAAAGTGGAGGTTCTGCAGTGAATTAGGCAGATGATTCTAATAGTAAAAAGGAAGTCTTTGTGGTCATAAGGGAGAGCTTTATTGTCTCTGAAATGGTAAGGAAGCCATCTATGCAAATGCTGACCTTAGCTAGTGCCTGTGTGCCTGATCGGGTGCTTTGCTCTCAGAGCCCAGGAAACAGCAGTGGCAGTGCCTAGAAGTGCTGGGAGCCTCTACCTGAAGCTGACTGGACCTATCCTTGGAACATGGAGCACTACTGCTTGGCCACAATCAGGAAAACTGTGCCTCATTGCTTCACTGAGGGCTAGCAAACATCATACACAGTTCTGGCCTGCATCGCTCTCTGTTTCTGACCCATGGGATGCAAAAGCTCTGGCACTGTTGTAGAACCTGAGGTGCTAAATGCTACCAGCATCCCACAGATAGGACAGTGTTGTTGCCATGCAGATTGTTAATGGAAAATGAACAATGGCTTGCTTCTGCTTTTTTACTGCATGCAATACATGAGGCTGAAAGCCACAAATGCGGTGACAAGGACTGAAGGAAATGCATGAAGAAAGGGCAGTTCATGGAACGATGTAAAGAACTCTGGCAAAATGTTATGTGGTCTTCTACTAAGACTCTAACAGAGTCTGCACAGGCAGGCTGTATTCTCTTTGCACATGACGTTTTACTTACAGATGTTTTTGCAATATAAAAGTCTTACCCATCTTTGAGAATGTTGTTTGCTCAGACTGTACTGAGATAGGTTTAAGTCTAAAGCAACAAACAGTGTTAACTCTTGCAGATACCTTTTGATCTAGATGGCCGAGCGTCTGCTAGTTGAGCTAGTTTAGTTTTTCTTTTCCACCTTTTGTGGGATCTGCTAATACAGCGGTGACATGTGAACAGCTGATTCCAGGGTTCAAGCCCAGGTCAGAACACCCTGCAGGATGCAATGGATCTTCCACATCTTGGGTATGTGTTTTCCTTTTAGACCCTGCCATGCCTCCCCGACACCTGCTAAGCCCTCAGGAGGAATGAACTTTAGCTAATTCTACCTTAGTTAAATTACTCAGCATTGCTAGATGGCTGTATCACCTGGCCATCATTCATTGTCTTATGTTTGTGGAAAGAATTGTGCAAAGAACAAATCAAGGGAAGAACTGGTGGCTGAACAGGTTCCATTCAAAATACCCGATATTCATCCTCCATACTAATTTCTACTGAAGGAGAGAAATAGAATATGAGAATTATTCTGCTTTCACTAAGAAGAAATCCTATAGTATTTTTATAAACATAAAAGATAATAGTATAGTGTTCTCAATTGTTTTGGGAGATCTTTCAGTGCTGCTACCTGAAGTGGATAAATGCCTCAGGAGTGTTCCATCATCTGAACTCTGCACAATACCTGTATTTACCAGCAGACAGATATGGTGATGAGGGACTCTGAGGAAGAGGGAGTATTTGAAAGCATCCAGGGGCTGCCTTTTCTTTCTGCTCTTCAGACACAAATCTCTGAAGCAGATCATCTAAATTTTTGAAACCAGAGAAAGTGCTTTTGATTTTAAGATATAGCCCAATCTGCATCCTTGCTCTTACCTGGCCTCTTCGAGTCTCACAGTTGTGAAGATAACTCAAGTGATAAATTTTCAGGTTTAAGGAAGCAAAATTCAGGTACTTCAGGAAAAGCTGTAAAGAAAAACAATGGAATTGGGTCAGATGCAGTAGCAGTCTCATGTATATTGGATTTCATAACAGCACTTCAGCAACGTCATGGTAATTCCCCTGGATAAATGCTTTGCTTTGCACCAGTGTGAGATAAGGCTTATCCCACCGTAACTTCCCTGAAAGATTTCTGAGGTAAGCATCCTCATAATAAGCCTCTTCTGTTACAGGGCGGGTCCCCTGTGGGGAAATATACACCATGGTGCTTCAGTAAAGCAGACATCCCTAATGTAGAGGGATGTATAACCCATGTTATAAATGTTATGCAGCAATGCAACAACTGCTTGGTAGAAACTGAATTACTGACCACTTACTGTTTCATCAGAGTTGGTGAAGAATGGGCCGTTCAGCTTATTAATAGCCAAAATGACAGCAACTAGATCTTTGCCATTCAAGATGGGTGTTGCAAGGATGCTTTTTGTAGTGTAGTCGGTGAGCTCATCAACAAATGAACTGAACTGGGGACACTGTTCAAAGGAGAATTTAAAGATTAAGCACTTTAAACAATATTTGTAGCCTTAAAGCCAAACCAGAGCACAGCTTCTTGATGCAAACTGTCTAGATAAAAGTTTTGCTTACAATCTTGAGGAAGATCAAAAAGTAGTAGAAAATTGAATAACATACAGGTAATAGAACTAGTATCAAAGAACTGGCTATGGCTGTTGATTGCAGCACATGCTTTTTACAAAGATCTTGCTAAGTATAATCATTTAACGTATTGAGTTCTGTCAGAAAAAGGAGAGGCTCCACTAATCATCCTCAGGCAACTGACATCCTTCATTACATCTCCTGCATAATTTTCTCCAATGTTGCATTAACACTGCAAGGTGTATGTAACCAATTTCTATGCAGTACTGCGTGGCTACAGTTTATAAACCATGCTTCCTATTACAGTCACTAGGAATCTCACTCACTCTCATTTTTCTCCATGGAGCAATCTAAACCTTGGTTCTCCTGATAAAAAAATTGTTGTCCAGAGGATTCCCTTCTCTGTTGGTGTATATTCTTCAGTCTTTGTCTTACAGTTACAGTTCTTATCAGTTTATCACTCCTTCATGAATGAAAGAGCAGCAGCAGTCATGAGAAATCAACCTGTAGCCACTTCATGTGCCAAATGTTTTTTACTGATATTGGGAAATATTGGGAAAGATGTTATGGCAACCTGAGTACAAACCACAGTCATGTTGGGCCTTTGTGTTTGGGATAGTGGGCAGGATAGCTAAGAGGGGGATGCAGCAGGCACCACCTACTTGTTTTTCTTGTCACTCTCCGCCAGCACTTTGAGCAACTCAGCCCCTTCTCTCCCAGGAGCCTGTTGACCAGGGCTGCAATATGCAGATAGCAGCAGCAGGGTTTGGCTGCACAGGGAGTCTTGCCCTTGAGAGAACTGCCATTCAAACCACTGGGAGAGCATTAGATTGTGCTGTAGGAGCAGTGTGAAGAGAACTCAGTGTGACTGTCAGTGTCATTGTCTCTCAGTGCCAAAAGAAAATGAGACATAGGAAGGGTAATGTGAGGAAAGCAGACTGCCCAATGTCCTGCACAATGTCTTACTCATACCTTCTTCACCTTCTGATAGGGAATGTGGGAAGGGTCTGGCTGACCCATCATCTTCCTGCTCAGCTGAACAACTTGTCAACTACATTTCCGCTTATCTGAATTATTAAAAGCCCAGAGCTTTGTTGCCTCTGATCACAATCAAGATGTTGCTCCTGAAAGAACTATCACTTTAATGCACCTTCTCGCTACATATCCTCTACTGCTAGCCTTCCATGCCAACTAGGGTAGACCAAGCATTTAAATGTTCATGTTTCCTTCAAAAGAACTGTCGTAAGAGTAGCAGCACCTGAAAGAGCTAGAGTAGGAGTGCAGCTCTTGGCTCCCAGTTCTGAAGTCCTTACTTATTCTTAGAAAAATGTCTGAAGTGAGAGCCTTAAATTTTTAAGTTATATTCTGATGTATATTTTGCAAAAGAACGGTTGCAAAACTAAGTCAATATCTTAGTGAGCTCTATGGAGATCAAGGAGGATTTTGTTGAAGCATTTGAATATGATCATACTGAGCAACAAATAGACAGATGAACAGATGGTCTCTTTGTAACAAGCAAATAATAGGTGGAGTAATCCCAAATGTCATATTTGGGTCACATGGATTTTAGTTTTATATCTACGATTAGAGCAAGCAGATTGTAATTCCAGCCATTCAGGTTTATGTGATACAGCTGAGTATGAGGGGTAAGCGTTGTTATGAGGGCCTTAAGAATAAAACGCTGAAATTCCTTGCACCCCTCTTGGTATTGCACTGCACAATGTCTGCTGAAAGAGTGTGCTTTTTTTTTTTTTTTTGGTGATTTGTGGTGAAAATCACCCATACTCAGGTTACAATTAGCCCGTGTATTTGGACTATTTGGTGGATAAATAATTGGTTGGATAGTCTCAGCCAAAGGGTTGTGATCAACAGTTCTATGTCCAGGTGGAGGCCAGTGACAACTGGTGTCAGGGCAATCCCAGATATGCATATAAACTGAAAGAACTCACTGAGAGCAGCCCTGTGGAGAAGGACTTGGGAGTTCTGGTAGATGAAAAGCTGGACATAAGCCATCAGTGTATGCTTGCAGCCCAGAAGGCCAGAAGTATCTGTGGCTGCATCAAAAGTGGGGTGGCAGCAGGGAGGAGAGAATTGCCCCCTTCTGCTCTGCCCTTTGAGGCCCCATATGCAGTACTGCATCCAGACCTGGGGCCCCCAACACAAGAAAGGTGAGGAGCTGTTGGAGCGGGTCCAGGGGAGGACCACAAAGACAATCAGAGTGCTGGAGCAACTCTGCTATGAAAGAAATGCTGAGGGAGTTGGGCTTGCTCAGCCTAGAGAAGAGAAGGCTCTGGGGAGACCTTGTTGAGGCCTTCCGGTATGTAAAGGGATCTTTAGTAGTAGGAGAGAGACCAACATTTTACATGGGCAGATAGTAATAAGACAAGGAAGAATGGTTTTAAACTAAAATAGGGGAAAGTAAGATTAGATATTAGAAGGAAATTCTTCACTCAGAGGGTGAGGCAGTGGCACAGGCTGCCCAGAGAAGCTGTGAATGCCCCATTCCTGGAGAAGTTCAAGGCCAGGATGGATGGGGCCCTGGGCAGCCTGAGCTGGGGGGCGGTAATCTAGCCCCATAGCAGAAGGTTGAATCTGGATAATTTTTAAGGTCTCTTCCCACCCAAACCATTCTGATGCTGTGATTCTATGACTATGATTCTATGATGAGTTTGGCTTCACCTCTCTCATAAATGAAGTTGGAAGCAACTTACTGATTACTGGTGTGTTAGTTTTCACTACACAGCAATTACAGTGCTCAAGCACCAAGATGCCCTTCTGTCTCTTGACCCCTTTGAACCAGTAAAGCATGTGAGCCTTTTGTCTACTGAGTGAATGAATAAACGGCAGACCTACCTCGCTGACATCCTTGATGTTCATGGTTTTCTTGGTTTGCGCAACATAGCCCACAATGCCTAAGTCCAGCGGGTAGACTATCTCGCAGTCTGGGGAAACCAGGCATTCCTCCAGCGTGCTTCCCTCTTGAATGTTGAAAAGCCTTGTTGCCAGTTCAGGTGTGCCGTTTCTTTGCCTGTACATGAAAAGACTACAGCGATCGGCATGAATAAGGGACCTGATTCTTCTCAAAGTCTTGAATACAACTTTCTCCATGTTGATGCTTTCTTGCATGTCTTGTATCAACTCAAAGAGAATTTCACTTTCATTGTCATCACAGGACTCTGTTTTCAGTTTCTTCTCAAAGTATTGCTTGGCAAAAGCAGGGTTGCCATCAAGAAACTTCTCCACGTCGTCTTCACTAATGCTCATTGTGAATGTCCTGGATCCTGTAGTAGTCCAATGATGTGGTCTATGCAAGAAGCACTCTTATTTCTGATGTCGTTCCTAAATTTTCATAATAGAAGATGTTGCTTCTAGAACAGCCTGAGATGTTGTACCACTGCAAAGAGAGATCGTCATCAGGAAGGTATTCCTTTATAGTGCCGGAGGCGAGTCTGTGGGAGGACAGATCTTCTCAACCAAACAGATTAGATGACCTCTACAAAAGCTTTGGGTCAACTTTCTTCTTCTTAATCTAAATGCAAACAAAAACTGAGTATTCACAATATCTTAAAGCACTTCCTTTCACTTGGCAAGCAGAACACTTACTGAAATAATTATATTGAGGTAGCAGAAAAGAGAAGAGCTGCATCTTCTAACATTGAAATAAGCTCTTTAAAGTCTAATTAAATATATACTGCTTGGACCTAATCCTTGGCTAACAAGGTGAGCATCTTATTATTTCTGCTCTCCCAGCTTGTCTAAGAAACATCTCTCATTGAATGTTAAATATGTCAATCTTTAAAGCTGAATGGAGTTACTGGTAGACTACAGCAACTATAAATTATGTTTACTAGTTACCAAATCCCTCTACTGAAGTGGCTAATCAGCCTAAAAAGAAATGGAGGTTTCCATTCAGATTGGGTAGATACGCACATACTCCAGTTGTCCATGCAGACTCTAGGTCAGTTCTGTGAGGCTCTTATGACAGCAAATGAATAGAACTCCTGTCTCCTGCTTTACAAAAGAATATTATGGATAATGTTTTTTCATCAGCTCCGAAGGGAGAAACTCTCTGCATTGTCTTCCTTTCACTGTTTTGAAATGAACACTGAAATTTCCCGCTATGAATAATTCACTTGTCTTGGGCAATATAAAACACAGTCCTGGTTTACCATGATTTTGGTGCTGATGTTGACAGGATTCATTCTACCTAGACCATCTTTTTTAGACCATTCTACCTAGACCATCATTTGTCTTCCTGATTTTCTTACCCTGCCACTGCTGAATGAGCTGTACGATACACAATGCCAAATTCTTGCCCCCAGCTGTATTTCCCTGCCCTCTCTTGGGGGAAGAAATACAGGAATCCTCCAGGATTATGAGATATTGTCTCAGAGAGAATAGATGCATCCCATTCATCTACTTAGCAAGACAGACAGAAATGTATATAATATTTGATGCGTGAGGAAATAAGATAGCTGTTTACTTCTTCAGTGGACAGGACAAGGGCAAAGAACTTCCAGGATGCCTTTAACAAAATGTTTGGACCTGCATTTCTACTGGAACTGAGGCTTTGAAGTGAATGATACCACGTACAGACTTCGCAGGTATAATCTACAGACACCCTTGGACTATGTTAACAACAGAAGCAGTCCAGGATCTTTAGTGTCTGCTAACAGAATAGTGCACAGAATGATGTGACAGTCATCCAACATCAAAAGGAAAAACCTATCTAATGACAAAAAGAAGATCTGGCCAGTGTTTGTGCCCCTTCCAGTGGTAGAGACCGGCTTGGCTATGTATTTTTTTCTTCTCTGACTCCCCATGCAAGTTGCACTTCTTTGTGTGCAAAGTTCACGCTGGCCCTTCTTTTGAGACTTGAGACCTCATGCATTCTGGCCACAGAGAACCATGTTGCCCCATCAGACCAGAGGGCCATGAGCAGATTTCTCCGTTTAGCTGTGCTGAAGGCACAATATACCTTCAAGAGAATAGGCTTAAGGGGATAGATCCCAGAATCCCTCAGATTATGACCTGAAATTATCACCTTCAATGATCGGGCCACTCTGTAACTCTACTTGTGTGAGAGGATTTCCTGTGCCCACTTGCAGTCCGATGTCCTAGTTGAGCTAGGCTACAACCAGGCATAGATCCCCCTGTGCAGATGTTGTTCAGGCTGCAGCAGAAGGCCTGGAAAACCTTTACAGCTGAATGGTGTTGGACCTGTATAGCTGGGTTTCACCTAGCAGTGGGAGCTTCCCCAGTCATGCAAAGTCTGGATGGAGTGGTATGAGGTATATCCTTCACAAAAGAGTACAACGGTCAAAATAGAAATGGTGAGGTAATGCTGCTCTTTTAGGGACACTTCTATTGTATGTTTATCTGCTGCTGTAAATTATTATTGATGCTATTATTGATGCTATCAGGCACTAATCCTGAATGTGTCAGTTTGTGCTTTTGACGCAAAATGCCACAGAGGTCACTGCTCTTAGGGGAAATTAAACAACGCACAAGGGTCTTCATCAGTGGTGAACAGAGGGAATTTCAGTCCAAATCGTCCTTGTTCCTGGAAGATAACCAAGGCTTGCCTGCTCAAGGAGTAAAGGTCCATGGTGCCCGCCTCTGTGAATGCTGGCTCTACTGACAAGAGTACACAGCAGCCCAAATGTGATTGTGAGTGCCTAGAGGGATGGTGACAAGAGAAGGAGCAGGGGCAGCAGTATTAGAAATACATACACATGCGAGTCTGGAGCTCAGGAAGAGGGCAAATGGGAAGGACCTTGTCTCCCACCAGCAGGGAGGACAGATCAGCTAGATGCCGTCTGCCTCTGAAAGAGGAGGTGAGCATCCTCACACAAGTTCATGCAAACTGAAGTGTAGGGGGAGATAGCTAAGAGAAAAGTCCTTTCAGAAATTACAGGTAAAACGGTGGTGTACGGGCACACAGCTCTAGAAATCTGTTACTTATAATCTCACTTATCTTCCTATTCTGTCTTTCAGTTCCCTGGGGTTACTGGAGATGCAGTAAGAAATTTGTTGGATCAACTGGTTGAGCATCTGAAATGAATTTATGCTAGTGTGGCAGAGATTTTTTGGTAGATTACACAGCCAGGATATTAAAACAGAATTGTTTCTGAAAAAGACTGCTGTCGAAAGCAGAGTGTGCCAGAGGGGCACATATTGCCTTCCACATTGATATTCTGAAGAAGGGACAAGGACCATCTCAGGACCAGTATGGTGGTCTGCTCCAGATCTCTCAAATGGAGATGGATGGAGTATTTTTGTGAGCAACAAGCACAGGACTATGTAGCAGTGAGAAAATTTAATTGTCTTTTATCTGTAGGGAATGCAACACTTCAGGTTGTAAGTTACCCACTAAGGTCTTGAATGTTGCAGTAGTTTTCTGGCTGCTAAGGGTGGCAGAAAGAGCAGGAGGGAGCTTTCTTTGCTTTTCACTGTATTCAGGGGGACCAACTATAGGAGAGAACTTGAAAATGAGACAGAGTTTAAGTCAGTGAAACCATGAAATGAGAATTTGAAATTGGAGAAATGGGACATTTTGTTAATCTGGTTAATCTAAAGAGAAAAAGTAAAAAACAAATAGAAAAATAGAAAGTATTAAGCGCGAAAACGTTATTGAAGATGGGTATAAAAACTCCATGAACTGGTACAAATAGAAAGTCTGAAAGGTCAATATGCAAAATCAAATGAAAATAGGAATATGAAGGGCAAGGAACATTTTATGTCATCACATTGGGAAGAGTAGGAATATCAAGAACAGTGTTGAAGGACTGGAGTGTTTAGAGGACTGCACGAAGTAACCACTGAGCTGTTATTTCTAATAACCTTCTGGGGCTCTGAAATGCTAAAAATAAATAAATAAATAGATAGATAGATAGATTCAGTTTTCTTTTAGCAGAACAGAACAATAGGAGAATCCCATATCAGGCTGCCTTAAATCTAACCTCTCAGAAAACTCAGGAACAAATAAGTTGCTGTAAGTAACTGCGGGAGAAAAATAATAGCCGGTGTGGTTTTGTCAAGAGCAAATTGTGTCCAACCAGCATCATTTCCTGTACGCCAAAGTAAGAATTCTAAGGACAGAAGGAAAAGTAACAACTTTCACAGCACTTGACTTCATGAAATGAGGGGTGTGAGATGTTCTCTCAAGATGAGGGCTTAGATGGAATACTTTAAAGGTAGCGGGAAATATATTTGCAAGAAGAGTGGTTTTTAGTAGCTCATAAATTAAATGGAATAAAAAATATGAGTAGGATACTGTGCAGAGGTTGTCATAGCCATACAGCTGTTTCCACTGGTGGGTCCAAAAATGCATATTAATTCAACATATAAGCTGTGGTCAAGTGTCTGTACATGTTTTTGAGCACATTAGTTAAAATAAATTGCAAACAAGTGTGTATGGGTGAAGAGGACTATAGCTCACCAAGGGTGCATGGAAAGCCCAGCTTATGTGGAGAGCAGTCACTTGTTGATTTCAGGATAGTGAGCCAGTATCTGAGCTTACGACAGGCTGGACATGAGTGAACTGATGTGTAGAAAGGGATATGCATCTATTTGGAGGAACATTCCATTGTCTAACACATTATACCAACTTGTCCTCAATAAATGTGTTGCCTTGGAAGACAGTGGGAAAATGTGACCTCTGAGTAAAAAAGACTGAGGGTTATCGTATCTCTTTTGAGTCATGTCCTTTTTTTTAAACAAAACAGTATAGGTATGAAAGTATAGGCATATAAAAGGCTACTGACACAAGAATGAAACAGCCTGTTTGTCATGTTGGACATACAGGATAGGAGAAAATAATGCAACCACACTGGAAGAGCTTCCACAACAATATACTGAAGCAGTGAAAAACATCACTCCTTTCTTCTCTTAGATACCTCTAGAAATAAAGATGCCATTCTTTTCCAAGTGAACTCTTGTCAGAAGTGATGCACACGTAATGACTCCTGCTTGCTGGAAGAGGCATGGATGAAATAGGTGGAGTAAAATGACTTTTAATGAGGGCCCAGCTTCCCTTGTCCACAGCATCTCAGGCCAGATAGAAGTGAGGAAAGCAGTGTGGACGCCAGGAAAAGCCTCACTTGCAGTACTGTAAGGTTTTCAGGCAGGAGTAATTTTTGTGATAACTCATGATGAAAGCTGGAGTCATTCTTCAGCTTTTCAAGGCCTCCACTTCCACTCAGCACCAGCTTGGGACCTTCCAACATGCTGTAAAATGCCAGCTTTTTGTCATCCTGTACCTACGGGGGTAGAAAGAACCAGGTAAGGTCAAAGTATTTAAGAAACTTTTCAGGACAGTAACACAGACATTTTAGATTCTGATACCCCACAGGAAGATTCCTACCACCTGGATTTTGAGAATGGCCTGAAGTGAAGTGCAGCTCCTCTTACAGTTGAGCACGCTGCGGCCTGGCAGCTGTTCTGATCTAGTGGACTTTCCTTATCCCAGGTTGGTTTCATGGAAGGAACATCTCTTTGAGAGCTCCCAGCCACTTCCCCGAATTGTTTCAATGTCTAACAGCCAGGTTGTGTATCAAACGGATATCACAGCACAGATCTGTGCAGCTGGAGGGTGTGTGCAGGATGCCCTGTGTCAGAACAGAAGGTCCGTTGGGATTGGCACCATATGGTGTTTTCCAGGCAAGCTGGCTTTCCTCTTTACATATAAGCTGATGTAAACATGTTTGGCAATTGTTTTAAGGCGTATATAAATCATTATATGCACTTTTGGGTTTTGATTTGGGAACTGGAAAATGGCAAGTGGGGAAACTATTTGTGTTGAATCAAAGCTGACAGGCTTTTAGATCTCAATCTTGCAGACTTTTGTACTTTGTTCAGTACAAAACATTTTGTTCAGTTCAAGATAAATGTTTTTGTTTTGAAACAATTGTAAGAAAAACAAACAGTATCCAACAGTGACACTCCAGGCTCAAAACACAGAAGATCCAAATTCTTTCCCCAGTGTGCAAAGTTTGAAACTGAACAAGAAGATAACACTTCTTTTACTGGGGAAAGACCAAAATTATAGCCACAGTTATAGAATGTTATAGCCACGGTTATAGAATGTTATAGCCATAAAAGTGGAGAAACAGGGATGAAACTGATTAAGCTAGGCTAGGTCTGTAGTGTAATTGAAGGCAGACAGAGAGAGGAGATGGAAATCTGAATCATCAATATGCGGGGAGCCAGCAGCTCCAGAGTAAACCCCTTGGATCAAGATGGACTGACGTACCCCAAATTTAAAGCACGGGGCATAGGCTGCAGGTGTTCCCTAGGTCTTCAGGGAAACTTCTGTAGAACCATGTTGGCATAACAATGATAACTGAGAGGGATACAGACTAAGCTTATATCTGGATAATGCTGTTTGATTGGGCTTAGGCAGACAATGGAGGATATTGGAGAAGGATGAGTCTGCTATTTTAGGAAAGTTGCACTAGGCTCTCATAGCATAATAATATCTGAGCACGTGTGGTTGCACACATTTGTTTTTAATAGCTTTAAAACCGAATTGCAGAGTTGGCATAAGGCCTCTGCTGTGCTGGATGTCCTTTAAATGCTGTTTCAGATGGAAACCCCAAATGCTTAAACTGTCCCGATGGCTGGTAACTGGGAAAATAAATGGGAGTCCCTTGGAATAAAATCCCTACCCTGTGAAGAATGCATATCACAGTCTCTCTGTGGCCCTGGGATGGACGATACTGGGAGTTCCTATTGTAAAGGAAAACCATCCAGTGGAGATGAAGCAAAGCATACCGGGAAGCAGTAAGGGAAGCAGTACTGTGAGAGACATCAATGGGCCTGTGCCCAAAGCAGATGGTGCCGATACCGCCCATAAAGCAACAAAGAGTGATGGCAAAAGCTGGGGATGACAGCTCTGAAGACGTTTGTGCCCCTCCTTCATGGGAACAATGTTTTTCTCCTAACCAAAAGGCTGAGAGGGGTGAGGGGAGCTGCAAGTGGCTAATTTGATTAGACATTATCCTTACAGGATGATATATTGACAGCTACACTCAAACCTTCCAGGCTCACTCATCCGTTGGCATAACAAGATTGCAGCTTATCTGATTTACTGAGTAATATTCTCATGCCACCTGCTTGTGTCCAAGAATAAGCTTTCCGCTCGGTGAGGATGCTGGCCATGCCCCTCACCCCTCCAGAGCCAGGGTCTGCTTCCTCGCCTGGAGCCAGCCAGCTCCCCTACTCAAAGGAAGTCCCTTGGAGCTGGCAACCAAAACCTGAGGGCTGCTGCTTGGGATCCTCCATCCCCAGCAGTGCCCCAGCACCCTTAGATGGCATTGCTGCACAGCCCTGCATGCCCAGAGGTGGGAGGGGAGCAGAGAGGAAAATAAACCAAAAAATAGCTTCATAAATGCAAAGTTTTATATTGTGTTTTGAAAGTTTTAAATGAATGCCAGTATTTATTTATTCTTTTCCTTAATAATAGTCTAGTGTTAAGAGAGAAGTTATGTCAGAAACTCTTCTCTCAAAGGGAAAAGAAGTGTCTAGGAGCCTGGCCCGTGCATTGTCCAGTGTTCCAGAAGAAGTTCTGGGTGTTCAAAACTAGCAGCCCTTCCTGTACACTCCAGCACATAAGTATGTTTGGAATTTAGGATATCTAGCTGTTCTTGTTTGAGAGATCTTTGAGAAAAGGCATTTTTGCTATACTAGAAGGCTGGACTAGTTTCGAGTAAGCCCACCAAATCTAGAATGGTGAATTAACTTCTTGTCCTCATCCTCCTTATTTCCAATGCAAACATGCACAGATTCTCTTACTCTTAATTTTCATCACATAGTAGAACTTAGAGGTCAGCCAGCCCCAACCCCGTGCCGTGGGCAGGGCTGCCCCCCACCAGCTGAGGCTGCCCAGGTCCCCATCCAACCTGGCCTTGAGCACCTCCAGGGATGGTGCACCACAGCTTCTCTGGGCAGCTGTGCCAGGGCCTCACCGCCCTCTGAGTAAAATTTTATGGCAAGATGGCCATTTTGAAAAATCATTAAGGTACAGCAGTGATGGTAACTTCTGTAGTGAGGCTACAAGTGTCTCTCATCTTCCAATCAACTGATTGCATCCAAAGCTCTTGACAAGAATCACTGAAACTTAAGTAAGTAAATTAAGTACTTGGTCACATGTCCTGTGAAGCTGAAGAACAAAAAAGATCATCAAACTTTTTGCAGACTCTGTGCACTTCCTCTGCAACTGCCTTTCCCAAATAAGCTGTGTTTGACGTTAGGGAGAATGCAATAGTAGAACACATGAAACCTAAATAAGGACCACTAGCGTCACAGTATAGGTGCTCAGATCTACTCAGAAGTGGAAGTGAAATGATGAAGAGGATCTAAGAAAAACTCAGGGCTGGCAGATGCGTGGAGAACAAGAGGGCAGCATTTCAGATGAGAAAAGTGATTTTTGGAAAGCATGGCCACTGTGGAAAAAAAGGCAGAGATAGTATTGCTTATTAAAGGACGAATGGGGAAGATAAACTAACTCCAGTTAATTCAAGAGTAAAGAAAGAACAGAAAAGATGACAAAGTAGCAATTAAGAAGAAAAGGGCTGATGAACCCATTAGAAACTGTGGAGACAGCCAAGGAATGAAACTTGGGAAGGAATATAGAGAGCATGGAGAGCACAGTGGATAAAAAGTGTGATGATGAGACAGGCCATGAGACAAAAAGTACCAGTCAATGTCCATCCATGCTTTGGGCATCTGCTGTTGAGAAAGGAAAGATTTAGGAGATGACACACCAAGGGGGCTGTTATGAGGGGGGAAATCAACGCTGCAGAGATCTCACGGGGCATGTGTCAGAGTTTGCTTTTGGCTATTCAGACAGGAGCAGGTGATGCTGTGCAATTCCCAATGCAGCAGCTCCGGGACAATGAAATCAGGCTAGGAAGATGCTCAGAGATGTTCCTGTACATTTAGAAAGAAGCTGATGGCATGCCAAGATACACGAGACGGAAGTAGCTCAGGGACATGCCTTTCCAGCTTAACACGATGGTGCAGGGCCCTGCCATGTACTCATGGAGAGTGGCTCATTCTAAGGACAGACAACTCCGACTAACTGGGGAAACAGAACTTCGGAGTGGCTGCAGCTCCAGTGGTGGGACTGCAGAGGTCATGACTCCTACTCTCCTTATAAGCCAAGGAATGCTTCGTGTTCACTTCTACAGTAGAGGTTGCTGCAGTTACAATATTTTTAATGGGAATTAGTAGCTACCTTTTTGAAGCAAAACTGCAATTCCCAGTGTTTCCATTTTGCTGCTCAGTCTGACATATATGCAAACATGGTCTTTGTGTTAAGCGTTTATGGAGTTAGGAACATGTTGGGATCTCAAAAGTTGACTGGAACCTCTGGGTCCCTCCATAAAGCAAATCACTTTGCTATTTCAGTACCCTCAGCTGGTAAGAAGCATGACAAGGGGAAAATGTTGAAGTTTCCTATCTGTGGAAGACTTAACCTATCCGAAGTCTTGCAGCTTCGAAGGAGGTCATCTGCTTAAATTATAAGACAAACAGAAAATCTTCCATGAAGACAAGTAATAATTTAATCATTTTTGATAGCTTTGGAAAAAAAAAAAAAACACTGCCACATTTATTTTCCCTTTTCCAAAGCAGTATAGTAAAGGCTACAGGGAAAACAGACAGAAAGCTGAAAGCTGAAATACAAGTGTATGCAAAAGCCTTTGGCTTATTCTCTAGCTCTGTAACTGACTAAGCCTCATGTTCACAACCACCGTTCCCTTGGAGCACAGAGTGATATAAATCTTCCTCCTTAGTCTGTTTCTACCTTCTGCTGCAGATAGAAACTGTGTCCTCTAATGCTTGCTAAGGCCAGATGCCTGACTAATGGTCTTTGGCTGCATGCACGTACAGATTCCCCTGGCTTTGGTAATTTGTGCTTCTGGTTTTAGCTTTTAAATCCATCTTCAAGCCTGCTGTGGACATCCAGGCTTATTCAGAACTGCTCAAGCTCTGTGCCAGCAGTTTCTCATTGTAAACCACCTTGAGATGCCATGTAAGGAGCTGTAAATATCCTGTTGGAGAAATCTGGGAGGCATTAATTGCTTTCTGTAGTATATGATGTTCTAGCCTTACACCACGGTTGACTTGAGGCTAAAGCCTATGGATTTGTTCCTGGTTCACGAACTAGATGAACTAGACCTACTGTGCTATACACATAATTTATACCTTCAGAGACATTTCTTACCCTCTGTGCTTCTCATCTTTAGGAGGCATCCTGCGAAAAACAGAGGGGATTAAATGAGCTCTAGTCTGTTACCTGACAGAGCAGTGTGGCAGGGGCTTGGTCTGCCCCAGGGAGACAGCCCCTTTTCTCCCATCTCTCCCCAGGAAAAGAACAACATCTGGTTGCTGAGATATCCTGAGACTGCCTCCATGTGCAAAGACCTTAACTCCAGACAGCTTAATTCCTTGCATGTTTGCAGATGCCACCCTCCTCTATTTAGAAGATGCAAACTCCCCATGCTTAATGTGCTGGAGCGGGTGCCTTCTGTGCTCTAGGCACCGGGGCACTGGCAGAAAGTACAAATGTTCTGTCTAGAGACAAACGTTGCAACTGAAATGAATAAATTTGTCAACACATACAAATAGCACAGCTCAGTAATAATAAATGTAGATATACAGCACTGAGTAGTATGTCTAGGAGCAAATGCTAGGAAAGAATAAAAATATTTTTAAATCCACTTCTTTATTTGATAGTCAGAAGAATGTCTCTTTTGCAGCAAGTTGCCCCAGGCTTGGGTGGGGGTCTCTTTCTACCGAGCAGCGAGAGGCCATTGAGGCGAAATCCAGCAGTTCATTCATCAAGCTGACACCATCTTCCACATAGCTGTGCAGGAAACAGGTGACAGCACAAAAAAATGATCCACTCTTTGGCCAGGAGATCCCTGCATGTTCACATCTCACTTCAGGAGAGATGTAGCCAGCCCTGCATTCATTCTGTGCTGCTACGGCTTGGGACAGAGGCCATGGTTTAGTTCTGTGGCCAGGCCCTTGACAATGGCCCTACTGAAACCACCACTGAGACTCTATTCTTAGCGCACATGAAATGAGAAAAATCCAACAGGGCTGGTTGCAGCAAGGCAGTGCAACTAGAGGGTAGAAAAATGTTACAATAAAGGGTAGTGAAGCACTGGCACAGGTTGCCCAGAGAGGTGCTGTATGTCCTGTCCCTGGAGACACCCAAGGTCAGGCTGGACGGGGCTCTGAGCACCTGATGTAGCTGTAGGTGTCCCTGTTCATTGCAGGGCAGTTGGACTAGATGGCCTTTAAGGATCCCTTCCAACTCAAACAATTCTATGGCTCTATGATTCTGTAAAATGTAATACCAACTGTAGTGCAGCCTTGAAAAGAAAGGACACAGACATTCAGGACTCATCTGCCTGCTGGGCAGCAGGTCTTAGAGAAACAGCCCATCTAAGGTCTCAAAAACTTTGCAATAGCTGCAAGAAAAAAGCTAATGTCCCTGCACATTTTTGAAATTCAAGTTGCAGCTGGTGCTGAAGTGGGTTGCGTGCAAGCAGTGGTGGTGGAGACTAATGCCTTCCTCCCCTGCTGCACGGGGGTGAGCAGGATGGAAGAGGACACCCCCCAGGCCAACCACCCCTTGTGGTTGGCTCCTTGTTTCTTCTGTGTCCTCTTGTTTTCTTTTGCAAGACGGAAACACATGTGAGTCCTTCTCCACATGAGCTGTGTGTCATGTGCAGAGGAGCAAATGACCCCTGGTCTGCAAAGTGCCAGTCAATATGTTTAGCAAGAATATCATTATCGTATTCCAGAAGGGAAGAATGCCTTTCAGTTTGTGTCATTTAAAGCAATGAAGTATTTAAATTGTGCCTTAACAATCATACGGCAGTGATTTATGCTGCTTTTTTATCTAATGACGCAACACACCCAAGAACCTTACCCCTGAATCACGGAGGAACAAACTTCAAGTGATTTTCCTGTCATCGGTATTGCACCACTGTCTTTGTCAGGAAAGATCAGCATTTTGGAGCGGAAGTCGCAGAAACCAAGGAGTCCTCAGCCAGCGGCCTCCATGTGGCCTGCCACCACAAGGAAGCCTCCATTCTCCTGCTTCCTGCTTTGGCAAGGAAGCAGGGCAGGCCATCGACATCCTGTCAGGCTTTGGCAGACCCGGGATGAGGATGTGGATCCTCCAGGATTGCGGGCACACATTTGACAACCCCAGAAGGATGCCCTGCATCCCTGACAGCATGAACTGGCACTGAAGCTACAGCTGGAAATCCTCCTGACTTATAGCACGCTAACCACCACTGTGTCTGTGACAAGGGCAACTCAAAATCCATCTACCGGCAATTGTTCTCCAGCACGTTGGTAAACAAGCCCACAACTTAATTGCCTCCTGGGCAGCAGGGAACTGAAGGCCTGATGCTGGAGGCTATTTAGAGATCTCAGACTGTGCTATCAGCTGCTGAGCTAGCACACGTTGCTAAATCTGAGCTGGCAGTGCAATTGCAGTAATTCCCAGAGCAGTTTACCCAACGCTTATTCCAATAATAAGGCATAAGAAGGGGGCTGTTAGGGATAGGAAAACCAAAACTGCTGCTTCTGTATTTCATAGGATAGGCAGAATATGCCATTAATTATCTCATCTGCCATCCTGCTTTACTGTAGGCCATTCAGACTCTCGTGCTTAGTCTAATGGACTGAACATTTTATTTAGCGTTAGCACCTCTTGGATAAACAATAGCCAGTTTTGATGAGCAGGCCTGAAAGAGGCTCTTGGATGTCTTCTTTGACAACCAGACCCTCCTGTGCTCCTCTGTTTTCATAAGATCCACTTCATGTTACATCAAATTTAACCGGTCCAGGAGCATACTTTGATGCTTTCCTCCCCCCTTTTTTTCCCTGTGCTCAGTATAAACTACAGTAATACTGTTAAAATGAAGGTTAGGTTGATATTGTTTTCTTGTTGCTCCAAACAGTAAATAATGGAGTGACAGATGTTACAGTCACCAACCAAAATCTTGGGCTGTGATTAGCTATTATTAGCATGTTGATAATCTCCAAGGGATTAAGTGGTCACCTAAGCATGGCTTCAAGTGTCACCTATGTCTCGCAGGGACATAAACTAATCTCTTTTGTTGGAAACAGATGAAGTGATAAGTGTTTCAAAGCCATTCTAATTTACAGAAAACGCTGCAGTTCATTCTCTCTTAAGTCACCACTTCAGAGTGGAAAAGAACAATTCTGAGCATGGATTTTATTTCAGGGAGGGTTGTTTGACAAGCTGGTGGGCACCTAACCCTCAAAAAGCAGCTAGTGAAATTAGTCTTCCTGACAATCTGTAGTTTGCCAAGCATTTATAGCTTCCTGACGATGTTCTTCCCACTTCTAAACACAGCAACTCTTTCTGGGGAACAAGAGGTGAAGGCACAGACAGGGCAGCACAGCACATGGACAAGGCCTCAGAGGTAAGATGCTATGTCTAAACTAACAGAGCTGGTTACCTTCGCATGCAGTGTTGGGGGCTGCTGATCCCTAGGGTACAGTACATAAGGTGAGCAGACAGCTGCAGCTGAAGGGTTAGTTTGGCAAATGGCTATTTGGCACCTTTCTAGAAAAGAAAAACACCAAGGTTCCAGGCAGAACGTGAAGTGCCCCATGCTTTGTTGGATCAGCTGGGCATGCATCACCTCCCTGCAACTTCATGTCTTGTTGTCACTGGATGAACTCAGCCATTGACTGACAGAGAGAAGAAAGTGCCACTGCTCCTAACAGTGACCATCTACAAAAGCTCCGCTGGCTGCCTCCTTCCCATAGGTGCTGAGGAGCAAAACCCTGTCCTGTCTGCTCTCCCCGTGGTGCCCAAAGCATGAGCACAGTGAAACACCTCTGAGATCTGCCCGAATCTCCACATGATATAAATCCAGATGGCTCTTGAACCAGGAGCAAGTTTTAGGTATGCAGCAGCCCTTGGTGAACTTGCCCAAGATGCTGCTAAAAGACAGCAATTTTAGTATCACTATGTTGTACTGAGCAGCTTGCCATGCAGTCTTCCCACCTCACTGGCAGAAGACAATACCTTTGTCACCATTTTGTGGGGAGGCCAATGCCTGTAAGCGTTGTTCGGCAGTCTCCAGCAGACATTTAAGTAGTGCCTACGGATATTTTATTGGCAGCTGCCAACATTACCTGTGTGTGCCCATCTGAGGCAGGGATCTAGTAGAGACTTGGCAGTGATATTTAGAGACATGAAAGGAATGATCCACTGAGAGTGTTTCTGCATGAGTTTCTACTCACCCAAGGGCTAGACTGTCCTTTTAGCCATGTCCTCCCACACTCTCACCCTGACCACAGCACTGGCTATAGTTGGCTTCAAAGCCAATTTTTGTTTAATCCAAAGTCTTTTGTTTTAATGCCTGTGCTCAGCAAGCCCCTGCTGTTTTAGGTAGGCTGTGCCTGCGAATGTTCTGCACACAAAACAAACACTGAAAGACAATTTCATGCTGC
Source organism: Gallus gallus (assembly GCF_016699485.2). Taxonomy (NCBI): domain Eukaryota; kingdom Metazoa; phylum Chordata; class Aves; order Galliformes; family Phasianidae; genus Gallus; species Gallus gallus. The sequence goes on from NC_052572.1 coordinate 54,213,936, forward strand.
TCACTTGGAAGAGCAAGGTACGCTCAGTCACTCCACCAGATGTGCTGATGCCAGGTGTGCTTGTCTCCTTCTAAAATATGAATGGAAGTTGCACAAAGGTCAAGCCAAAGCTTTCACTGGCAGAAAGATAGCATTGTCTTTCCTACGTAATGGGCACCCCTGAAGAAGCTGCTTGGAAAGCAAGGTAGCGTACACCAAACAAGATAGCCAGAGGGCTGGGTTGTGTGCTTCTGTTGAGGAATTCCTGGGCAAGCAAGTGATCACTGCAACAAGACCAACACATCCAAAAGGCTTTACCCTTTCCGCCAGTTCAGTGACTCCCTGTTCAAGACTCCCTGGCCTTACTCCACAGGAACTGCAGTTATCTCTAGTGAGGGTGTCTGAGGCTCTTCTATCGCTTTCCTGGTGACCCTGGTTGGAAAAAGTACACAGCCAGCCAGTGCAGCTGGGGAAATTATTTGATCACGTTAGGAAATTGAAAGAATGGCAGACACTTTTTACTATCAACATTTTTTCCTAGTCATTTCTGCCTCTTTTGTTGTTGTTCCCTGTTGCATCCCCATGGAAGGCTTCTAGGAAGAACACTTTGGAAAGGAGAGAGCTAAAGCACTTATAAAACTGGAAATGTTGACAAGAAAAGACAGTAAGGATATGTATAAAGATGTTCCACTGCACAGGAAAACTGAGGACTGTTAGCTATATAAAGGCAAAGTCTTTATTTTTTGCATATATTTTTTAGTAGCGGGTATCATTTTGGCAGACAATGCATAATATCTGTCTACTCCTGGACAGATCATCTTAATTTGTTAATGCAGATATTGGAAGTGCTAATAATATAACTGCTCCAAGCAAGTAATCAAATACGAACACGTGCCTGCACAGATGAATATGTATGGTCCATGAGTTTGTGATTAATGCTCGGTGCTTATTCTCCTAACACGTGTAAGAAGCAGGAAGACCTCAGTGAGACAAAGGTGTGGTACAATCACATCAGCAAAGTTATTAGCTTTCTGGACAGCTTTTTCCATTATGTAAAAGCTGTGTTTGTATTAGAATAGCAGTCAGACACACCAGTGTGAGGATTACAGTTGGTTTTTACATAATGGATTATCCAGATTAAGCGTTTTATTCAGGCACACGAGCAAAAATAACCAATTAGTGACTTTGCAGATTCATTATTTAAAGGCAGCTGGAGGGCGATTGACACAAAACTCTCCTGCTGACTGCAGCCCGAAGACTGAAGCAGAGTAGTCTCAGGGATCTCCAGCGCCTCTACCCAACAGGTAGGTGTCTCTTCAGCAGAGGTGGGACAGATCGGCAGATCTTGCAGTAGGAAAGAGCAGATTGCACGACAGCAGTTGGGAACAGAGTAGCTGCTTGGGTGTTTGGAAGACCTGAGTTAATAGCTGTGTTTGGATGTTGAAGGCAAGATACAGGTAGCTGTGTTTTTTCTGGGCATTCAGAACAGGTATTCAGGGTCGAGTACTCTGCAAGAATGTACGTGCAGTTGCACTCTCTTCCCAAAGTACGAGGAACAAATATACAGGGGTATGGATGAGAATGGAATACCCTGGGAAACTAATACAGCCATAGCCATCTGGTAGCTGTGCTTCAATGGCAGATCAAGCTTCCAGAAACAGGGTATTATCTGTTATGTTTGTAGGGGAAATGATGTAAAGTTAAACAAACCTAAGGTGTATTTTTCTAGGAGGAACCTGATTCACTGACAAGAGCTGGTCATAATGAACACAGCTTTGCTGTTTTCAGAGTGATGGGGACACTCGCTCTGAAGTAACATCCTTCCATCCTACAGTGCTATACCAGAATTCATCAGAACATTATTCTCTGCAGTGCTACTGCTGTCAAGCAAAATTCTCTTGCAAAGCAATTGCCAGTGGAGCTTAGATGTGGCTGGAATCAGGCATCACAATGACCCACGTTTCTCAGTGTAAAAAACAGTACAGTACCAAGTGTTGAAGAAAACTAGGAGCTAGCTTTAAAATTAGGAGCTATATATATAGCAGGATATATCTGTAGGCAAAGCACCAGCTATCCATGTTTGCTGCCTGAAATAAAACTCTGCCCACTTGCTTTTGTCTTGCAGAATGAAATACGCACAATATGTTTTCCTGGCATCAATCTTCTCTGCGGTTGAATATAGCCTAGCTCAGACCTGTGCAGTGGACTCCTTCTCCGTGAAAGACAATTTTGATCCAAAAAGGGTAATTATGGTTACTTCATCTTGGTAAATAGAATTATGTGTGAAGAAGCTTCTCTATATGAGCTTGTTTTCCAACTTAGAGGTTACTAAAGGGGCTCCTCACCAAGAAGTTAACTTCTTTCACATGCTGCCTCTCAAATGCTGCTTCTACAGTTTGCTTGCCTTGTTACTGCTTAACCTCCCGAGTGCAAGAGAAAAGCTGGCCCCACAAGTCAGGGATGGCACACTGTTACACCCTAAATTCAGCTTTCCCTAGTGTTTCCATGGACAATGTTAACTTCTGAGGACCTTTCTGCCTTTCATTGACTTGCTTACATTTTTTTTCATTTTATTTTATTTTATTTATTAATTATTAATATTATTAATAAAATTTTATTAATAAATAAAATAATAATAAAATGTTATTTATTAATAAAAATTAATTTTATTTATTGCTTTTGCATTTCCAGGAACTCCATGTTCGTTCTTTTTATTTTTTTTCCTAGGAATTTTCTTAATCTCACTTCTCCCACACCCCGCCCTGCTGCTGGTCTGCCCCAGCACATCATTTCCTCTCCGTATCACCTCCTGCATTGCAGGGTATACCCTTGGCACTGTTAGAGACCAGCTTCGGCCCCTGGCAGCCACCAGGGTGACTCCAGACAGGTTGCTGGTGTCTTTGTGGCTGCATTTTGTTGTTGTCACTGTCATCTTCCATGGAAAAGCAGGGTGCTAAACAGTAACTAGATCTGTCCTGATTCACATCAGGCATTGCAAGGCAGGGGAAGCTTTCAGAGTTGGTTCGCTGCGTCAAGCACATCTCGAATGATGGAAATGCAGAGCTGTTAGAGGAAATGCAGAGCTGTTAGACCCATTTCTCAGGGCATGAGACAAGGGTTTACCACACTGCAGAGCAGGACCTGCATGGGATGTACCCACACAACTCACATTCTCCATGGGCAAGGCAATCGGTAGTTAGAAAGGCACTGTGTTTACAGAAATGCTTTTGTGCTAATCTTGCAGCAGTGATTAATCTATATAAGTAATAATCTTTCCCTTTAGTATGCAGGAAAATGGTATGCCTTGGCCAAGAAGGATCCAGAAGGCCTCTTCCTTCAAGATAACATCTCAGCAGAATACACCGTTGAGGAAGATGGCACCATGACAGCTTCTTCCAAGGGCCGGGTGAAGCTTTTTGGGTGAGCTTTCTTAACTTCTAGCTCCAGTAGCTGCCACGAGACACTGAAGGTGGGGGCATGGATGGTGATCTGTCCTGGCGCACAATGCAACCAGGTTGTCTTTGTCCAAAAAGAAAGATCAATCAAGCCAGTACATTAACGGTTAGGCTTCTGAGTCTGGGTTAGTCCTCACCCTGCCTCTGGTCTGGATGCATCAAAAAACAACTGCACAACCTCCCGTTCAATTATAAAGCCCAATCCTGAATATGGAGCAGTAAGGTGAACTGCAGCCAAGAGAAAAGAGCTAGCAAGCCTGCAGGCAGATGAGCGCACAACTGTGTTGATTTCACAGAGGTTCAAGGGAAGGAAATGAGCATAGGCAAGCATTGCTTTTGCTGATCATTCAACATAGCATTAAACAGACTTCTGAGGAAAATGCTCAGTTAGCTCTTGGATACCACTGCGGTGCCAGAACAGACAGGTGGAAAGAACCTTGAGAGTTCTGCTTGTCAGTCATGGTTTCTGTAAGGGATCACAGTATGTGTAGGGATTAAACAGCTTTCTGCATGTGGAAAAGACACTGAGGCTTCCAGCAGGCCAGCACTAGTTCTGTTCTGCATCAGCTACTGAATAGTGCCTAACTGATGAATAATAGAGCAGAGTAGGTGGCTGCAGACCTTAGTTCTAACGGCATGACACTCTAGGTTATTTGAAGCAGTCTGAAGGAAAATGCCATACAGTTGGGTGGGAAGATTCCTGAATGGACTCTTCAGAGTCCAGGTGGGATATAAAGGCTGCCAGGAATTTCTTTCTGTAAAGGCAGCATAAGAAAGAAATACCTCCCTTAGAAAGCGAGTGGAGAGCCTTCCACAGCTTCACAAATCCAGTAACACTTGCCATGCTGTGGGGATGCACAAAGCAAGCAGGTATGAGTAAGGATCATAAGAGAAAGAGGACAAAGAAGACACTGTCCAGGTAGTTACAAGGCCTCCATTGTTTGGGTGAAGGATTTTGACTTATTTGGCCAGCAGAGGCTGTCTGTGCTTTTTTCTGTGCATGTAACAGGCATCCCTGTGCCAACAGAACAAAGAAGGTGGAAGGAGAGGAGAGCTAGCTCCCAGCAGAAGGGTTGGAGCCTGGCCTAGCTATAGCATGGCAGCTCTGTAGATAGTGGGGCCATAGCAGAGCACCCAGGCATCAGCACTGATGGAGCCACGAACTCACTGCATTTAATAGCAGACTAGCTTTGCGCTAGGAATGGCTGTGTCCAAGGCTGTTGAGCTGAACCTGGACTGGTGCTTGCCCAGTCCTCAGTGGGGTTCACCTCTCAGAGTCTTACCATCAGTCCTGTGGGTCTCGTTGCAGGTTCTGGGTAATCTGTGCTGACATGGCTGCTCAGTACACAGTGCCGGACCCGACCACTCCTGCAAAGATGTACATGACGTACCAGGGCCTGGCGAGCTATCTGTCCAGTGGTGGTGAGTGCCCCCTCCTGCCTCCTCCCTGTGCTGCCTAGAGCTTACCACTGCCTGGATTTGTGCGTTGGTGAACCATAACTCAGGCTGCACCATGTCTGCCCCAGTTCTTCACCTGACAGGTGGAGACCTGCTGGGGGTGGGGGACTCTCAGTCCCGCAGGAGGCTGCCCAGCCCTTTGCTGAAGCGTGGCCTCTCTCTGCTGCACAGCCCAGTCCGCCATCGGTCTACGGTGCTTACAGTGACAAACACGTGCTCTGTTTCAGGGGACAACTACTGGGTGATTGACACCGACTACGATAACTACGCCATTACTTACGCCTGCCGCAGCCTGAAGGAGGACGGCTCCTGCGATGATGGCTACTCCCTCATCTTCTCTCGCAACCCCCGTGGCCTACCCCCCGCCATCCAGCGCATCGTGCGCCAGAAGCAGGAGGAGATCTGCATGTCTGGCCAGTTCCAGCCTGTGCTGCAGTCAGGTACCTCGAGCCAACCTGCAGAGAAATGCCTGCACAGGCAGCCTGCAGGGGAGGTGAATGCATTTGCTGTCAGTGTGGCAGAGCTCCAGCAAGCCAAGCTGTAATCGTTTATGAAGTTTTTAACTTTATAAGAAAAGAGCTGCAAAAGGCAAGTCCGCAGCAGGTAGAGACCCTGTTCCATGGCCTTCAGTTTGCCATTGTGTGCTGACACTGACACACTACAAAGGGGGATCAGCTCCTCCCTGTCAGATAGGTTGGAGTGCCACAACCTGATGGTTGGAAATGGTTGGCTTGGCCACCTGAGTAGCAGCATCTTACTCCATGTTTGTGCATCATCCATGAGGAAAAGGAAGGAAAACTGCCTCCAGGGAGGAACATGCTCCTCTCCTTAGCTCATGTTGTGTCCTAGGCGGTCTGGACAGCAGTGCTGAGGGGCTGTGAGCAGCAGTTCTGGCTGCATCTGTTGGCAGTGAGACTTAGCAACTGCTTCACACACATGCTAACAGACCATATCTAGGGCCTGTTTTGAGGACGTTTTTCTTCTGGAGCCATGGAATCTGATCTTTCAGCTGTCCCTGAGGTGGGCAGGTTAATTTCTACAGCTATGCTGGGTGCAAAAATGTCTCTTCTTGGTGGCCACACATAGTACGCTGCCTGGAGATAGGCCCTGCACTAAGCCAGACCAGAGGACCTGGGCTGGAGGCTGCCACCCTGATTCTGATGTTCTGCACTGCCAGATAGGAAAAGGCAGAGCAAGCACTGGCATCACACCTGGTTATGGGGATGGTGGGGCATCCCTGCCCCTTGCCCTTTCATATTCATGGGACTGTGATGAGGTGTTCACAGGGCTAAAAACTCAGTTGTCAGGAACTAGCAAAGGTTGGGAGAGCAGGTACAGAATGACACAGCCTGTCCTAACCTTGTTCTGTGAATCAGTAGTAGTCTAGGAAAGTGTCAACTCCAGTTTCGCTAAAGACTGAAAGGCTGGTGGAGCACTTTGCAGATTTACCTACCTGGGCTGAGGTTTCCTTTTCTTTCTTTGCAGGAGCCTGCTAAGAGTACATTTCTCATTCTATCCCTAAGCACAGAAGCCAGACGTCTTGGTACTGAAGCTGCCACTCAGCTAATAAATCATAGTAGTGTGTTTTCTCTGAAAAACACATGAAAACGTTGGGGATTTTGTAAACTGCGTGCAGTACAGTAGTGGTATCTGAATTTTCAAGGTAATACCTAATGTGGCATTTGTCAATAAAAGTTTTTTAAAAACCCACCCATAACTTGCTTTCTGTTGCACGGCGCTGGGGAGCGTGAGAAGCGGGTCAGCATTCTGGGAAGGCAGGAGAGCAGGGTGGCCTGCCACAGCCCTGCATGGGGCCAGCAGGGCTTGATCCTCCCTGCCTGGTAACATCTTAAACTTGTTTCTGGAACAACCGAATAGAAAAACAGTATTTCTGAGTAGGCCCCAACTCCAGAGTGCAATAAAGCAAATGTTCCTTTTAGTAGCACTGGGCCATTACTTTAAGTGAGCAGGTACTTGTGGTTCTGATGATGCAGAAAATAACTTACTCCTCACTGCCTTCCACTTCAGTCTCTGGTACCTGAGAGATATAGAACTGAAAGGTACACAAGTGGGACATTTTGTGGGCAACATTTTCACTGATAAAAGAACAATAATATCTAGACAACTCCTTGTAGAAAAAGGGTAAATGGAGTCAGTATTCAGCATGTAAAACACTAACTAAAGACATTTCCCCAGGGCCAGACACATGATCCTCAGGATGCAGGGATGTCTCTCAGGCTTTCTTTTCCCACGAAGCATTCTAAAGCCTCTCAGTTAGCAGAGAAACTATGGCATTGAGGTTTTCCTTGCTCTTCTGGTCTAGTATAGCTATCTTCAAGGGAAGCAAGATGGTGAACCACCTAAAGTTAAGGTGAGAAGCAGATGCAAAAGCAGATGCAATGCAAAAGCAAAACCACACAGATAAGAGACTATTGAGTGTTAAAAGAGTCCAGTCTTTTGTGCTGGACTAAGTGCAAGGTTAGTGAATTGATTTAGTGTTCACCACTTGTCCACCAGTTCCATGAGGAAGTATTGGGGTGGAGTTCTCTGAACTTAGGACTTGTATCACAGCTGATTAGACAACACAGGCCCCTAGATGAAGGAGCCTGACCTTCACCCAAGGCATTCAGACCAGACTACCAGTCACAGAGAGGCGGGATTTTAAATTGTCTGCAGCTGTAACATACCAAGGTGGGTGGGCATTCTAGCAAGCACAATCCAGATTCGGGGCCAAGCACGCCCTTACTGTGCGAGGCACAGTCTGTCTGTAAGAGTTAGGCAGTAAAATCCCTTCTCCGTCACAAAAGATTGTGCCTCCAGGAAGGCAGGAGGACAGTGTTGACTCTGGGAGATTACACCACAGAGTTACACGTGTCCGAGGAGCCTGCCTTGTCCTGAGAGAACACATTCCCATCAGGATCACGTGCAGGCCCTCACTGTACGTTCTGATGAGTTAATAAACAGAAGGAAGTGAGCTAATTAGCTCATGTCCATTTCTCTCTGCTGAATTCTCAGACTGAGACAGGCTAAGTAAAGTGAGTTAGGCAGTAACAAGTGTATTCTACTCTGAGCCAAAGTCCTCTCACTCTACCGGGTTCAACATCTGATGTTCAGTGTATGTCTAAAGGCAGACACACTTCTGCCTGCTGTTTCAGCAGGCTGATGGAAACCAGTCTATTATTCCTTCTTCTAAATGTGTGTACAGGTCATAAGTCGATCCTGTTCTGCACAAACTTTCCACTAACAAGAGAAAAGAAAAAGCTGTTTACAAATGAAGAGGACTGTTGTTTTGTCCTCAGAAGGTCCTTTGGTGCTGGCAGAAAGGCTGAGATTGTGTAACAGCAGGAGGAATACGGCAAGGATCTTGTCCTTCACATGCCAGTGCCCCTCCTCATACCAAGGACACTGCAAGTCCTAAGATCTGATGGTAGAATATCACAACATGTTAAACCAGTTTTCCTTTGGGCCTAAAGAAGTGTCTTAACCCGTAGCTGAGACAATTTATGTGTCTAAAGCCCTACTTCAGCTTTGATGGTTTTTTTTTGGTCAGACTTCCCTCATGCTTCAGTTTTATGTAAGGTTGGCACTCACACCAGTCAGGCCCCTATACCTTGACAACAGCAGCAATGCTTCACAATTAACTACTCACATAAGAGTTCAGAGCAGCTTCCAGAGCACAGTGATTGCATCTTGTTTTAGCAGGATTCATACCAGACATAAAAAGCTGATTTTTTTGTGTAGCACAAAAGATGGTAACAAATCCAGTATACATACAATTAAACAATATAAAATATCCCCTCGAAAGCTTTTTCCTTTGTATTCATTTTAACAATTGCAAAACAATCTCAGAAGCTTTTGCTTGTTGAGAAGCATGCCATCTCATCTTGAGGTTGCAGTTAGATTTTCTTACTTGTATTGCTCAGCCAGCAAAGACTTACCTGAGTACTCTGCAGTGCTGCTTTGGCTCATATGCTACAGAAACCACCGAGCACCTGCTACTCCCCACTTATCACTTTGCACATCCAGCACTTACAAAAACTTAAAGTGCTGGGGGGAGCTGACTGCTGTCCCAGTAAAGAAGGAGATGGTAGAAATGAACGATTAAGCAAGCAATGTTCGAAGCCCTATGAGACAGTCAGTGGCAAACAGTCATAGAAAACTCAAGTTTCAAGCACTAAATAGCAAATTTTGTAGTCATTAAAATAGAGAAAAGACGAGAGCAGCAAGTTCATACAGCAAGTTCAACAAACTTTAGCCTAGAAACTTTCTCTCCTCTGCTACAGATTTTTAGACTTGCTCATTGCTTAAAGGAGTACGTTTATACAAAAGCAACAAAGAAGAAGTAGAAAAATAAATGTATCTTGATGAATATGTAAAACTTGTTTCTGAACAGTTAGTGCACCATTTTTGGTCAGCTGTTTTCCATTCACAGTTGCCAGTGCCAGCGAAATAGTTGAAAAAGCACCATCCACACTTTGGATGATGCTTACTGTAGGAAACCTAAAAGAGGTTGCTAGTGACAGACCTTCAAAGTGGCTGAAGTTGGTCCTGACAGAATAGATTCTACCTGCATCTACAATATTCTTAGGTCTGCTTTTGCAGATTTTTATAACTACCGCATAGTCCTTGAATTGAAAACTACTGCTACATGCTGTAGTTGCTCATGCAGCAAAATCATAGACAGTAAGACTACATAAATATGACATCCTAACAAGGTTAACTGTCCTCTCAAGCTTCTATATCTTCCCCTCTTCAGATGCACTATCCATACTTAAATATTTCTAAAACCTGTTTTCTCAGTGGCTCCACTTCATACTGGCAAACTCTATGTATTGTGGATCTTCTTATCTTCATTTTTGGATTCTTCACTTGGATGTTGTTGTAACAACTTAAAATGTATTTTTACTACCTCCATTCTGGTAGAACTTCTCACTGACACTTTTTTGAAACTGGTAAAGTTATCAACTAAGAAGACTCTGATTTTTTTTTTTCTGTTCTGTACAAGTCTTTACAAGTAAGGAATTGGCAGATTTGGATGTAACAATCACTCCTAAGTCAAACTTCAGTGAGGTAAGAAGTATTTCACCTGAATTCTGAGTTCAGATGGATCTTTTAAGGCTAACTTTTAGTATAAGCACCTGAACAAGTAACTAAGAGGTGTCATTGGAAATATACCCACTTTTTGTACATGTTTCTTTCCCATGTTGTAAATGTGTAGCCATTTTAAATAGTTCAGCTATCTCCTACTGTGCAAACTTGTTTGTTTAGGTTTGTTTTTTTTTTTCATCTGTTTCATCAAAAATGCAAGCTTTGTTGTGAGGCTGGTGAGGTGTCTGACGTCAGCAAAGAGAGCAGCAGGGGAGATGTTTGTGTGACAAAGTTGCTCCTCTCATGGAAAACAATCCAGCTGTTTTCACTGGCATTATCCTTTCCTCTATAAGCATTTTAAAGGCACAGTTCAAACTGTGCTGGTTGTGAAGAGGGGTGCGTAAAAAAAACACCCCTGCAATTTCAAGGAACTTTGCTGTTGCATAAACTATTTGGCATTTGCAAGGACAGCCAGAGGTGTTCTGCAGCTCATTATCTGGAGCAATAACACACTTGAGCATGTGGTTTCTGAAGTATGGAAACTCAAACTGTTCTCGATTAGTTTCCTAGATGGTTGTCAGTTGCAACCCTCCATTAAATGTAATTGTATGTTATGTTGTAATACAAAAGGCTTTAACCAGCATTTTAACTTCCTGGGAATCCAAAGCCAAGCCTCAGCTCCTTTACATCTAAGCATGAAACTCTAGAAGGGAAGCACGTTGGGGAGAAGGGCTGTATAAAGTGAGATTAGGTAAGAGTGGAATGGAGAGGAAGAGAAACTTTTGGAGCTAGAGTCTTCACCCTAGAAAGGCAGTAACTGATGGTTCTGCACAAACACAAAAACCTCCACAAAGGCAAGAAGGTGACTCAGGCAAAGGCAGAGAGCAGCGGATGCAATGTAGTCTACAGGCAGGAACTCCCTCTGTGAGAGGGAGAAGAACCTCATACATCTAAAGACAGTGGAAATGCTCTGAAACAGCCCTCAGGAGCACATACGATTAACTGGTGGGAAAGACAGGACCCTCCACTTCATGATCTGGATGTGAAAGTCTGGTTGCTGTGTGCTCTTCCATCACTCTCTATGTCAAGATAGCCAGGTAGCTGAAACCAGCAGCTCACTCTCAGACGGGTCCTCCTTGTGCCTTTACTGCCATCCTCGCTCATATAGTAAAGTGATGGCATTCCTCCTGCTGCAGTTTGTGGCCTTCATAAATATCTATCTGTTCTGCATATCAGATCGGTGTAAAATAGCAAACAACAATTTCTAGTTATCAAACTGAATGCCAGTCCTATAATTGTTGTTAGCAGTGGTTGTTTGATAATGCTGTCTTTGAGCTCTGAAGAGTTAACAGGGGCAGTTGCTTCTAACTTGCATTCCTAACTTGCTTCATCAGGTCCTTTCTATACTCCCCCCTTAGCTTGGGAGGAGTTTACTTTTCTGGGGAGTTGTCATCTGCAGGAAGCATACACCACTCAGTCAACAAACCAGGCACCACTCTTCAGAGTCACTTGAGAGCTTCAACATACTCCACAGGAACAGAGGACAGGCCTGCCTTTCCCCAGTAGTCAATGGCACGCACTCTGTAAAAGCCGGAGACTGAGCTTCCTGCAAATGAAAAGGTTAGAAATGGTCAGTGTGAAAGTCTGACACCTGTGGTGCTTGGAGGATGTGGAGCAGACAATACTTCGATAAAATGCAGGCTTGTGGTACGGACTGGGGAAGCAGTTAATTCTGTTGTGCACACTACATAAGTGTGCCTGTACCTGCCTAACTAAAAAGGCATATAAAATCCTCAGGGCCAAATGCTAGCTCTTTTCATTAGTACCGAGCACCTCCTCTCTTCGTATTGGGATTTGTGAATACAGATATAGGACTGCCTTCCCAGCAGCCCTTCCAGAAGGCGGCTAGGATATCTCTAGAAATTTTCCTTTTTTCTGACTTGAATTCTACCTATTGTTGTGTGCTTGGGACAGGTTATATGCGGACAGGATCAACAAACGAGAACAACGATTATGCAAGCTGACTGAAAAGCCTCTGTTCAACTCCAGTAGCGGGACGGCTTTCTCTAAAGGTATGTGAGTTGCTGTTCTGCAGCTCTACTAGCTTTCATCCTCTATCTAGCTCAAAGAAGACAGCCTTCACTAGTAAAGACTTCAACTTCACAAACAATATAAATGTTTTTTCTAATCTATTTACTTGACGTATATCTGAGCTTTAGTATTTTTTCTTTTCTTTAAGAAAAAAAAGGGGTGGAAATAATGAATAAGAAATAAGTGTCTAGCAATAAAAGCTGCAAAGACATGGGAATTTTTTCAAGAAGTCTTTTTTTTTTTTTTAACATGAACAAGTAAATATAGTACGTTCCCCAGATGAGCAGCACTAGATGATAATTGATTCTAATCTCAGAAATTTGCCTTAGCCACGATTCACAATTTTTTGTTACCAGGGCAGCCTTCCTGTTGCAATAATACATCATGGCTCTGAACGTTATTGTGTGCCCACTGTTGATGCTAAGTCTTTCCTAGGCTAAAATGAGCTTTTGTTTCTGGCAAAACCTTCTCTGACTGCAGTTTATCAGTATCATGTTCAGGCAAGACATCTGTTGGCAAAGATGAACTTCTTTCTAATGTGAAACATCTAAAACTTAGGCACCTAGTTATATCTGAAAAGATAGCTCTAGGAAAGAGCAAAGAGATGCGTCTCACATTGGTTACATACTCAGATAGTTAGAACAAACTGCCTGACAGAAGGACATCTTTAGTTCTTAAAAAGTGGGAACCTCAATAGCTTGTCAAACCATAAAAGGGTGTAAGCGCAGGACAGATGACCAGGAGAAGAGCAGAAATGCAAACTTCCTCTGTTGCAGCTCAGAACACAATAAATGCATGCCAATCAATTCCTCCTTAAAAGGTGGATGTGAACTCACACTTATCTGTGTGTTAAAGTGAAGTCCTTGGGCAGTTTAACACCTAAAAAGTCAGTGGTGTAAAACAAGTGTTACCAAAGCTGCTTGCTCCTATCATCCTATGCCAAGAGGACTGTACAAACTGTATTTGCCACACGCTTAAGCTGATTCAAGGCCAGTGGGATTGAGCCTAGACCTCAGACTTTTCTTGCTTTGAGCCTACTATCAGCGCAATCAGCACAATGCCAAACTCTGGTCATGTGGAACAAGTTTTTTTGTTCTCATTTTTGTATGCCTCTCAGTCAGCTAGGAATAGAGACAAAGGAGCTGCTTTTCCTTCCATAGAGCACACCAGGCCTTTATCTGGGTGACTTTGGTTTCTGTGACAAAGAATTTACTCATGGCAATGTTCTTAGTAATGTCCTCATAACTGTTGTTTTTTGTTTTTTTTTTTTTCAATAAATACGTGTTTTAACAATAAGGCTTTTACAAAGTATGTAGTCCTACTGAAAAGGATATGCTCCTGTTTGGGATGGGAACGTGTACCCTAGCAAATTACGTATTTTTGTTACTTATTAATTGAATTTTCAGACATTTATGAGTAGAGCTATTAACATGACAGATAACACTGTATGTGTACTCTGACTTTACCTGGACTGTAGACATACAGAGTGAATATTGTGTCTTTGGCATTAATCCGCTTGTAGACTTTTCCATTTGGTGAGAACTCAACTTCAAATGTCTTTATACACCTAGAAAAGAGAACCAGACAAGTCAGTAAGCATAACTTACAATACAGTAAATTATCAAATCTCAATCTGTAGGACTGGTGGCAACTTTGCAATTCACATGCTGGTTGTACCTATCTTAGAAGCCACTTACTTTGAATTTACACAGCCATCATCCCACAGCACAACCACCTGCCCCTTTGTGAGAGGGATGAAATGAACACCAGTCACCTGTTCAAAGACAAATGCCCATGTAAGAAAGCTGCACAAACCAATCAGCTAGGTCAGATGTTCTGTGTTCATCCTACCTTACTGAGTCTGATTCTTCCCGTTAAGACTGGGGAAAAAAACCAAAATTCCTGGCTCTGTGGCTTTGTAGTGTAGAGATCTCCAACCTCTAAACCTTGCATAAGACTTTCAGAGGCTCTGGACACCACTATGAACATTTTAATCATTTGGAATTGAATGAGCAGAAGCAGATATCTAATCTGAGACATCACTATTTCAGTTTATTTTTAGCCATAAATTATTAACTGGGGAACTGTTGTCAAGGCTGGTAACACATCATATAATTTTAAAAAAGAAACTGCATTACTACATTATATTTTCCCACCATTTGTTAAACTTGCATTTATCTCAGTGATGGCTCCTATCACTTCTGTGGAAATGCTTTATCTTGAATTATGCCTTGGATAGTCTGTTTATCAAAGGAGATAATAACTGTTTATTTAATGAGTGTACCACAGAACTTCTAACATATAATGGGCCCAAATGCTAGTGTAGCTCTCCTTAATGAGATTTTAAGAAGGAAGCAGTTCCTAATTTGGTGTGTGATGACGGAATACAACACATACTTGATCAGGAACTGAACTGGGTCTTGAACAGATGTGTATCAAAAAGACTGATGGAATAGGGAAGTCTTGCTTCAGTGTCAAAGTGCCACTTTCAGGAAAAGGCAAGGGGCCTGTTACCACTGGGTCCTGTGGAGCCAAAAACATGCCCTGTGAATAATCTTTCGTTAACGTTACAGAACATAATATCTAACTGTTACATCCATGTAAAGTGACTGCATATTTACCTTGGAGTTGCTATTTCTAGTAGAGTATGAGTATTTTATGTGCTGACATGCAGCTTATAACCATTAACGCCTTTCAGTTTCACAGGCTAATTTCTGTCTTGCCTGTTTTCCAGTTCTTCACAAAACACACACAGTTTGTCCCATCCCACAACCTACTAGACCACAGTGTCCTTCAGGCACAGTTTAAATAACCTCTCAGGAATACCTTTCAGGCTCTCAGGTCTTTACAAATTGTACTCCCCACCCTTCTGCCTCTCTGCTATGGATCCCCAGTGTGCACTGAAAGTGATTGCTAGTTGTTACAGTCACACAGCTTGCTTACTGAGGATTAGGTATCACAAGATGGCCAAGAGGATCTAAAACCTTTCTGCTTTCTTGCTGAAGGTAGACATTATGACTCTATAGGATCCCAAAGACTTTAGCAGTATAGTGACTAGGAAGAGAAAACACAATGCTGTATACCAAGGTCAGAAAGCAATCACTGTCTCTGAGCACAGAGGTGGTAAAGGTGGTCCCTCTTACTTTAATCCAAAGGGCTGAACAATATGAGAGAAGCTAAAATGACAGACTACTTATATATTCGCATATACAGTAAGGAATCTGGGCATGGCTTTTCTTATGAAGAGGTGACATCTAAGGACATTCTTTCGTCCCCTATGGGGTGAAATCAGAATTAGTGAGGATGAGGAGAAACTGCAGGTTTTCCCAAGAGTCCCCAAGAGGTGCAAGGAGGAGCACCAAGAGTCTTCTGAATTTACACTTCATGGAGCTGTTTTTTGTTTCTGAGGGGTTATCTTTTCAGCTGTCTGCTGAGGTCATGTGACCCTTCTGTAATGCATGCAGGGCCATGCAACTTACTCCAGGCCACTAGCAAAGAAACTGGTGATATACACTTAGACCCTTGTATAAAATGAATGCAAAACTATCAGCTATCTGTGAGTTACATTTCTCCGCTTGGCTGCAAGTCACTTGTATAGGAGATGGAAACTTTGACTACCTTAGCTGGTGTCTTGCCTCATTTGCTGTAATTAACCAACTTACAAGCACTTACCCTGTACAATACTTCAAGCAAATACATGGTCATACCTCAGCATCCCTTATTTGCTGAAACTGTTTTGCAGAAGGAAAATCAGGGCTTCCTAGTTTTTTCCACTGCTGATAGGGATTGGTTTGGTTGTTGTCCAGGTAATACGTCACATACACTGGCTCTTCAGAACACAAATAAAAGACAGTAAACACTTCAGTTGGATTTAAACACCAAAATTAATTAATTTAGCAAAAGGTGTTGAAGTCTACTTTCTCAAAAGTGATTTCAGCACTTTGGAGTCGCTTCCACTACAAAGTCATAAAAATAGGTCTAGCACTCTTATGAGGCTCTGTAACATATCTCTGCCAAATTCCATACCCAGAATTGAAACCCACTACTTTTTTTGCATAGGTCCTAAATGCATTTGTTGGACAACTGAATCAACTGTGTAATCACATAGTCATGTTGAGAGATCCTAATAAGATAATTTGTTGCCCGATATCACCCAGCTAAGGACACCAAGATGAATAGCTTTCTGAAAAGCTAGCTATTAGCAGCTAGCAGCTAGCACTGCTATTAAAGGCAGGAGCAAAGTGTAAAGAACTTTTCCTAGAAGAGCACCATTGTATCTCAGAATATCTGGAAGTGCCCAAAAGATGAGCAAGAGTGCAAATGAAACTCACTCTCACCAGGAAAAGTAACTCAGCAGAAACGTTTCAGCACTTGTTCTGTCCTCACAATCGATAATGAGAATTGCCTACATTATATCTGTTTACCTCTAAGTTTGGGGAAGTGGGTGGCATTCACTGTGATGGTGCTGATATTGGATGAAGAACTGTTATCCTCACTTGAATACATCAGCAGAGTAGCTTGCCAACTGTCCGAGGGCTGCAGCTCACTTGGAGTGTGCACAGATGCCAGGACACCAAAGGTGTTGTTTCCAGTGCTTTCACCTTCACTGCTGTTTACTTCTGCAAAAATCTGCTTTTCTCCTTTGAAAAATGTGACAACTCTTTAACCATACTAGTCAATCCAACTTCTGATGCAAGAAGGGTCAAAACATAGGGATCTGTAGGTTAAGCTATGTTCTAGCTTTGTTTACCAGGTTTAGTATCAGTCAAACTTATGTATGGTTTTTACTACTGAAAAGCATGCACACACTAAAGCAGGTCCTATGCTTAGCAATTCAGCTAACGATGTCTAAGCATGCAACCATGAATTAGGATTTCCCCTTAGCAGGCTGTATGAGTCTTACAGCTGGGAGCATTTCTGAAAGTCATTTGCAGCCTGAAATGATGGCACAAATGTGAAGTACCAGTCCACTAAAAAGAAGTGTTTGGTTTGCACAATTTATAAACAAAGCAGTAGATTAAGATGACAGGCTGTCAGGAAGATCTCCTGATCTCAGAGAAAAGCAGAGTTTGTGTTATTTAACAATCACAGTTGAGTAGGAAAAATCCAACTTTTTATCTGGGGTGAGATGGCTGAAAATAATCTTCCTCATGCATGAAATATCTATGTAGATGAGGTTACTAATGCACTTCCTTATCAGTAATTACTGTACCTAGCAGTGCCAGCAAGCCCATGACAGTCAGTACTGGTTTCCGCACCATCTGGACGTGAGGTGGCTTTGTATTATTCATCTGAAAACGTGCTGTCAGAGTCCGCTGTGTGAAGTAATGTGGGTAGTAGCTCAAGAAGGCATTGTCATTACTCAACAGTGTATAGTTAATGGTGTTGTTGGCTTTGGAAATTAGTAAGTTTTGATGCTGCGTGATTACCTGCAAAACAGCAGAGAAGATGGAAAATATCCAACACATACATGATGTCTTTATTTGCTTTAGTTTTAAACTTCACAGCATACTGGGAAGACATGACACTGTCATTTAGAAAAGTGTGAAGAATTAAACTATTTATCGCAGCTCATGAAGAAAAGTATTTTTTTAGGTGAAAGTTTAAACACGGAAAAATTTAAGTATTCACACAGCTCAGCTGATTAAAAGATTGAAGTGAACACGACTAGTAGTCTGCATAAATTGTTAATGTATTTCTTTGGTGTCTGAACTACAAATTATATTCCTCTGAACAGTAGATTAGTAATCTGGATTTACCATCTGAAATAAACATTTATGCCAGTTCTGGAGATACTTTATAGCCATTACAAGGGGCTACAAAGGGAGCTGGGCCTGCAAATTGCTCCTGGATTCTGTTTCTCAATGAACAGTTTTCCCCATTTGGCACTAGCATGGAATAAATTCTCTTTCAGTATTTCACTGGTTACTTTGCCATTTTCCTGCAAAATGTCAGAGTACCCAAGCTCTCTGCCTAACATATTTTGCCTAGATATCAGAATCAAATAGTACTTTAGAAGGCTGACAACAGAGAAAGTCTCATAGTTTTACTCCTCAAATAAGGGCTTTTAACCATACAGGGCTCTTGCTGTTATCTACTGAAGTGTTAATTTTCTGCTGGATATGTCTTTTCTATCCCTTCGTAACACCATGTCACTGTAAACACCGCTGTTTGCTCTCACGAATTCCCTGCAATGCAGGAAGTGACTTGCTGCTTTGGAGAAGGCCTCTGTATGCAGCCTGAAGGAGGTAGAAGCCCTTGTCCCATAGGTGCAGGTGAAACGATGTATCCCGTTTCTGGGTGAAAAACATGTTGCCATGTTTGCTATAGGAGGTAGTGGCTCACAAAACAACAAACACACAGTGGGAATTGTTGTTATGTAGAGGCAAAAGTTGAGCTTGCTCCAGGTACAGAATACAGATCCTGCACGGGCATGCTGAGCATTCTTTTCTACTTCTGCTTCTCCAAGCATGAGCAGTAATGGCTAGCATTAATTAATAAGACCATTTGTACCAAAGGCAAAGAGCAGGCCTGTGCTCAAAATCAATTTACTTCTTAATTGTACTTGATGTCCCTTGACAGGATGAACTTGTGAAGAGGCTGGAAAATAACATCCCACAGAAGGGAGGTGGCAACAGCAGTAGTACACAGAGAGAGAATGGGTAGTCTTACAGGTGAATCTAACTGGGAGACTATATACAATATCCAGCACATTCTCCAACACATGGAAGGCTAGATGCTAGTTGTCTTTATTAAGGGAAGATGAAGAAATATAATATAAATTAAATAAAGCTACTGGGAACAAAGAATTCAGGGAAACACCCGCTATACCTGTATTTTCTTGTCTCTGTTATTATCTGAATAATAAAAATTAAAAATCGACTACTTTTGCAAAATGGTCTACTTTTACAATTGCATTAATGCTTCAAGAGACTCCGCTATGACAAGATTGTCAATGAACTGAGTTACCTTTACAACCATAGCTGCATATGTCACATCAGCTCGCCACAGTTGTGGAACAGACCATCCAACCATTGGATCTGCTTCATCATTGTATATGGGAATGGAAGCAAAATTTGGAAATAACTTCTGAATTTGGTCAACTGTTTCCACTTCTTGTTGCAAGATGTAGAGAGAACGCCCACCTCCCTGCAACAATATTTCATATCTACTTAGTAAAAGTGAGCAAATATTAGTAACCACAGAGATGCACCACCATATTTTGAAAGTATATTCCTGGATACATATTCTACTTAAAAGTTTCTTTAGAACAAGTAATTGTATTTCCTGCCATAGGCTGCACACTCACAAGGAAATCAACATCATAAATCAGAATAAAACGTAACTTAGACTGAACTGCTTAAAAACAGCTTTACATTGAAGTCTTGGACTAACCTTCTTATGAAGAGAGATGTAATCTAACCTTACACCAGTTTCTCCTGTGAAAAAGTTGGTTCCATTGTAGCAATGACACAGAAGACTCCAGCATATGGGTGACTTGGGAAAGGGGTGGAAGGAGTCCCCAGGTCCTCCAAATTTTAGTAGAGTACTAGCTGCTCTTAATCCTTCTGAGCAAGCATCATAATAGTTGAGAAACCCTGAAGTCCAAGCAGATGCACATAACAATGGTGATAACTCAGAATTTTGATCAATAGCTAAAGATAACTCTTTCTATTACTGCATTATTTGAACTGACAATACAAGAAGATATGAAAACCTCCAGTGCATTCACAAGGTTCTTCCGAAGGTCTTGTGAGGTTAGGTTCCTAAAGCACATATCTGACAATGAATTATTTTCCTCTTACTGCACCTGTTACCTCTAGTAAACTTATTTTATAACCAATCAGTGGTCTTAAGAATGTAATTTGTGTTCTGTTTTCTCTGTTCTGCTATCCCTGTATTTATAGTTCAAGCAGGGGACAGAGTTAATTGTAGTCAGTAACATGGCCATAGCATAAAAGATTAGATACATTTTTCATGCTTATCTCTCAGATCTACTTTATTTATTCGACAGTATTTATTCAACAGCACTTCTCCTTTTTCACTGTTCCTCATTCAATACACACACCCCCCTTCTGACATTACTACACTAGTAAGTGCTCAAAAATGTGCTTACCTTTCACCGTCATAGACACATTGTCAAAGTCATGGTGATCTGGTTCATTCCAAGTTTCAAAATTCCATTTAGCAACATGCTCCAATCCGTATCTATCTGCACAAGAGGCCTCATTTATCAGCGAGTTGCAGTGCATGTACAGATAATCCTATCAGCTAGCCATGTGCTGTATGTGAAGGTATACACCCAGAGCTACAACAGGGTGTAAATTATCTCTTTTTAATAGTCATAAAAATGCAATCTCGGTAATTTCAAAATGATCTTTCATCTTGGGTATAGCAATAGTGGAAAGATGAAAACACCACCAGCACAAAACTGTAGAGTGAGGTGATGTGCGTAATAGCTCTGTTGTCAACGCACATAGACTGCATGAAGCCTAGGCTAAAGCTTCTGCCTTGTTAGAAATTCTTGAAGCTGCCATGTGGGATGTATTCAGGCTATCATGTGCCGGTACAAGCAACGTAAGTTTAAATTCAGTCCTCACAGGCAGGTCAAATGGGCTGCCCAGACCACACACTGTGCATTCTGGCTCTTGGCTGTGGATCAGCTAAATGGGGCCGTTGTCCCATTTGCTATTCTGACATGCATATTTTCCTGTTCTGTTCTGAAATCTAGCATCAACAAATTACAACAAGCCACAGAACATTCTGGGGTAGTTAGAAAGGACTACAGTAGAACAAGTAATAGAGCTGTTCCCTTTATTTTTTGGAACTTACCTATATATCTGCTGGCCAGAAGTGTTACTAAGTTTCTCCACCTTACTACTTGCTCTTTATCTTCAAAATTTGGAAAATATCCTGATGGATTCCCCATCAATTCAAAGCCTAAAACAGACACAAAATATGAGTTTCCTTTCTGTCCTTTTCCTTTTCCTTTTTTTTTCCTTTTTAATATTATCCCCTTTTGATTAGTGAAGGGGTTATTGTATTATCTGAATCAAACTTATTAGTAAAGAAGCAAAGACAATGAAGAAACGTCAATAAGTTGGCTTCCTTTCCTGTTTCTACATGTTTCCCCTGGGAGTATTTCAGATTTGAGTTTGCTCACATTTGTTCCTTGCTGATGACAACAGTAACCAATAGAAATACTTACCATCATAAACCCGGTGCAGAGGGGGAACTTTACACAGTGGGTATCTGCAGAAATTCAGGGGATACTGTGTCTTGAGAACCTGCTCCTCCAGCCTCTTTAGGTGCATGTTAATTGGTAAAAAACTTTCTCTTCTTCAAGAGATGTAATTTCCCAATCAATACGTCTCAGACTATCATTGAAAACTATGTAAAAGCATTTGTGTTGTCTTTATTGCCCTAATAATGTTTTTCTCAGACTGTTTACATTAACATGGATATGCGGTAAATGGAAGTAGTAAAAAACCAAATTTTTATCAAAACAAAAAGTTCACTAAGAATAGTTTGATCTGATGATTGCACTGTGTGGACAAAATAGCAGATGTAGCAAGTTCTGCAGATAGGGAGCTGCTCTTACCTGGAATAAGCTTATTTTCCCACAGACGATCCATAAGGTTATCCAAGGCAGTAAAATTGTAGTAAAGTTTCTCATTCATCATTCTGAAGAAAAAAGAATTGTTAAATGTAAATACTGTAGTCCTTGGTTGCAGATAGTGAGTCAGATGCCTACTTTCTTTTGGCTTTCAAAATCTACATGTAATTAGGGTTCTTGGAACTGTTCACTGATTTTCTTCCTCTGAAGGGCGCTCAGCACAAGCAAGCCATTTTTCTTGTCCAACACATGCCCTTCTCCTATTTCAGCATCAGCATCAAAAGCAACATAATGAGGATGCTTGTTGGGTTTTGAGTGCTTAGTGTTAGTTACTTTTTACTAAAAGTAACTAACATTAGAGTGTTAGTAACATTTTGCTAAAGTGGAATTTACCTAGACTGCTTTTGGCTACCCTGATTATTCAGTTTCCTTTTTATTTCCTACTCAAAAAGGCCAGCTGGTTTCCACTTTGTCTCATACTGCAAAGGCTCTTTAATTTACAATATATAATACGGCTATACTAATAGTGCTCCTATGAGTTTAGGCCCAGCTGAGAAATAGCTCCATGCCTTTCAAAGAACAGCATATTTACATGCGCAATTTTTACTTTATTGTTAGCATTCACTTCCTATTTCTTTTGCACTTCTAGGATCCCAGTCTGCAATTATTTGAATTTCCAACTTGCATCTGTACCTAGAAGTGGAATTATGTTAGCCACATTCAAATGTATGAGTTCATTTTCACCTAGGAGAAGTCCCATGATGCTTCCCTTTGTGTTAGCAATGCTTGCAGGAGTACACAATTCAGGAGTGCATGATTTGGGAATGGAGCTGCATGGAATCAGTGAAGTTCTTCCAACCAAGGGCTGAGAATTTCTATTTGCAATTTATTTATGATACATTTGAAGACATACCTTAAATTCCTGAAAGGGTTTTCTTACACGGTATCCAAGGAAAACAAATATGATATGCTACATGGGTTGTGTAGTGTTTCACATAACTTCTGATCCTGTAGCCTGATTTAACTGAAATCTGACAGGACAGAATTCTTGCCAGTATGATGTGCCACCCAGGAATTAAAATTAACTTTTCTTGAAAATATTCTGGTAATATAACTTACTGCTGTTCAGCACAAGCCACAGACTGGTGTCAAAATTCTGCCCTCAATATGCACTGACCAAAAGTTTTGTAAGTACCCTTTAACTCCAAACCTAGTCAAGTAAGATGGCTGATCAGGGTCTTGCCAGCACCACATCAGAAATGATTTCTCCAGTCTTGCCAGAGAAACTGCATTTTCCTTGTGGAGTGCAGCCTGAGCTCTGCCCCTGCTCTCACTTACTCTGTCCTAGGCACTTTGTCTCAGCTTTGGTGGTACAAAGGAACTGCAGATGCAGTGTCCTAAGATAGAAGCAGGAGACACAGTCAGTTGCAAGGTCTGTGACTGACTAGAGCTAGCAAGGAATGTGAGGCACAAAGGGTAAAAAGTGGGAGCAGGACAATCAAAAGAAGAACTATGAAATCACTGTTAGGTTCTGTGTTGAGATTCACAATTCATTTCTGTCCATGCCATTAACAGAGAAGTACTCCAAGCCTGCTAGGTTGATGCTTCTTCTGACCTCTCTTGCCAAGGGAAGACTTCAGCAAAGGACTTGGAATAGTAATCCTGAAGTTCTCAGAGAAATAAGGGGCTCACAGAATTGTCTACTGAATAAATAATTATGATGTGAAGTATAGAAAGAGCCATTGCATCTCTACTATCTGCAGAGCAAAACAGAGGAGGCAAAAAAAAAATGTAATCCAAGCCATATTTACCATACCAACTCCATCGGTGATAACAACCAAGCGCATACTTTTAGTCCCAGAAGGCTGCACTCTTACCAAAGACCTGAGGTTGGCTTTTGTCTTTCAAGGTATGCCCTGCCACCATGACAGGCATTGTTCTGTCTGCAACTACTGACAGGTTTGTTGCTCCTGCCAAAGTCAAATAATGTAGCAGAATGTTGAAATAATTAAGAAAATAACAGAAAGATTTATTTTAGTATCTACCTTAGTGCCAATAGAGCATTTCAGAAGTTACTGCTGGACTTACAGAATAGTTCTTTGGAACTAGAGTGGTTTTTTGGTTTTGGACGTTTTTTTTCTTTTAGACAGACATTAAATAAATAAATAAATAAATAAAGTCTGGAAGTCCCATTCCAAAGTCCAAAGACAAATATTTTGCTGCAGAATGTAGTCTTGCTCCCACAGATCCATTAACTATTTCCAGTTATACCCTGTGTTCTATTGAAATATTTGCTTACTTGCACACTTACATTCTGTGAGCAGACAAATTATTAACTCTGCTGTCTTGTAAATACTTAATAATGCCACACAGATAATAGCAGAACAAAAGTCTTTCTAACTGCAGTCTGCAGCAACGGAATACTATATGAAAACACAAAAGTAAACACAGCCCTCTATCCTATACATGTATCCTCAAGATCTCAACACATCTATTTTTTCCTCCTGCCTCCACTAAGTTAAGCATTTAAAATAGAATGCCAATGCCAGCCATAAGAGAGGTGACAGTAAATTATATGCTGTACTGTGTGTTTAAGTGTAGAAGCACGTTTTACTTCCTTTGGCTGATTTGCCACTTCACAAGATTCATTTCATACTTGCAAACGGATTAAGAAGTATTCTGCTATTAATAAAACGATTACTTGAGTGATATGATTGTCACTCTCATAGACTTTGTACATACCCTTAGTAAGATGTCAAATTAATGAAGGATATTTCATGACCAAGAATTGTAAAATTTACGTTGCATCACTATGTGCCGTGAGGTGTCTGGAAGTAATGCTGGCTGCCAGAACTGAGACAAGATGGTATCATTTCCAAATATTCTGCATAATACTGGCTCAACTGTCAGGCTGCTACAAGATGTGATAGTAAACATATTTTTATGATACTAATTACAAGATCAAAACTGATCAACTCATCAGTCAGAAGATTGCATTGCCTTGGTAATAAACTTGCAAACTCCTACAGATCTTCAAGATTTTATTTTATTTTAATTAATTTATTTATTTACTTACTTACTTACTTATTTTTGCATTTTCCCTTTCTGATTTCTCTGAACTCATGGTTTCTAGATGCCAGTCTTCATTTATGAGCAAGGAGAAAGAAGCCTATGCACTTATCATTTCACCTGAACACCGGTCAGGCTAAGACTGCTCTCAATTTGTTGTTGGCTATGTCAGATGTGGAACAGCAATCACTGTCCCATTTGTGCCTGGCTTTCAAAAGTCAGGATTTTCACAGAGACTTGTCAGATAAAGTCTTACTCTTCTTCAGTCACAACAAGCAAATGCACATAAGCACATTTACTGGTATTTTGGCAGCAATGTCCTTGTAAGCCTAGGCCTAAGATTGCCATATTCCAGTGATCACACTTCTTTTCAGTCTTTGTCACAGTCTCACTTCCAGACCCATTTGTTTGCGCTGCCTCATGAGAGCAACAGCTGTGTTGTGAACATGTGAACGGTGATGAGTAAGGGGAGGTGTGTGTAGGGATTACCTGCTTGCTGTCACAAAATCTTACATTTTTTCTTTCCTGGAAAGAAGGCTTTTTGTGGGCCATCCTTTGCTGAGTCAAAGGTTGTAGACCATTGATAACAGCTTTGCTTTTCTAGACTATGGAGGAAAATTATTTTCAGGTGTATAGGCAGCTCCTAGACAGCTTGCCAATGCTCTGCCAAAGGCAAATCTAACCAGATCAATCTGGTGGTCTATGGTAGAGTGACGGCATCGGTCATCAAAGGAAGACTGACTGATGTAGTCTATGTGGACCGTGTAAAGTCTTTGACATGGTCCCACACAACATCTTCATCTCTAAATTGGAAAGGTAAGGATTTGAGGAATTGACTGCATGGTCACAGACAGGGGGTTGAAGTCAATGGCTCTCCATCCAGGTGGAGGCTGATGATGGGTGGTGTTCCAAAGGAGTCTGTCTTGGGATTGGTGCTCTTCAACATCCATAGCAATGACCAAGAGAGTGGGACTGAGAGCACCCGCAGCAAGTTTGCAGATGGCACCAAGCTGAGTGGCACAGTTGATGTGACAGAAAGAAGGATGAGCTGGATGAGGAGCTGGATGAGATTGAAAAGTGGGTCCATATAAACATAATGCCGTTCAATGAAGCTGAGTGCAAGACACTGAGTCTTAGTTGGAACAATCCCAGATATGAATACAGAGTGGGAAAACTTCTTGAGAACAGCCCTGTGGAGAGTGACATGGGGTCTTGGTAGATAAAAACCTGTCCTTGAGCCAACAGTGTGCAGTGGCAGCCCAGAAGGCCAATGGTGTCCTGGGCCGCATCAAAAGAGGGGTGGCCAGTAGAGAGAGGGAGGTGATAGCCCCTCTCTGCTTTGCCCTTTTGAGGCCCCATCTGGAGTAGTACATTTAGGCCCCCAGCACAAGGAAGATGTGGAGCTGTCAAAGCAGGTCCAGAGGAGGCCATGAGGATGATCAGAGAGGTCTAGAGCACTTCTCCTATGAAGACAGCTTGAGGGAGCTGGGATCGTTCAGCTTGGAGAAGAGAAGGCTCAAGAAGAACTCACTGTGGCCTTCCGGTACTTAAAAGGAGCTTATCAACAGTAGGAGACTGACTTTTTACCTGGGCAAATAGCAATACGGCAAGGCGAAATGGCTTTAAACTAAAAGAGGAGAAATTTAGATATTAGGAAGAAATTCTTTATCCAGAGGATGGTGAAGCAATGGAACAGGTTGCCCAAAGAAACTGTGGATGCCCATCCCTGGGGGTGTTCAAGGTCAGGCTGGATGGGGCCTTGGACAGCCTGATCTTGTTGGTGGCAACCCTGCACATAGCACTTTTAAGGTCTCTTCCAAACCAAACCATTCTGTGATTCTCTGATTCCATGAAAATATTGTAAGACCTTCATGTTGTGAATCTTATCCATTCCACTTTCAGCCTATTTCCCATTCACTCAATTTCTCACAAGGGAAGTGATGAGCTTGCTTTAGCAAGTCAGCAATCTAGTTCACAGCCAGATCTGCTTCAATTAACACAGCTGTCACTTCTGCTCCCTGGCCTATGGCTACAGTTTCCTTCCTGTGCTCAGCAGGTTGCATCTTCCTCCTGTCCTAAGTTGATCCTTTCCAGGGGTACAATAGTAAAGTCTGGAAAGCAAGTGCACACACAGACATTGGACCAAATATCTTATCTGTAAAGACAGCAAGAAATACAGACAGGGAGTGTTTCTGTTCCAAGTAATCTTCCATTAGGTATTGAATGCCTGATAACATGTGAAGGTAATTTTATCAAACGTCAGTGAACAAAATTCTTTGTAAGAGGAAATACTGTGGCTGACCTCCACTGGTACATCACAGTCCTGATTAGGAAATGAAAGGCAGCATATGGGGTAACCATCAGCAGAGGTCTACTGAAGAGAGCTTTATCTGGCCTAGCATTAATATGAACAGGAAATACCTATATATTAGAGTAGTGGCTTTCTCATTCAGACATTCTACTCAACTTGCATAGCCTCCCTTAGCATTTCTGGCCAAAAAGCATGCAAGGCATGCAAGTCAAAAAGACTTGCTTTCATCAGTGCCTGAGAACAGCAACAGCAGCAGGGTCAGACGAGTGTGTTGCTTGTCTGTTGCTCTCTTCTAGGAGGTTAGCAGTGGTGACTATCACCAGTCTAAGAGCAGCAGAGCCTGCTTACATCTTCATTGTAAGCTTCTGTTGGAAGACCGGTGGTCTAATTGTGGATGTAGACAAAAACAGGGACAGAAAATTGGCAAGAGATGTTAGCAGAGGTGAGGTGCAAATGATCTCTTAACAGTAAACACAATTCTTCCATGGGGCATTGGCTGACTTCAGAATTGAAAGCTGCAGTCCACAAGGGAGCCATCTAAAAAAACCCTCTCATCTGCAGGAGGATTTCTGTATAACCTAGAGATAACTGAAAGTGGGGTCTGAGATCTTAGGCAACTTGCTATCATGTCAGCTGAGATACTGATCATACCACATACTAGTATTAATTTGACAGAGATGTTTAGCTGTATGCTGGAACATCACTATGTGTCTTGGTAAGCTGGTTCATGCAAGCATACACTCGTTTGGCCCACAGTGCAAGGATGTGGTTTTTGGCTATGTTGGGCAGTCACTGTTGTTCTGGTGACATAGTATGCATGGTAATTAAGCACCACCTCTCAAGTGTAAACAACTATTGTGGGTGACTACTATAACAAGCATCCTTAGATACAGTAAACTGAGGAACTGCTTACTGCATTTTTAGCATCGCTGATGCCATTTTAAGAGAACATGAATTTCCAGAGCAGACAATATATTTGATGATCCAAGAAATGTCCTTCTACCCTAAGTCTTAGTTTTTGCAAGCAAAGAGGGGAAACTTCTTCCAAGAAATGTTCGCTGGAAAAGTGAAGGCACAAGCACTGATAAGCTCTGTCAGTTCAACCTCTTACTGCCACAAGGTTCTCCAGAAGGACCCATCTTCAGAATTAGCTGTCTTCTTTAGCCAGGAAAGGAGGCTGTGAAGTGACAGTAAGTCACATAATTTGTGGGCACAGCATCTTCAAGATGAAAGTCAAGAGCTATAGAGAGGATACATACGCAAGTTTATCATTTCCAAGAGGCCAACTTGCTGCCCTCCAAGTCCCTCTTACAACACAAAAGGATCCAGCTTCCTTGTTTTTTAGCAACTGTGAGGAATGATACGGAGCCAGCTTAAAGTTCAGACTGTTACAGAGAACTTGTTTGCTACAAAACCACCAACTGTATACACTAAATTCTTATTCTGCTGATTACTTTAAAACTTCCTGACCTCAGAAGCAGGTCCCAAGATTTGGGAAATTATGGAAATGGAGTGAAGGGCAGAGTGTATTTCATGAGCATTCACCTTTCCAGAGGTCACCTTCTCAGTGGTTATTGCTCCAAGTTTCTTCAACACCAACTAAAAACACTACTAAATTGATACCTCAGGTTTAAAGCAAAGATCATTAATGAATAACTATGAAATCAGCAGGCTCCTGGGTTACTAATAAACAGCACTCTCCCTTCTGAACTCATTTGAAGTATGGTATTAATTCAGAATAGAGCTTCCTCTACCATATTCTAGCTCCACTCAATCTTGTTTCCTACAATCATTACATGTATAGAAGTCAGTCCTTTTCTGTGAAATCCTTGTATCTCAAAATAACCACAATCACTCATCCGTTTGCAGGTTCACAAACGCTGATTACTCCTCTCCACTAGTCCCTAACCAAAACACTGTCTGTGCTTTTCACACACGCATTACAGGCCAGAAAGCCTAATTTAGACAATTTTTCCAAACTGTAAGGCCAAATATTACTTCACCCATGCTGAAGAACTGGCATATTTTGTAACTTCCAGTTTTATTTGTTAGCATTAATACAAATTTCATTTGCTTCTCAGCTATAGCATTTGTGTAAACACAGATTTAAAATCTGCTTGCTTACAGCACAGCCTCTGCACGGAGGCTTCTGCACAGAGGCAGAATGCCAAAGACTTCATTCCACGCTATGCCTCTCTGAGGACAGAACTGGGTCTGTACTAAGCATAATTCACTCACCCTGCACAGTGAATGAGTCAGCCCGGCAGTAAGGGAAGGGAGGATGCACTGCAAACTACACAGCCAGGCAGCATCCAGCCCTTGCTGATGTCACAGCTTGTCACAGTTAATCTATCCACACAACCAACCAGCACAATACACGCACAAAATGAAGGACGGGTACGAATCTTTGTGGCTTAGAAACAAACTGGCTTCATACATGCAAAACACGTCTGTTTTTTTATTGGAATTCACTACCTCTTCTAGAAGCCAGCCAGGAGACTGTGCATTCAGCTGAATCTTTTTTATTTTGAAATACATAAAATCAAATTTGTATTTCATTTATAGAGCATTTTAATTAGCTCCTTCCTTCTTTGCTATCAGCATTATTTGACCTTTACTTTGCAAAGCAACTTACAAAATCTGTGATCTGGCTAATTCTCACATGCACAGAACTGTAAGCAAACAATGAATGCTTTCAAGCTAATGTTAATTGAGGCCTATGATTTCCTATTTCTTACTCAGCCTGCTTTTGTGAGCACAGTCCTTCCTTCAGCAATGTGCATATTGGTTTTGGGGGGAAGAAAAAGAGAGAGGCAGACAAAGCATCAGCAGCTTCCTGTGCCAAGGTGAGTTAGCCTGCTAGGAAATACTGTTAGTCTGTTGTGTCTCTAACCCCCACCTCCCTCCTTTTGGAACAAATTTTAGACATAAAAGGGAAAACAGGCTACAAAATTGTAGCAATTTAGGCAATTGCAAAAAGCATTTTGCCACCTGGCCTCTCCAGACATAAACAGATCCTGTAAGATTATCTAGGCTTGTATAATTTATTCTTGTGAGATCCTGTTGTGATCTCTTGCTGAGATTGGCTGTGTCTACATTCACGTGCAAAGGGAATTAAACTGTAATAATAAAAAGAATCCAGAAAAGGAACCAGTTTTTGATTAATTCTTGGCTACAGATTTATTTAAAGGCACTTTGAAAGGTAGGCTCAGACACTGCTGGGCTTCTTAAGCAGACCTTTCTTTCTGATTGGGTTTGATGTATGGCAATGATTTTCCTTCTGCACTAACACATGACTACCAGTGAAATGTTTACTGTAGTTTTACACTGTCCTTGCTGATGGCAGTCTAAATGATGTCAGCTATAAGCAAACTTTTAGAGAGTTGAGTAGGGAGACTAAATCCATAATAAGTGCTAAAAACGGCAAACAATTACAGAAAAGCAAAAACATGGACTAATACTAAAGTTGCAAAGACACTCAGCAAGCAGTCAGCTGATGCATTTCTCTAGTGTCTTGATGAAGTTCAGATAGCACATGGCATCTAAGCCCAGATGCTGCTGGATCTATATGCACAATAGATGTTCTTTCAGGTATGTATTCCTATGTTAATCCTTGTTTGTGGACAGGCAGAGATGACTTATGAATATATCATTTACTTGCAAAATGAGAAATAAACTATACTGGGTCCACTTCCTAATTTACTGATATTTAATAACTTATGATAGTGAAAAGGCACTGTGAATATTTCTTGCTCTTAATTTTTTCAGAATTTCTGTGATGAGTTGTTTCTGAATACTTCAGAACTGTTAAATGAGCACTATCACCCAGTATAAAATGAGCAGCTCTTTAAACAGCAGATGTGTCACTTTCCAGCTCTTGAAATGCAAAATTCAGAAACACCTCTTATAAATGAGCTGATAAAACTAATCAGTTGCAGACAGTTTTCAATGAGATATAAACCCATAGCTTTCTGTACACTTTTAGCTAATAACATTATTCTGAACCTGGTTTTGGCATTACAATTTAGAATAGTGATATATGATCACTAATAGTTTTTCCACTACATGGTCTTATTTGCTCATGTATAACCCTTTTATTCTATTTGCTCCTGAAAACTTTCACTAATATGGAAAATCTTTTCAAAATAAAAGTATTTTCTTTGCTTATGAAAAAGGAAAATTTAGTTCACAATGCAGTAAGACGTGCTCTGTTTTCTTTGCATACAAAAAAGGGTTTTGAATATCCAGTCAAGATCATACATGAATGCAATGTACAGATGAAGAGGCTTCAGTGTTGCTTAGAGACCATGCTTGCCACACTAAATTTATTTCTACAATTTACAAGTATCACTGGTAACATTCATCCCTAACTGACGAATAAATAGGCTTCACAGTTCTGTCTGTTTATGGATGAAATTGTGGAAAGGAGATCACAGCCCCCAGACTGGAGAACAACGTTCTCACAGGAGAGATGACATAGTTTCAGAGAAGCTGAGTGTTGGGAGAGGTTACAATTTTTTTATTTTTTATTTTTTACTTTTGGCTGTTGTTTTTAAAGGAACTAACAAAATCTTTGAAAGTAATTTTCAGACATTAAGGCAGATTCTTGAAAATCATTACTAAGGGCATCAATTCTGGAAACTTGTTGCAGTTTTGTTTAGTAGGCAGACAAGCTCATCCATTTTACACTAAAAGCCATCTGAAGGTATGTATATTCTTCCTGGACCTAAAAGTTATTAGCCAAGCTTCCGCTATAATGTATTTTCATGAAAATCCTTTCTCAGTGGATACATCTACATTAATTACCATGGACAGCTCATCACTTGTTGAAGGGCCATTCTGTACACAGCCTTACCATAATTCCATTTAACATAGTTGATTTTTCGTCTTAATGAAATAAGTATACAAAACCCTTGCAACTGTTAAAGCAGACTGCACTTCTGCTTGGTCTCCATGTAGTATTAAAACAGAATAGCAGAGATGAGTAAGAAGGCAGAGATTAACAGCCCCTTTTCAAGCTTATCTTTTGCCTGTAATTACACTTTACAGGACAAAGATACTGCTACTATTTATTTGTGTTATCTCACTTTAAATGCTACTGGAGTAATACAATTGGACAGATTCAATCTATATCACAACATAACTTCTAATCTACTCCTGTAGAAAGCTGTGCTCCTGAGGAACTGTGCTACTGTGCACTGATAAGAAATCTGTTGTGGATCTACTGCAGCTGCTTTGTGCCTTTGGTAAGTGCTATGAACTGGTTTTATGTTCGAAGTGGAAAGAATGCATATTAAAGAGGGGATTGACCTCTTCTTCCAGGTAATAGGAGATGAGAGTGAATGGCCTCAAGTTGAGCCAGGGAAGGTTTAGGTTGGATATTAGGAAAAATTTCTTCTCAGAAAGTGTGGTCAGGCACTGGAATGGACTGCCCAGGGAGGTGGTGGAGTCACGGTCCCTAGAGGTGTTCAAGAAATGTCTAGATGTGGTACTGAGGTACATAGATTATTGGGGTTATATTGCTGGCGGATGGATGGTTGGAGGTCTTTTCCAACCTTGGTGATTCTATGATTCTATGAAGAATATGGCATTCACAACTTAAGAGGTCATTTGAGAATATAAGCCTTAGTTCTAAGAAACAAGTACCAAAGTGGGTGAAAGGATAGATTTGAAAGACTAGGTTTGATTTAAATTGATTTATGTTCAGAAATAAATACCACAAGCCTGAAAAGAAACAAACAGAAGCAGTGAAGCTACTTTCTGTTCTGTGGAACTTGATATTCAAGAGACACACTGCCTTACCACCTACAGTGCGTGCAAAAGTCATTACAAGCAATGCTTGGTAAGACTTTCTATAGAAAGAGGTAAGAGAGAGGATTTTATTAAGACTTACATGAACTGCTTGAGCTTCTGGGATACATGTCCCAGCTACTATAAGGAAGTTTGAGTTCTTGGAAATAGCCACTGGTTTTTTGAATTCATGACATTTAATAACACAGAAAAGTGCTTCTCTTTCTGCTCCACTCTCATGGTAGAGTTGTGACTTCTCATCTCCTTCATTTTAGTATTTCTTTTTTACTCTTAAAGAAAAGCAAACAACTTCTTGCTCTGGAATAAAAGGCTTTGTTGGAACCTAACCCTTCGCTGACATGTTTGTTCATTGCACCCCAGAAACCACTCCCTCTGCTGGCAGCAAAGGAGTAATCATCTTTGCCTATTCAGAAACAATTTCTTTCAAGTTTCACATCTCAGATTCTTAATGCAAGCAATTGTACCTCTTCTCTCTTGGCTGAAAAATACACACATCTCCTCATCCTTTAACTAGTAGCCCAACATAATTTCTGATAGGAATACTGTAAATTCAGTGGCTCAAATGACAAGTTCCAAATGCAGTTCCTGTGAGTCATGGCCTTGTGCCCTATCTGTTAACCTACACTGCCTAGTAACCATTAAACATTAATTAATGTTAGGCGACACATGATTATTGATTATTTGACAAGCGTGCACCATGTAAGAGCTATGGAAAGAGAGGAACTTCATACAATCCTATCATAGAATCATACAATGGCTTGGATTGGAAGGGACCTCAAAGATCATCAAGTTCCAACCATCCTGCCACAGGCAGGGTTGCCAACTGCTAGATCAAGTAATAGATAGGTTACTCAGGGACCCATCCAACTTGACCCTGAATACCTCCAGAGATGAGACACCCACAATCTCTCTGGGCAACCCATTCCAGCACCTCACCACCCTCTAAATCTTCCTTTCTCCCTTGTCCTATCACTGTCTATTCATGTAAGAAGTTGATTTCCCTCCTGTTTATAGTCTCCCTTTAAATACTAGAAAGCTCTAATGAGGTCTCCCCACAACCTTCTCAAGACTGAACAAGCTGAGTTCCTTCAGCTTGTCTTCACAGGAGAGGTGCTCCAGCCTTCTGACCACAACTGTGGCCCTTCTCTGGACCATCTCCAACCGTTTGACATCTTTGCTGTGTTGAGGGCCCCAGACCTGGATGCAATATTCCAGGGCCTCACAAGGGCAGGCTAGAGAGGGACAATCCCCTCCTTCTCCCTGTTGACCACTCCTCTTCTGTTGCAGTCTTGCAACCCCAGCTACCATTGGACTTATGGGCTGCAAGCACACGCTGCTAGCTCATGTTGAGTTTCTCAACTACCAAGACCCCTAAGTCCTCCTCAGCAGCGCTACTCTAAGGGAGCACTTGATTAGTTATATATATATACTTAGTGACACTAAGGTATCTGGTATTATCCCAATCCAAGTGCAAAAACTTGCACTTTGCTTTACTGAACCTGATTAGGTTCACATGGCCCACCTTTCAACTTTATCCAGGTCCCTCTGGATAGCTTCCCTTCCTTCTGCTGTATCAACTGTAACACTCACTTTGGTGTCATCAGCAAACTTGCCAAGGATGCACTCAAACCCATCATCTCCGTCACTGATAAAAAGACTACCGGTCTCAAGACAGACCCCTCGGGGACACTGCTTGTCACTAGCCTCCACCTGGACACAGAGCCATTGACTACAACTCTCTGGCTGTGAACCAATTCCTTATCCATCAAATAGCCCACCCTCCAAATCCATCCCTCTCCAATTTGGAGATAAGGATGTAGTGGAGGAACATGTCAAAGGCCTTGGAGATGTCTAGGTAGATGACATCACTTGCTTCCCATGTGTCCACCAATGCTGTCACTTCATCATAGAAGGTGACTAGATTGGTCAGGCACAACCTTCCCTTGGTGAAGTGACTTGGTCATTTATACACTTTACAAAAAATGAACACAGTCTTTGTCCCACTGACCTGCCTACATTTTACAGTCTCTTGTTTACACAAATAACAGAGATCTTGTGATCTAAATGCAGTGACCTGGAGGAATGGAACTCTGACCTCCAGCAGTCCTGTTCTCAGCAAAGGGCAGAAGAATACTTACTCCAGACTATGAAATGCAAAAATCTTAGACAAAACTGCAGTTCAATTCTTGTGCCACACATAAAATTAAAAGCTAATGCTACACAAGGATGCATAAAGCAGAGAAAATCTCAAATAAGCAGCAGCTTCAAAGGTCATAAACGTGCTAGCCTGAACTCAGCATAATTTTTGGATCACTGTTAGTTAATTAATAATCTCATGTATTATTTAAACTCAAAGTCAGTGAGTGCTGCACATGTATCGAAGTTTTCAGAGAAGTACAAGTGACAGCACACTACCAAGCAGAAAGCCGAAGATTCCTTAACTACCAATTCCTCTCTTGAAGGCTGCCTAGTTAATAATTATCATTTATGCAAATAGATCAAAGCCAGACTGACGACTTTTCATTCATTCCAACATGCAAAAACAGAGCTGAACATTTCTGTCAAAAAGTTATTCAGGTAAGAGACTTGCCTTCCCTTCCACACCTCTAAACTCAGGTTTTGCTCATTCTATGCCTGTTCTCAAATGTGCCAAACTGTCTCTTTTCAATTATTTTGTACACTTGAGCTGATTTGTAAGTTTTGCCAATATTCTGTGATTCATAGGTATTATTCATAAGGTAGATACTGTACAAAGGCTTTTGAAACTTTTAGTCTGCAACTGGAATAGAAGTAATCTTTCCTATGAACCTGGTCTCAGAGTTTTAAGACCGGGTATTTGGGGTATTTGGCTTGTTCCTATTCGTACTTATAAAGTACTATACGAAGCCCGGCTGATTCAGAAAGTATTATTATTAAAACTGAGCATCTTCAGAGTGATTAGGTAAGAGAAAGAAACAGTCAGTATTGTCTTTATTGGTTGTAGTAAACCTAAAATATCAAGGAAGGTAATGGGGAAAAAAACATGAGTATGAGCTAGCTATTTATTTTTCTCTACAGCAGCTTAAAGTGGCTTAACAGCCATGGAACAGGCATCCAGCAAAGACATAGGTCAGAAAACAGTTTTCTGTTTAGCACTGCAACTGAAGACTAAGGTCTTGGGAGAGCTGTGTTGGAAGACTTTTTTAAAAAGCAGACTTTCACTTTGGACCAGCTACCTTTCCAAAAGAAAGAAGCCTGATTTTAAGGAATGCTCTTTAGCCCCCACAGAAAATGTCCCTTTGGCTGTCATGCCCTAGGACTCTCCAAAAGAGCAATGCAGTCTTCCCTGTATTTTGATCATCATGTTCTGGAAACCCTGAACAAAAATAGTTCCTGGAGAACCACTCTAACTACCTGATTATTTATTTCCAAGGTCTGATCATTCCCATGGGTGATCTGTTGGGACAGCCTTAAAAATAGCTGCTGTTTGACTGTGTGACTTCTCTTCTGGCCTGCTTGTCACCTCTGGAGTCATTATACATCAGTGGTAGTCCTCTTTCTCACTGAGACACCGTACTAAGGGTCAATCCTCCAGGGAAACAGGAATTGAATCAAATATATTTGTGAATGCATACGTTTGAAAAAGATCTTAAATTGCCCTGGAAATTCTAGACTAGATTTAGAGCCAGAAGTAAAAACTGTGATTTTGAAATTTTAGTTAGAGATATGGAACTCTAAATGTTTTTTCCTCTTTCACTTTCACATAAGCAGAGAATTGAAACAAAATAGAAAAATACTTCAAAGCCACGACAGCTTGCCCAGTTAGTCAAAATAAACTGTGCCCATCAAGTTTCACGTGCTTTTCTTCAAAAGCATCACAGTATTCCTGAACTATAGTGGGAAAGTTTTCTAGGTCAGCTCCCAAATAAATGGTTTTGGTTGTGGGCACCTCGCTTAAGTTAACTTCCAAGCACGCTTAGGCCCTGGTTATTTAATGCTGAAAACACAATTGCTTATACAGGAAAGAAGGAAACATTCATTTAACTTTTCCTGTTTTGTTTCTAAAACTTACCGTCTATGTCAATGTTTCCAACTAATTCCGTACAATAAAAACTTAATAAATCAAAGCAGTAAATGCTGAAACAGTATTATACTATAAGCAGCTCAGACAATTTTATTCCACACTAGTTCAGGTCCTCACCACAAATCTACTCAAATCCACCCAAAAAAACCACCAATTTCTGGCTCAGGCTTTTGTATCACCATAAATCAGGATACACGGGGGCAAAGCTTCTGGGTATTTTCCTTTGAAAAAGGCTGGTTTGCATGCATAACACTCCTCTCCACATTGAATCAATGCACAGTAAGCGAAGCTATTGGGATTTTTTTCAAAACTGTGCTAATGCTCAGAAACAGAACAGTAATGTAGTCACAGCCACTGGAGTTCAAGAGAGGTTTCTTACAAGCAGAAAAGGCTGCCGATATAAAATACAAATAATACAAACAGTTTAGCTCAACACCAACACATTTTAAATCAAGTCTTTAGATGAAGTGAAGTGTCTCATGTTTTTGTCTGTCATTTGTGCAACAAAACTACAATTGAACCTCTGTCTACAAATGCAAAACTTGTTCCACCCATACT
Source organism: Gallus gallus (assembly GCF_016699485.2). Lineage (NCBI taxonomy): Eukaryota > Metazoa > Chordata > Aves > Galliformes > Phasianidae > Gallus > Gallus gallus. The sequence goes on from NC_052572.1 coordinate 54,251,435, forward strand.
ACCTTTTAGCTGATCTTTCACTGAACACTGAAAAAAAATGCAAGCATCTGCACTTAGCTTGAATCATACATAGGATTCCATCCCATCTTACACTGGCAGTCACTACTACAGCAGGAGTGGTGCTAGTGCAGAATTGTGATTTCTGTCTAACACATAGCTTTTCTAAGATCACCTTAGCAAAGAAAAGCAGGCTTATCTTGCTTTTCCCTCTTGTGCTTTTTAGACATACAGTTTCTTTTTTTGTTTGTTTGTTTGTTTTTGGAAGATCATGATGGGGAAAGGATGAATCAGGACACTTTTATTTATTTCTTTCTTTATTCCCCAGCTTGTGCTGTTTCATATAAAACAACTCAGTCAGGCAGAATGGTTACACGTGTCCCATCAGGGACTGCCAGTCAGGGAATCTGCCAAGATAAATCCCACTGAACGTGTTGTGATGAATGCTTCCTCTCATTGAGAGAGCTTTTGTCAGTTCCATGGTATGGTGAAAAGACAGGAAGAAAGGTGGGACTAATGCCAGTTGGAAAATCAGTAGTTTGCTTGGCTTGAATGATTCTTTGCTTTGCCTCACGACTTCACAAGATGAACTGAGTCACTGCATTTAGCCTGATGAAATGATTGGTTTGGGGCCAAAGCAGAAAATAATATATATAAGTTTTTTGCTCATATTACCGTAGACAATTTGAAAAGAACTTAACCTTTAAGATTCCAAACTTCAGAAATTACCCATTACTTACTGTAGTGATACGAATAGGTCATACGTGCAACATGTTGCCTTCACACGTAGTGAACAGTTGAGAATGCTCCAATATCTAAGTTAAATGCAATAGATGGACACGTTCTGTACTATACTGTGTTTCATTTCCATGCTGCCATTAAGAACAGCTGTTTCAGTAAGTGATAGGAAGCCTTCACTTGCATAAAGGCAAATATTATGTTCTGTGAAGCTTTGGTGGGTAAGAGGCAGCTGGAAACATGTGCTGTCCCTGTTGCTACATACCAATGAGCATGGGCAGAACTGAAAAGTCACTTAAGCAAAACAGTAGAGGAATCTATTTACTAACACCTTTAGGGTGCCTGAATATTGCTCAACTGTTACCACTGGGGAAGGATGGCGTAGTATCTCGGTGTCAGAATCAGCTGGCTAGGCACTCATGCACAGGAGTATAGAGATTTGTCCTTCCCCATCCTGTTTTTGGAACTGGCAAGAGTACTGGAAGTTCCCAGCTCTCTGCTAGGCTACACAAAGGTAAAGGTGATAGCTGGTATTCACAGTGGAATTCCATTTCCTTCTAGTGAAGCAACTAAGTTATTGCTGAGCTACTTGCAGTCTAAGAACTCTTGGTTTACAGAGATGAAAAATGTTTTGCAGGTAACGACATCCCCTCCATTATTTGCTGTGGCTTTACTATGTTCTAAAAGCTTCAATTAAGCTATAATCATTAACAGTACCTGCCAAAAATGGAAACCGATATGAGTTATTTTACAGCTACCTTGTTCATTTGACGTGGCAGTCTGAAAACACATCTAGTAGAAGAAATGGTTGTTTACAGGAAGCAAATCCTTATTTTCAGGAGGAAAAATAACTGAAGAAAAGGATCTCATGTTAGCATTTGCGCTTTAACTTGAGAACATTTTTCCATCAGGAAGGGTTTTTGACCTTAGGCTAAAATTCTGAAAGAATACATATGTGTTTTTTTTTCCCCAAATAAGCTTTTTAGTTTGAGTTTACAACAAACTACCATTCTGATTATCCAGCAGAGCAGATATTATACAGATTACACAGTATAGCCAAGACATATTACAAAATTATCACTCATACACAATCTCTCTTAACAGATTTGACGGAGAAACTCTGTTCTAAAAATATTATGTATTAAAAGCTACTTTCATCCCCTCAGGAAACTGCACAGACTGTACATGTCTGTTAATGCCGTTCTATTGTTGATTTCATTTTAATACAAATTTATTTGTAAGTAAATTGTGCAAGATCAGAAGACAGCAGACAGCAGCTGTACAATTAAGCATCTGAGCCTGGAGTACAGAAGCCAATAAAATCTTTTTTACGTAGCCTATCAAAAGCGAGCATTGGATATTGAACTGCCCACTAGCTTGTAACTATGTTTAACAAGGCCACTGTATTTATTTCTTGGCTGTCTGAATTCACTTGGCTGTAAGAAGTAGGTGGCATGTGAATAGAACTTGCAGTCCTCAAGTACAAGACTCTCCAAACTAATTTAGGTAAGAGAGGAAGCGCTGTTTTTTTGCATCTTTTTAAACAAGTGTCTTCATTACAGTTTCTAGCATTTAGTATTTCATAAACTTTAATCATATGCTCTTGAGTAATCTTCTTGATGCTGTAACTTCTCTCTGCTGTCTCACCTTTGCATTCTAATGAAGGTTAGATCTAACATTGCCATCTAGGCATGTCTTGCCTGGCATAACTGCTCAGTACACTAGAGTCAAAATTAATTTGACAGTACAACTAGAAACTGACACCCATCTTTCTAAATAATTACACTAGAACTGTAATTTCTTTTATGATGGAAAGAAGCTATAACAAAGAAATGTATACAGTGGGAGTCAAAGATTACTTAATGTAACTGGGATGGATATAAATCCAGTAATGCTTAAAAATAAATTTAAACTACTGTGCAGGTTATTTTCAGTTTGGACAACCACTCCACACATCTCCAACAACAATCTCTTTTCTGCCTTTTGGCAAACTAGGAACTAAATACTTTAAACATCTAAGTACTCTGTTTCGAGATGTAATTAAGCTTTGGATGGCTGTAGTACTTACACTGTGTCATTCAAAACAATACTTGGAGTATTTTTTTAAGACTTTTGCATTCACTCCATACACACAGTTTATATTTGTTTCCAATTTGCTGACAAAAGGTATCTGCTAAAATCTTTAAAAAGCTCATAAGCAGAACACAGACCTTAAGCAGGACGGACATAAAATACTTTATACTGAGCCACCCTCTATTAGGGGTGCCTACATTTAAAAAACCTGCAGGCTTGGCAATGTATGCATTTGTTTATCAATCACACTTCCAGATGTTACACAGCAGTTATTAGTATTACATACAACTTCTAAGAGTCATCAATTTTTTGCCTGAGATTAAATTGTTGTGCCCCAGGGAACTCTGTTTTTTGTGGGTTCTAATACCAAAAACCACCCACTGTGTGCTGAGGACATCTGCAGTGACAGATCACTAGAACACACGTGAATTCCACAACAGTTATTAGAAATACTCTCAGAAAGACCACAGACTAACCCACTGCTATATACTCATTTTACACCACCAACTACTGCCTCTTATGACAGAGACCTCTATGACAGAGACTTCTTTGATACAGCATCTGGAAGAGCTGATGGAATTATCTGTCACACAAAGAGATGACTATTTTAACTCTTTTTTTTTTTTCTTAGTGAAACAAATTGGATTCAATCACAGGTATATTTAAGGTTTTGTAGGAGAGGATCAATCTGAAGATCTGTTTCCTAGGGTTACATGCCCAGCCACCAAAGCCCCGTGTTGGGATAATGCATCCTTAGAAGTTTTTTTAAAAGAGAACAAACTATTATCATTATGAATCTGTGCTAAAAAACATTCACTAGTTCCAATCTAATAGGCATTTTCTTCACACTGCAGGAAAAGATACATGAAGTAAAAGCTAGGACAATGGAAAGACCTCTTGAGGCTACGAAGATGGAAAACAGCACTTCCTGCTTTTTCATGGAAAGAAAGGCTCATGTAAAGGCTCGTAGGAAAGAGATTGTGCTAGCCAAGCTGAGGAAGAGCTTCTCCTGCACCCCAAGGAAACTGAAGAACTTTGTAATGGACTTCCTTCCTGTTTTACGATGGCTTCCCAAGTACCAGTGCAAAGAGTACATTTGGGGTGATGTTATGTCTGGGTTAGTGATTGGGATCATTTTGGTGCCCCAGGCAATCGCATACTCACTACTGGCAGGCCTGAAGCCCATTTACAGTCTTTACACATCCTTCTTTGCCAACATAATCTATTTCTTAATGGGCACATCTCGTCATGTTTCAGTTGGCATTTTCAGCTTGATAAGTTTAATGGTGGGACAAGTCGTGGATCGAGAACTTCTCTTAGCTGGGTTTGACTTGAATGATGATGTCACACCAGCCTTGGGTCCTGGCTCCCTGCAGACTGACAGCCAGTTCAACACAACTGTCTTCAACCTTACCACTGAGGGGATGAATGCTGAATGTGGAAAAGAATGCTATGCCATAGGCATTGCTACAGCCCTGACATTTGTGGCTGGAGTGTATCAGGTAAGTGGTTGCTGATATTCAGAGACAATGTATGAAATTCCTAAAGCTTTCTTGCATGACCTAAGTTCTGTTTTGACTGTCCTTCCATGAAAGACACAGCATTATTTCACTTGAATGGTCTTGGACTGTTTTCTCCAGGAAGCCTAACTCTGCAGGCAATTCAGAGAAAACATGACATAGGCAGTTTTATCAGCTACAAGCAAGCACACGTAAAAATACAGTCTTCTGCAAGACTAGTAATATTGCTCTAATACTCTACTACCTCCTAGCCTTGCTAATTTCATGGTACTGTGAATCAAATACAAATCTCATCATGAGGGAAATTCTGAAGTACCTGTGTACTTCAACAATGAAAAAATGATACTGTGATTCTAAATAATGCTGTCTCCCTATGTATTTTAATAAAGGTGCAGGCCCATTCACCTGCTTCTACACTAGCTCAGGACATATTGCTCATGCTCAGTGTTTCACTACTGGATGCTATGTTGTACCAAAGACTGCCCAGTGATAAGTCAGACAGGAGAGAAAGCAGAAATAAAATTAGGAAGTAGACTAACCTAACTTTCAGACAGTGGCTTAGTTGGACTGTTGGACACCCACCAATCTGCTGTCCATCATAAGGATATCAGGAGAACACAGAAGGAAGCACAACGAACATACTTACCTGTTAATTATCTACGTAAGAATTAAGAGGGAAGACCTTCCTTTTACTAAGAACTTTCAGGTCATGTACGTGAACAACAAAATATCAAGCTGTATTTTCCAAAGCTATCAAAAGAAGCAGCAGCAACTAGTTTGGACAATATCCTAAGATCTGTGAAAGTTTGTGGTCTCTTCTGCCATTTCTGATCTTAGGCATGCCATAAAGGCTGTGTTCCACTTTCCCTTCTGTTCACAAGGCTAACATCAAAAGCTGCTTAATGTAATCATGTCACCAGAAAACTTAGCTCAAATTCTCTTTACAAAGCAGTGTCTACAAGTTGTAATTGTCATCATTTTTGGCCAGGAAAAAAATAAAGTTGACATAACAGCACTTCTTGATCCACTGCTCTTTGGCCTAGGAAATAAAATTCAGACAAGCCACTTCACTGGAGTTACTTCAGAACAATACTAGAGTTAGGGAGTTCAATTTGATTATTTTTCAAGCTTCTAATTTATCCCTTGGTTTTGCAGTATTCCATAACAGGAATTGTGTTTTAAAAGCAGATTGGAAACACTAAAGGATAACTCCTGCTTTAATATTCTACTAGCCAAATGCTATCTGCTGCCACCAGCTATTTCTCTCCCATCTGTACTTACTTGCAGTATCATTTAAAACTTATCTTTTTTTTTTTCCCCCCCAGGTTCTAATGGGAGTCTTTCGACTGGGTTTCGTATCTATGTACCTGTCTGAGTCTGTTCTAGACGGCTTTGCAACTGGCGCTTCCTTAACCATTTTAACAGCTCAAGTGAAGTATCTGATTGGAATAAAAATCCCACGTAGCCAAGGGCATGGGATGCTTGTTATTACTTGGATTAACATTTTCAGGAACATTTCTCAGGCTAACATTTGTGATATCATTACAAGTTCCATTTGTATTGTAGTGCTGGTTACTGCTAAGGAACTGGGAGATCGGTACAAGCATAAGCTGAAATTCCCTCTTCCCACAGAGCTGGTAGTTATTGTTGTGGCGACACTGGTGTCACATTATGGAAACTTAAATGAAGTGTATTCATCCAGTGTTTCTGGAGCTATTCCAACAGGATTTATTGCCCCCAAGGTACCACGTTTTGACTTAATGATCCGTGTTGCTATAGATGCCTTACCTCTTGCTGTAGTCAGCTTTGTCTTCACTGTATCCCTTTCTGAAATGTGTGCAAAGAAATATGCTTACACTATCCGAGCCAATCAGGAGATGTTTGCTGTAGGGTTCTGCAACATCATTCCCTCTTTCTTCCACTCTTTTGCAACTAGTGCAGCTCTGGCGAAAACACTTGTGAAAACATCTACAGGCTGCCAGACTCAAGTCTCTGGAGTGATTAGTGCAATGGTAGTTCTGCTGGTACTACTCTTCTTGGCACCTCTCTTCTACTCCTTGCAGAAGTGTGTCCTGGCTTGTATCATCATTGTCAGCCTTCGAGGAGCTCTAAGGAAGTTCCGAGATGTACCAGCACGGTACCACGTGAATAAGGTGGACACAGTGGTTTGGGTTGTTACTATGTTTGCCTCTGCCTTGATCAGCACAGAAATAGGGCTATTAGTTGGCATTGTTTTCTCCATGTTATGCATCATTGTTCGGACACAGCAGCCACGGACAGCCCTGCTTGGTCAAATCCCAGATACCAACTTTTATGAGGATGACTTAGAATATGAAAATCTCTCTTCCGTTCCAAAGGTCAAAATATTCCGTTTTGAGGCACCACTTTATTATGCCAATAGAAACTATTTCCTAAAGTCTCTGTACAGATTGACTGACCTAGATCCTAACTTAGAAGCTGCCAGAAGGAAGAAATACGAAAAGAAGGAAAGGCAGCAGCTGAAAGAAGGAAATCAACCAACTGTTAATGGACTGGGCAGCAGAGACACCACTCTGCAACTAGTTCCTAAGCAAATTGACTTCCAAGCTCTTATTGTAGATTGCTCTTCCATCCCATTTTTGGACACCACTGGAGTTAATACTCTAAAGGAAATTCTAAAAGACTACAAGGAGTTAAATATTTCTGTTCTCTTAGCTTGCTGTAATCCCTCAGTGATAGACTCTCTGAAAAGAGGAGGTTACTTTGGGAAAGATTTTGGAAGTATGCAAGAAATGCTGTTCTACAGCATACACAATGCTGTGCGGTTTGCAAAGGACCAAAAGCTTACAGCAGACAGCTCTGTTTAATCCTGTGTCTTCCTTGACAATACGCTAAAGAAAGTGACAGATGGAGACGGGCAGTTCGCAGTAATTAAGTTATCAGACACACTGTTGGCTTTGTACAGTAATGGGCCTACAAGACATTGTACCCTGAAGAGTTCTGCAGTTTCCTGGATGCCACTTAAAATAGCCCCTAGGGATGCAGTCTGGGGCCAGGTTGGGACAAGCTGGATAATTATCTGCACCTCAATTTCAGAATGTGGGTGAAAAAGAAGTATATCTTGGGGCAGTTTTCCTCCTTCTGTCATTGTAATACATGACCAAATACATGTGTCATGAGACTGTTGTGGCTGGAAGTCTGTCAAGAGCCATCTGCCTCTTCCAGTGGTTTGTGTTAAGAAGGATGAGTCATATATCCAAATACAATGGATCTATCATCATGGACACATCATGGTTTAAACTCTGACTTGGAAAGCCTGGTCCATTCCATCATTCAAGACGTGCTCCTTAGCAACTTCCACTATTTGCAAACAAGTAAAAGATATAAAATACTATGGGATGTATTATGTCTCTCCTCATCACCTTGTTTGCATGGGCTTAATGACACAACTTGCTACAAGTGAAGAAACCAGTCTACCACAAATTGCTCTCAAAACCATCTTCTCCAAGATAACTTCCTAGAGTCACCTGTGCTATTGGAACTACCATACGTTAATTAGTTACTGAAGATTTTGATACATCTAGTAACACAGGAAGAAACATGACCCTGATGCACAATCTTCTTGTGTCTAGAGAAAGGGGATATATGGAATTAAGAAAACAGAATGGCTTTTCTGGCCATCAGTTTCCAGAATAGTTATACCACCCTGTCAAAATGTGTTACCTCTGTTGGTGCAACTCTAATCGAGGGACACACGAAGATCGCTAAATATAAACCCCAAGACTGTGATGCAGCACAGCATGGTCTTCCTACAACAGCCTGTAAAGGTACAAGGGTAAGTGAAGAAAGCAGGAGAAAAGAGGATAGGGTGAGAAGTTAAATCTGTGTCTACCATGTAGGAGAATGGTTAGTCAGTCAAAAATGCCAGGCTAGTACTCTCTGATGCACTCCTAATGAAGTATATATAGTCCACAGCAGTGTAACTGATCCAAGTAAAGCAATGCTTTTTAAGTTGTGCGTCCCCAAATACTAGAAAAATCTCACTGTACTCCAGACCATTCTACATACTGCTGACTTTTTTTTTCCCCACCATATAATTCTTTGATCATAGAACTAACAACCCACATTTTACAGGTCTGTGTTAATTTTCTTGACAATTTGCATTAAGAGTTATTTATTCTGTATGGTGCCAAATGATACTCTCAGAGTCAGTTTTGTTGTTTTATATGTATGCTCTCTCTATACAAATAAGCATACACCCAGATTCTGATCCTAGCACTGTTGGTACTTAGTGTTCTAGCATAGGGCATTGACAGAAAACTCCTTCTTACGCTGAAGTTTATAATTACCTGCATGAAAGGGAGGACAGATGTCCTACTTTTCTCTTCTTAATCATGGCTGGTTCACACATGGAACCAAGCATAGAAGGAAACTGTCACACTTGTGCTTTGTACACTTAGCAGACACCAGAAATAGGTCACATGTATGCTGAAACTATTTCTGAGATATATCATTAAAACAAATGCCACGTCGACACATCATGTGACTTGCTTACTTCAACTTTCAGGTCACTGAATGAAAGAACAATCAAACTGAAGTTCTCCAGGTGCCCCAGAGCCTGTCTGGCTGTCAAGAACACATATTTCATTAAAAAAAAAAAAAAAGAAGAAAGAAAAAACAACAAACAAACAAAAAAATGTATTCCCAAAAGACAAAATAGGAAGTGTCTCAATAGAGATTGAGAATAGCAGAATATTAGGTAAGTGACACAGTGCTGACATTCTTATGCATTCATTACAGAAAAGTCTATCAACTGCACATTGCCAGCACTGCCAGAGCAGTAAAACCTGGCAGAAATGCCTGTCCAGATATTACAAGATTGGCCACTGGCAGTCAGTTCCTGCCATAAAACAATTAAATAATATAATTCTTTAAAGTGCTGACTTGGTACGACTGGCTTATTTTTGTCATAAAAACAAATGGACAAAGTCCAAGGACAAAGTGTTGTGTTTATTTTTGTTTGTAACCATTCTTTGATCGGGGAATGTCTCTTTTAATGTTTTGCCAGGAAGTCACAAGAGGAAGTGGGTTCGCAAGAATTAGTGCTAGACAGTTAGTAACAATACAGGCAATTTCAGGCTGCTGTGACCAAGTAAGCCATTGTTGGAAGTCAACTTAAATTTTTTCAATAGAAAAAAAAAAATCATTTCCTAGCAATCTACACCTCTCTTATCTTTATGAGTCAAGTTACCAACCTAGAAAATAAAAGGGAAAAAAAATTAAATACCTTTAACTCTTGATGAATCTCATCTTAGAAAAGAAAAAAAAAAAAAAGAAAGACAGAAAAACAACTACTCCCATGAGAATTGTATGCCTGCATCAATCTCTGGGAAAAAATAAATAGAAGTTACCCATGCAGTCCTTTTTTACCCATCGGACTGAGAAATTAAGTCAGAAGCCTATTTCTTATCATAAATGGCATCAAAGGTGAGCAGAGAAACTCTTCTATGCGTAAGAGTGGGCTTGAGCTTTAGTACTATTACTAGAAGGAAACCATCAACCAGAAGAAACTTTAAGAACCATTACTGTTTCAGTTTCATTGACAGATCTGGCCCATAATCAAGTTGAGTTGGACAACATAAAACACAGCAGGGAAACGGCCTTCAGTGTGATGATGTAGGGATAATGGGAGATTGTGAATTACTTCAGAGTACACAAAATGTAACTAAAAAAGAAGTTAGCTTTTTTCCAGCAGGTTAATGTTTGCTATACTGCACTGCATCAAAACTAAGTGTATGAAGACTGAAAATGTTACAAACTGCCAATTCTCTTCTCTCCTATTGTACCATGAACTATGTACTGTGACTTGGGAGAGGAGCTGGGGATACTATTTTAATTTCAACTAGGTTAATACTAATTTTGAAATAAAATTGTTATATGCCTATTAGAAAATGTTATATCTATCATGTATATTGACTATATTTTTGTTCACTGTGGTGCCTTGCACAGATCATGTATCCAACAAACTGTAGTACTACATAACAATAAGAATGGGACGTTAACTTGGGGACTGCATGAATCCCATGGAGCTGGGCACAGAGTTGAGAGTGTGTACTTCCAACTCTCCTCTTGAGTACTGGTGGGATAGCAGGAATACCTGGTCTTGGTTCCAGAAATAGCTACATTTATTGGGACTGGCAAATAACATCCTGGGAAATGTCCAGTCCATAAAGGAAACTTCAAGTTCCTGTGTAATAATGAATCCTGTGTCTCATGATGTGGATACAAATGTGTGCTTCTGGCTGGAAAATAAAACTAGCAATTCTTCAAACTTGCCTCATGGTATACTTTCATGGGTGGTAAAATAAAAGGGTAACGTGGAATAAAGTAAAAGACAAAAGGTAGGTCTGGTGTCCTAGAAAGGAGTTAAAACATATGGATGCATTCGGAATTGAGGCAACTATTATTAGAACAAATAATAAGGAAGAGCACTCTAGAAGACACTTCTTTCACTTCTACATAGACACATCTGCTTTTTGGGAGGAACATTTCTATCACCTTTTTACACGTAGCACAACAGGGAAGAAAAGCAGCATGTTACTGCTGGCCATCCTCAGTGGTGGTACCTCCCAGCACACTGTCTTCTGGATCACATCCTTTCTATTCACCAGTCTCACAACATAAGCCAGCTTTGCTGTTACAGGGTCCTTGCTCAAAACCTCTCTATGTTGTTCTGGAAATCACTGGCTCAGAAAAAGAACTGCAAATGCACAGAAGCAAGCATCAGCACAGAACTCCTCCTGTTCCGATTTGCACCATTACAACCTATTCCTTCTTCCAAGCCCAATGTTCATCTGCAGGGCTCATGCTCTCTCCCTTTCCAAACACCACTGTTCCTCAATTTACTGTCTGTCTACCCAGTGTTTAAATGCCATCTTTGGAAAATGTACCTTTTTGCAGATATGATCCGATAAGTGACAGCCTGAGCCACGCTGAATTTGAAGAGCTATTACCGTTTTGGATTTTTATTTATTTATTTTTTTATTGTATGCTTTGTTTCCTTCTACAGCAATCACTCCTGTTCTAGGTATCTTCATTTTTTACTCCACTGGGCACATTGAATCACAGAATAATAGAAAAGTTTGGGTAGGAAGCGACCTTGAAAGATCATTTAACCCAAGAACCTGCCGCAGGACGGGACATCCTTCACTACATCAGGTTGCTCAAAGCCCGGTTGTTTAACCTGACTCTAAATACTTCCAGAGACGGTGCATCTACTTCTCTGGGCAATCCTTTCCAGTATCTCACTACTCTCATAATAAAAAATGTCTTCCCTATCACAGAACAGCTTGTGCCGGATCACCTATTTTCAACCCCTCTGCCATGGACATGATATACCATCTATTAGATCAGATTGCTTGAAGTCCCATCCAACTTGGCCTTGAAGACTTCCAGGGAGAGGGTATCCAAAGTTTCTCTGGGCAACTTGTTGTAGTATCCTACTTTAATATTAGAGACTTTTTTCTAGTAACTAACCTAAACTGACCCTTTATTTAACCTACTCCTTGTCCTATCACTACATTCCCCAATAAGAAGTGCCTCTCCCTCTTTCCTGTAGGACACCTTTAAGTACTATAAGATGTTATAAAGTCTCCCCTGAGCCTGCTCTGCTCCAGGCTAACCAACCCAAACTCTTTCAGACTCTGCTGAAAGGAGAGGCACTCCAGTCCCCTGATTAGCTCCATGGCCCTCCTCTGGACCTGCTCTAAAAGGTCCATAAATCTCTTGCGCTGGAGGTCCCAAACCTGGCTGTAATACTCAGGTGAGTCCTCAGAATAGAAGAGTAAATGGAGAGAATTAGCCCCCTCAATATGCTGGCCATGTTTCTTTTAATGAAGACTACGATCACAGAATCACAAAATTGCAGGGGTTGGAAGGGACCTCAAGCGATCACTGCGTCCAAATCCCCCTGTCGAAGCAGTTTTCCTACAATAGGCAACACAGGTAGGCACCCAGACAGGTCTTCTCCATAGAAACCTCTCTGGACAGCCTGTTCCAGTGCCCCGCCACCCTTACCATAAGGAAGCTCCTCCACACATGTTTGCATGGAACTTCCTACATTCAAGTTTTAGGCCGCTGCTCTTTGTCCTGTCACTAAGCCTCATTCACTTCCCTCCCACCTCACTTTAGGTATTTATAAACGTTAATCAGATCCCACCTCAGCCTTCTTTTCCCCAGGCTGAACATATCCAGGTTGCTCAGCCTCTCCTCTTACGGGAGATGATCCAGGCCCTTTAGCATCTTTGTGGCCCTCCTCTGGACTTCTTCTAGGAGACCTCTGTCTTTTTTGAACCAAGGAGCCCAGAACTGGACACAGTATCCTAAATGTGGCCTCACCAGGGCAGAGTAGAGGGAAAGGATCACCTCCGTCGATCTACTGGCCACACACTTTTTAATGTGTTCTAGAATACCACTGGCCTCCTTGGTCACGAGGGCACACAGCTGACTCACAGCCAACCTGTTGTTCACCAGAATACTCAGGTTCTTCTCCACAGAGCTCCTCTCCAACAGGTCAGCCCCTAACCTGCACTGATTCATGCAATTATTCCTCATCATGTGCAAGGCTCCACACTTACGGTTGGCTTTCTGGGCTGCAAGTACAAAATGTTGGCCCATCATCCAATTCTGCATCCACCAATATCCCCAAACTCTTCTCCAGAGATCAGCTCACAATCCACTCATCACCCAGTCTGACATCTGAGACTGTCCAATCCAGATGCAGGATCTTGCACATGGCCTTACTGAACTTCATTAATTCATATGTAGGACCACCTCCCAGTCCTGTTAAAATCCCTCTGGATGGCACCCCTTCCTTTAGGTGCAATCAACTCCACCTGTTTGATGGAGTTGATGTCACCTGCACACTTGCTGAGTATGCACTCAATCCCACTATCTATGCCATTAACAAAGATATTAAATGGTAGGGGCCGTTGAGGGACATTACTTGCTATTGGTTTTGATTTGGACACTAAGCAATGGACTGTAACATTTTGGACACAGACATCCAGCCAATTCATTATCCATCTAACAGTCCATCCATCAAATCCCCATGCCTCCTATTGAATTATTGTAAGAATTATTATGGGAGACTGTAGTGAAAGCCTTACAGAAGTCCAGATAGATGACATCAGTAGATCTTAACTCATCTACTGATCCAGTCACTCCATTGTAGAAGATCACTACGCTAGTCAGGCATGATTTGTCCTTAATGAAGTTATGCTGGCTGCCTCTAATCACCTCCCATGTGTTTCAACATAGCTTCCAGGAGGATCTGTGTTCCACATTCTTACCAGGCACTGAGGTGAGGGTGACTGGTCACTGGTTCCAGTATTGTCCTTATTATCTTTTTTTAGAAAGGGGTGTGCTATTTTCCCAAGTCACTGGGGACTTCTGCAGACTGCCACAACTTTTCAAATATAATAAGTAGTGTAGCAAATACATCATTCAATTCCCTCAGGACATGGAAAACATCTTGTTGGGTGCCAGATACTCATCTATACTCACATTTATCAGGTGATCTTAAACCTGATCTCTCACAATGGGAGGGATGTTGTTCCCCAAGACCCTGGCTTGTGGTTGAGGGACTTGAGTGGTTTGGGAAGAATGACTGCCAGTAAAAACTGAGACACAAAAACAAAAGAAAAATTGGCAACTTCAGCCTTCTCCACATTGATTGTCACTAGTTCTCCTGTCTCACTTATTGTGGTGGGAGGCTTTCTTTAACATTCCTTACATGTGACAGCATTCCCACCTGAAGCACTTGGCAAGGAATGCATTGAATTTACATCTATCATCCTACTCTAGCCTGTTCCTAACTTTCCCCAAAGAGACATTACTTTGAAAGGGACTGTAACACTGCAACTTGAATATTACAACAAGACAGCTAGAGGGAGCTATAGGTACATAAACTCCCTTCCCAGATTTGTATAACACTGTTACCTGGATATTAAAATCAAGCCTATAGCCAGAGGGAGCTGTAGGTACACATACAGTCAGCTAGACTGTACACTGAAAAAAATGAACTCGCAAAGTCTGGTTTCTCCTAGTTCCTCATCTCAGTACCAAATAGCTGGAGGTGTTACTGCACTAACAACAAACTCAGCTGGGCTTGGAGGAACAGTAGCAAAAAATCTGGTGTAACTTGAAAACAGCTAGAATGACCATTGATTGAAATCTGGCTGAGTTCTCTCCATAATACTCAGCATATATTGCTCTGACTGCAAAGCAGAGCTCTTCCTCGTTTAAAGGAGCACTAGGGTCTCCTGAAGAGCCCTGCTTTCAAGGCTTTACCAAGCAGTACTTTAAAAGGATGCATCCAGTTATAAAATGCTACACTATGACCTCAAAATATGTAATGAGACTCAATTCTGCTAGCCTGAGACCTCTTTGGAAGTCGTTGTACAACCGGGAATCTAGTCACCGAGTCTGGAACAGCAGCTGGAGAGATGTGGAATGACTCCAGCATATGACTTGAGATGGTCTTGGCAAAGCTGATCAGTACACCTACAAGATACTTCTGACAAAAAGAAGCCTCAAAGTGCTCCTCAGCCTCTTGTTAGGACAAAATGCATGCAAATTAGCCCCATCCTTCTCAAGACAGGCTCTCTCTTTCCTCAACTCATATGCCCCTATACTATTTCAATTCACTGGACATTATCTGACTTCCACAAACACAAAACCACACCCAGCCTGCAGTTAAACTGCAAGAACTGCAAAAGTGAGCAACTGCTGGTCACTTTAATGAGTTGTAACTCTTTTTTTTTAGAATTTTGACATGAAACGTTTGCTTACCTGACAGTAATCAATTCCAGTAACCAGTGAATTCGAACTTGTTCAATGCCATCATGAGGAACAGAAGAAATATATGCAAGGTTCATCTCTTGATCTTTGCTTAAGTCAAATAGATCAGCAGAGCTGTGAGGTAAAGGAGGGCTTTGGAAAAAGGACAAAAAAAGAAGCAACATATTACAACAATAGCTATCAGCTCCACTGGGTATCCAGAACTCTGTATGTTAAGCAAGATCTTTATCTGGCTTAAGGAACACTGTCTTAACAATAGGTGAAAGTGAAACAGAGCTTTATGTTTTCTGGGTCTAAGGAGCTACACCCATGATATGGCAAAGCAGAACACAAATCAGTGCATCTCATTGCCACACTCAAAAGAAAGTATTACAAGCAGTCATTGCTCCTCAGGCAAGAACTTCAGTCAGAGGTGGCCTGAAGTAGCCATGCAATGGTGATCACTTTACTTCTAAGTAACTAATGATAAGGAAAGTACAGTGACTTCTAGGCTCTGGAGCAGGAGCCAGGTTTGCCCAGGACTGTGTTAAAGCAAATACTGGGTTGATATTCCTTCTGAAGTCTACGCGCTGACATCAACCCTTGCCCTGCTGTGAAAGTTATATCTGTGAGAAGTAGAATTAGACTCTCAGAGTTTTTACATTCTCCATCACTCCTCACCTCACCTTGAAGCATAAGAAAGCACTGGAGTATGAAGCTTGACATTTCTACAATTGCTGTAAGCAATTTAACATGCTCAAGGCATGTTAAATCGTATAACAACGACCATATTAATATTACTTCAGTGTCTCATTATTTCACCATAACAAAGTTATGCTTGGCCTACTGTGATGTCTCCTCTGATGGGTAGATCAGACAGGCTCCAAATTTACTACTGCTTCCATGCTAACAGATGGGTCATGTGACTTCAAATATCTCTTTTTCTGCAGTAAGTTTTACTCATTACTCTTTTCTGCCAGAACAGAACATGTTCTCTGCAACGACTCCCAAACTTGTCTGTTCAGCCACCGTCACTGGTAGTAGATACTGGTGCTGCTAATGGTAGCAGCATCTTTGGAGTCTATGATTTCAACTATGCTGCAGATAGTCAAACTGTCATCTTTTCCTTCCCTACTCTCTCTACAAGTTAATCTCACATCCTGCAAGGATGCTACTGAATGAGCCTGATACTGTACAATCTTCTGTGCCCAAAGGCAGAAAAACCTGATCCCACCTGGAAATAGACTTGATACATCCTAGTAAAGACACAGTCTATCTACCACTCCATCTCCTGCATCCCTATTAGAAAGCTAAGTCTTGGCACATACTACATCCCTGCAGTGTTTCATGCAAATCAGCCAGCATATGAGAGCTCTTCTATGCAACTTCACTAGCACACAGGGCACTTAAAATACCATCTCCCAGAGATTGCTTCAAGTCACACATGAGACCGAGAAGCTACTGATTCTACTCTGACTAGAAATGTACCAGCCATCTGGGTGGTTTTCATTGTTCCAACGGATATGGACAATATTAACTGCTAGATTTTGAAGGAGTGTTTTGCGATTGCACTGAGATTCAAACTTGGACAAATGCACAAATGCAACTAGACAGAAATCAAGGCATAAAGCATTCACAGGCTTTGCCCATGCTGAATAAAAACGCTGAAATTCACACTGCTGGAGAGAAACCTTATGACCATGACAAGACAGCATGGAAAACCAGCATTTTTTGTTTGTTAGTTCCAGTTCCTCTTCTGAATTGAAAGCACACATTGATAAAGATTTTAAATCTCCCAGGCTTCATTATCTGCTGATCTCCAGCTGCATACGTGCCCAACAACTGGACTGAGAGTGGCTGTTCAAGGGATCCTTCAATAACAGTGCTGGCCCGGTATTACAGCATCATTGAATAGCTGCTGAACTGCTCGATAGAGCCACTGCTTCTGCTCCTTGGTCTCCTCCCTGACATCCTTCTCACATTTTCAGTCTTACAAAATGTCTTTCACATACTTAGAAGCCTGATTGTTTCTTGGCTGCGGTTTAAATGAGATAAGTGCATTATTTAATGCACCTCTTCTTAAATGTTTTTTTTTTTTTTTTTTTACCTTGCAAGTAGAAATTAAAAACAAAAGATGAAAATCCAGAAAGCTCAAAGATTTAGATTAACATACACGAGCTGATTTTAGGGCTTGTTCTGTTTTTCCACTGACACGAGAAAACACTGTAAATTTTTCCTTTTTTTTTTCTCAGATTTGCCTTAAGCACTGTATTAGAAAGCTCACAACTTCCTTTCAAACCTAAGTGCAGGCTGCTGATTTAAACCTGCTGTGACTCTCTGCCTTACCACTGCTGCTTAACCCACTGCGTGCCTAAGCGGCAGAGAGCGCAGTCAGTTGACACTCGGGCTGAGGAACACGCTGCCTCTCGCTTTTGACCTCGCACTGAGAAACCCGCAGAACAGGCAGGAAGGGCCGTGAGTTCAGCGTCCCACAGCACACGCTGCCGGGAGGCAGGAGGGAGGACGTGACGTGCTCGGGGGGGCCACAAACAGCGCAGCAGCAGCAGGGCGGGCGCTGCTGACCGGCCCACCCTGCGACGCAGTGTTTTTACACCGTGACCCACGGCGGCAGGCCCGGCGGGAGCGGGCTCCTCCGGACAGGCGGCGCCGGGGCACACCGGGGATCCTCTGCTTCGGGCGGGCTACGGGCCGACGGCTCCTCAGCGCTTCTCGCCCGCGGCACCGGGCCCGCAGCCGGAGCCCCGTCCCCCGGCAAGACTGCGCGCTTACCAAAAGCCCGTGCTCCTCCAAAAGTGCCGCAGGGGCCGCTCGGCTCGCCGGACATCCACGTACACCACATACGCCGCGGAGCCCGCTCCGAGCTGCACCATCAGCCAGAGCAGCAGCCCCATGGCGGCGCGGGGAGCGAAGCCGGGCCGCGGCTCCGTGCCGCCAACCGGCGCCCGCCACAAACGCAGCCCGGACGCGACGACGAGAGCCCGCCCACCGCGGGATTGCCGCGGCTCCCCTCCCCGACGGCGTCCGCCGCCTGCGGCGCTGTGAGGTGGTGGGAGCGGGGCGGCGGCCTGCAGGCTTCAGAAAGAGGGGAGTTCCGTTCCGAAGTGGCCAAAAAGCCGAAGTTGGTTTTTAAAGACAAGATGCTGAAAGAAAGTTCCGTCCGTTTATCCAGGAAGCCCTGTCCTTTCAGGAACAGTGTCAGGCGTGCTGTAGGAAGTGCTGAAACACCGCCGTGCCATGGATGCAGGCAGCAGCGTGAAGCCTAAGATGGAACAGAGGGCTGAAGACGTTGTGAGGGAGCTTGCCCTGCAGGGTGAATGCTCTAGAGGGCTCTATTGGCATTTTATAGAAGCATCTGTCAGAGCTCAGGGAAAGACTCTTCTCCAGGAGCCTGCCTTTTGTTTTGGACAGTTTTCCCCAAGGTGTACTCCTTGCCACATCAGCCACATCAACCCAAAGCTGGGAGTCAGAAGGGAGGACAAAAACCCTTGCCAGAAGAGAGACGGACAGGGAACTTGAGGTGTCTCTGCATCAGTCCCAGGTTTCACTTCCTGTATCTGAGAAAGCAACAAGATTTTTCAATGTTCATTTTCTGAAGAGCAGAAAATCTTTCCTGCTCAACACAGCCACCCTTGTGCCTCCTGCCGTGGCAAGAAACCAAAGCAAAAGGAGTTCCCTGTGGTGGAACATCATATTCCTCTGTTCCCAAAATATCTACAGGGAGAGCAGAAGAGGCCAAATGATTTGCTGTTTATAAACCAAGGTAGCCAACTGGATCAACATATCCATGGATGCATTTGCAGGCCAAATGCCAGGTTGCAGTAATACCCAGTGGCCTACTTTGCAGCACTAGCACTAGCACATCTTCTCCCAAGAGCAGAGCAAATGCCAGGGTTACAGGAGGCAACTTCCAGCAAACATTTTCCCAAGCGTAAAAGTTTAATTCAGAACTGAACACATATGCCCACCTGGGAGATTTTGCATCGCTAGCACTCTAAGACAAAGGGCAGTGGAGATGATGTCTTGAAACAGCCTTCTTCTTTCTCCTTGCACAGACCAGGAGCTCTTCTTGTCCAGAGGCATTCCTGAGGAAGCACACAGGTATAAGAAATGGTGGGAGAGTGGAAAGGAAGTAGCAGGGAATCAACTCATTTCAACAAGTATAGGCTGACCATTCCCCACCTAAGTGACAGCTGCCTGCCCAGCATAAGTTCATCCAGTGCCTCAAACTGGGCAGATGAGAAATGTCACAGCATGATACTTCAGAGCTGAGTCATTTCTTGTCATGTAAACTGTTTGATCCCCATTGCTTTCCTTGCAGCAGTGTCCTTTGGGAGGACAGACACATCAGTCTCCTTCACAGGAAGCAGTTAACTCCTCCAACTGCATTAGCTTTGTCTGTCAGAAGGCATATGGGCACCATGAAGGAAAGCAGTGCACTGTGATTTGCTTTAGGGGTTGTTCAGTTTAAATACCTCCTCATGATTGCATACAACTTCTTATGTAACAAAGATGTCTGTCGATCAGAAATATATATATCCCAACTGGAATCTTATCAGCACCAACAGCATGGATCTTAGTGCTCCTTTTCTCACAGATGGCTTGTTCTTAAATCTCAGTTTATGGCACTACTGCAACTTTCCCCCAATCCCTGGTGAGCTTTGTCAGCCCTGAGATATCCCTTCACCTCATTCGTTCATCAGCAGACTGTGGAATGAGTACTTGAACTGCAGCTGTCTATTGCCTTTCCTTCAATAGAGCAGTCTCATGGTTTTTTTCAAAACCTGTGCTGATTGCAGAAAGACATACTGTCTGCTTCATGGTGCTGATCCGCTTGGCTGGTTCTTGCTTTTCTCCTGAACACCAGTGATCAGTCCCAGCTAGAAATGGAATGCAATTGAGAGGCACTGAAAAGCTTGGAGATACCTGAAAGATTATCTGGTCACCTCTTTGAGATTAGCAAGGGTTTGATCAGTTGATTAGGAGAGGACATGGTGTTTTAGCCCCCTCTGTAAGCTGGGATATAACATTTCATCTCCAAGGTTTCAGCATCTACTTCTTTCCTGGTGCCAGAATATCTTTTTGTTTGTTTATTTTTTCACCAGCTTTGACTTTTGGTCTAAAGATACACTTCTGACAAGTTTTGGCTTTCACCCAAGTGGTTGTAGTCCAGGGTTGCTCAATAATTGCTTTTGCCCAAAGACATGAACCTTATCATACAGATGTTGCTGCCTCCTAACCCACCTTGGTTCAGTGTGACCCAGGGAGTTGCTTTGCTGCAGTTTAGCACTGCACATCTATTTTTGTTTTCAGGTGTAACCAGGTACATATGATTCTGTAAAAGGCTTTATAATTCTATATAAGGTTTTACATTAACCTGACAGTACACTGTTTCAGGGCTTGTACTGGCCCAAGCTTGTTTTAACTTTGGTAACTACTGTTCAGTGATCAGGTCACTATTGTCTGAAGTTTTTCACCTTAGTTATTGGAATACCATTCAGTGTAAAATGTGTCAGGGCGTGGCAAGGGCCAGCTGCTCCCTTCAGCAAGGGAGTGCTCTTGAATCACCACCTCTTGAATCAAGGAGTAAGGCAAACGCTGAATTAGTAGGGATAAGATTGACCCACAGACCCAGCTATCAAGCAAATTCATGGTGACAGAGCAGTTTTGAGGTCAAGATGAGAAATCAGTCCACAGATCAAGGCCAACAAGGTCCACGGCTAGATGCTGGCATAGCTTGGTTGAGACCAGCACTTCTACAAACTAGCTGGGATGTGGATTGAAGGACCTAAGTTCCTGACCCTGAAATGGTTCTCCTGACCCATGGTTTTGCACTTTAACACAGAAGGCAGCTGGCAGCACACAGCTACTCCCACAGTCCATTCCAGCGGGATAGGGAAGGGAGAATTGGAAAGGTGAAAATGCAGGAACTTGTGGGTTAAGGACAGATTAATACATTGAGTAAAAGTTGTGCATGCAAGCAAAGTGAAAAACAGAATCCATTCCCTTCTTTCCATCACCAGGCAAGTGTTCAACCATTTCAAGGAAAGCAGAGCTCCATCACATGTAATGCTTAACTGGGAGGACAAGCACCATAACTCTGAATGTCTCTCCCTCTAGTTTGCCCATGTATGGCACTGACATTGAGAAACAGCCTGCTTTTCTTGACAGGTAGATTGCACTTTGGCATCTCTTTGGCTGGTGGAATAACTAGTAAATTCAGTTACTGGGAAGTTATGTAGATGAATACTCCTTCTTTTCCTTTAGCCTGTGTTTCCTGGGGTCCCTGGAGGTCTTTTTTATTCATGAATAATGGGGCTAATCCTCCTACTGCGCAAGGACCTCCAGTAGTATTTTCTAAAGCATAAGTGTAGGCCAATTTTCCACCATGTTAAAACCATCCTAAGGGCAACTTGAGGTAGGCTTCAGCATAACTTACCTCCTGGGTCTAATTACAGTTTAATAGGGCTGTAATTTTGTTAAAATCCTACGGGCTGAGGTACAATTCATGAATTCAACACAGTCCTTGACACAGAAGGGTGCCTTGGACCTTTACATTCAGCATCCCTCATCCTCAGGGAGAGGGAGATGATTGTCTCCCTCTACTCAGCTCTTGTGAGGCCCCATCTGCAGTACTGCATCCAGGCCTGGGGCCCCCAGTACAGGAAGGACATGGAGCTCTTGGAGCGGGTCCAGAGTAGGGCCACTAACATGGTCAGAGGGCTGGAGCACCTCTCCTGTGAGAAAAGGTTGAGGGAACCGGGCTTGTTTAGCTTGGAAAAGAGAAGGCTCTGGGGAGACCTCATTGTGGCCTTCCAGTACTTGAAGGGAACATATAGACAGGAGAGGGAATGGCTGATTACGAGGGTGAATAGTGATAGGACAAGGGGGAATGGTCTTAAACTGAGACAGGCGCAGTTTCAGTTGGATATTAGGATGAAGTTTTTCACACAGAGGGTGTTGACGCTCTGGAACATGTTGCCCAAGGAGGTTGTGGATGCCCCATCCCTGGATGCATTCAAGGCCAGGGTAGATGTGGTTCTGGGCAGCCTGGTCTAGGGGTTGGCGACCCCACACATATCAGGGGGGTTGAAACCCATTGTGGTCCTTTTCAACCCAGGCCATTCTATGATTCTATGATCCTCTTCATTATACCTGTAGTTGCACAGTCCATATCACAGATGTTCCCATAGGTTGCATTTGTCTCTATGCTTTTTAATATTGTGTACTTTTGCTAAACTTTTACAGGGGTGGGGAACCTTACTAGGCAGGAACTGTACATTTCTGCCTCTAATTTTCCCGAGTCAAGATAAAAGAAACAATCACTTCCTTGGCTAACGTTTCCCACAAATTCTGGCTCCTGCAGCAGTAAAACCTGTGAACCACTTATCATAGTAGACCAATTTATCACCACCAGAGTCCCCACAATCCAGAACCTTATGATTCCTGACTTAACTTAAAGCACAAAGGTCCCTCTTGTTTAACACTCCATCCTAGTGATGGAACTGGCTTGATCCTTCTGTGATATATCCACAAAGTGACTCTTTCAATCCTGACTGTCATGTAGGTGATGAGTAGAATCTGGAGAGGTGCAGTCCCTGGGTTGGTATTGATGCACAGGAGCATCTAAGCACAGCAGCGCGCTATGATGTATGTGCAGGGAGAAAGCAAAAACTTCCCTAAAGAAATGACATATTCCATTAAATAGCATTTTCCTACAATTTCAGGATCAACTCTGGTTTCTGTTATCTAATAAGGTTACATATATTATTTTAAAAGGACTGACATTTTCTTTAGTTCTTGGCTGGATGCATATCCATAGCAAGGCTAAGGGTAAGGTATCCAGTCATCTTATCTGAGCCTCTTGACAAACTTTACTCATTTGTCTTTTTAAGCTTTGATTCATCCTTCCTACTTTCTCAGCTGATTGTAGTCTCCATAGAGTATGGAGATCACAATTTGTCCCTATTTCTTTAGCTAGGTTTTGAACTGCTGCTGCTATAAAGTGTGAACTCCTATCTGAAGATAGTCCTATAGGTACCCCTCGGTATTATTACCTTAAGTAATGCTTCTGCTACTTCTGTGGCCTTCTTGGTGCAACAAGGGAAAGATTCTGGCCAGCCTGAAAAAGCTTCTGTCATTACTAAAAGATACAAATACCCATTTTGCTGTGTTAACTCAGTAAAGTCTATTTGCCGATAATGGGATGTTTTTGTTACCCCCTGTGAAGGTCTTCAGAGTAAATGAGGATTGTTCTTTAAACACAATTCACATTTATTTACTACACTTTTGGCTATCTCAGTCATTCATGCACTTAACTCTTGTACATTCAGCACTCCTGTCATTGCTTTGCTTACCCAGTGAGTTTCCTGATGTGTTTATCAGCCAATTCATGCATAATTTCCTGTGTGACTATTTACTTGGTGTGAAGAGGTCATCCACCATCTTTCTTGATGTTTTTGGGTGGTTTTTTTTTTTTTTTGCCTTCAGTAGATTAGCAAAGTGGTCCTCTTCTGATGTGTATGGTGAGCCTTTCTGTTTCAATCTTTGGATTTTCTCCAGTAGGACCAACAATATTTGACTCTTCACAGCTTCCTTCACAGCCTTATCCACCATCTGTTTTCCTGTATTTACTGGATTGTTTCCATTCTGATGTGCATTAGTGCATGACTGCCACTGCTTCAAGCAGATCGATAGCTTGTAAAAGTTGTTGACCCATATTTGACTGGGGATTCTTGAGATGTTAAAAGTCCCTTTTGTCTACAAATGTGCCCATGAGCATGGAATACCCCAGAGTCAAACTCTGAATCTGTCCATGTATAAACAGTTCTGTCTTTTGACAGTTCTAGCACTCTCAGTAAGGCTATGAGCTTTGCTTTCTGCACCAAAGTGTTAGACAACAGAGCTTTGGCCTCAGTCATTTCCTTAACTGTTACCACTGCATTTCCCACTTTCCACTTTCCATCCTGCACGAAGTTGCTACTATCTACAAACAGGTCCCAGTCTGCATTTTCCATTGGCATCTCTTTCAAATCTGCTCTGCTGGAGTACGTCTGGTGGAAAATGCTGTCGGTGCTAAATATCTGTGCATTGAGAGCATTGATGCCTCTGAGGATGCAGTGTTCTTTCTTTTCCATGTTATGTACTTGTTTCTCAGGTGTGTTCTGGTGCTGGGTTTGATGCTAGCATGCGCTCCCTTTGTACTTAACTCAGGAGGCAAATAAATCTGACAGATTTTATTGCTGGTTGTAAAGTTGTGGGTTTACTCCACTGCTTCTGAGGGAACACTCACTCTGTATCCAAGTTTCAAAGTTTATCTGGGAACTAATAAATACAAAGCAGAATTTATTAAAAAATCATACAAAAATATTCCTTAGCTGAGATTAGACAACCATCGTACAAGCATTGCTATCTTCCCCTTTGTAAAGAAATCAGGGTGCCTGGGACTCAGTGTGATACCCACTTTCTGCGTAGGGAGAACTTATCTCTCCCCAATTGTCGTAAAGACAACTGTAGGCTAAGCTTAAGGTTGAAGAGAAGGAGCAGATTATAGGAATTAAATGCGTTACCAGTCTTAACTTTGTTTTCAGAACGTTGCTGCTACTGTAACTGAACTATCAGTAGCTATCTGCTGTCATTTTAATTAGAATGTGGAAATGTGAAGACATTAATTGACTGACAATAAAGTATGAGTTCTGCATATAGTCTGTGTTCCCTTTTGCCCATAACAAGATTTTGTTTATATTGTAAATGGACACCAGACACCAGAAAGGATGTCTTTGATTTTACACAACAGTCATCTTCCATACCTCTATTATGCCTGTGGTCTTGTATAGAGAATACAATTTCTGGTAGAACATGTCTGTGCTTAGGACATACAGAGGGTAGGGAGATGATTTTCACAGTGCTCTCTGCTAAGTGCATGTAAGAGAAGCTGAAACACTGGAAGAGTATTTAGCACTCTTCTTTGTCTCTGGTGCAGAAGCAAAAGATTTGCCTTTTGCTGCAACCTGTATTTACAGGGCTTTCTTGGGGCAGAACATTCAGTGTCAGCTCCTGTTGCTTCTGCTCAGGAAGCCATCATCCCTAGAGATTTTCAAGAACCGTGTAGACGTGGCACTGAGGGACATGGTTAGTGGGCATAGTGGGGATGGGTTGAAAACTGGACAGGCTGATCTTAGAGGTCTTTTCCAACTTTAATGATTCTGTCGTTCTTGCTGTCCTTGACAGGGAGCAGCTACATGGCTTTTCCTCATATCTGTCATGGTCTAGCACATTTCAGGCAGCCAGTGGATTTGTGTAGATGGTTCCCTCCCAGGTCAGACTGCACTATTTCCTGGACCACGTTCTGAGCCATACTTTATTTTTCAAATACAGTGGGTGTCACAAAGATGCAGAGCTCTGTCCTGTTATTTTTACTTCATTTTCTTCTCTGCTCTGCTCAGCAAACGTATTCTACTCATGTGCAAATAACCTTTCAGCTAGGAGAGGAAAAACACAACTTGTTCCCTCTGTTCCTCACACTTCTGGACGGGCTAAAAAAATTGGATAATCAAAGAATTAGAGGAACATGAGTCTTCAAAAGAGCATTGCTACCAGGAGCCAGGTTATGAACGAAGGGAGGAAAATGTTCCCACCAGGGTAGAAGAGAACAAAATGCCTGTGCAAGGACTAGTAAGAGCCCTGTTTGCTTGGCCTGCCTAGGAGACCTTGTGCAAGGGAAATGTGATTTTGTTCCCAGTGCAGCAGCAGATGAAGCTTTTATACCTTATGCCTGTCAAACACTTTGGATCTACATGAGGAAAGGAGCCAGAAGTCCACAGGTCTATGATATCTTATATGTACTGGGTCCGTATGGAAGAACACTGTGAATCTGTTATGTCCTCTGAAAGCACCTTTTTTTCTGCATGAGTGGGAATAGCTAAAGATCAAAAGAGAAACTTTCAAATCCTATGTACTGTCAGTGAGAGTAATGTGTACTAGCATTCGAATAACTTTTATCAGTGGATCTTTCACAACAACACATTGCACTTTCTGGCAATATATAAAAGTTGAATTCAGACACATAGCTGGACAATAGTAATTTCTTGGTCACAGTTTGCAGTTGCTCCTAGTTGTTAGAGAACTTGTGTCAGCTTCTGTTTTGCAGCTGTTCCAGAAGGGAATATTCGTTATTCATCTGTCTGTTCTTGATAGGTCACAATGTCTGTTAAGCAGAATCCAACAGATTCTTTTGTGAATTAAAATGAGTGTTGTCGATGTTTGGGCTGACAGCAAGTTTTGGAAACCTGCTGACTGCATTAATGTTTATTATGGTTTATAGTTTAAGCATTAAGTCCAAGTTAGATGCTAGTCAAAACACTACAAATTTGGGAACCAGCCTCAAAAATTGAAAGACACAGGATTTCCAGTTTTCCATGTCCTTCTTCCACAAGACATGTAATGAAACTGACATTTTTGTGTGCTCTGCAGAGATGCAAAGGCAATAGGAATAACAAATCACAAAGTTCTCCGGAGAAATCAAAATGGCTGCTGTTTGGGTCCTTTGAAAAGCTTTCATTGGCTCATTTTGTCTAAACAAGTCAGCACAACTGTACTCAATTAAACAACACTTCCATTACAAAATGATTTGCCATTTTGACACTACGCATATCCTTAATTTCCACATCAGACACCCTGTGGCCATAAGATGAGCTCATGAGGCAACCTATCAGAAGCTGCTCCACTTAGGAACTGTTTCAATAATTGAGAATGTAAGTACTCACCCAGCACTGTGCTTCTGAAGCCAGTTAAAGGGAATTGAGGGCATTGTGCCACTATCTCTTTCAAAACAAGGAACGAAGAAGTTTTCTTCTGCTGTATGACATTCTCATCTGTAGGTCTGTATTGCTTGTCATCAGTCAAGACACCAAAGTTCAAAAGTAGTGGCTTTGGTTTGTGTTCTACTGTTCTCACAGCAAACTTACAGTTTATCACTAGTACTTTTTTTCTCTATATTGTATAAGCCCTAATTAATATTTAATTCCTTACTGAAGTCTTCCATTAGGGATCCACTTTATTTCTGGGAGGCATAGGGCCATCACAACCAACGTGTATCATTTTTTTGACAGCTTTATGGTTCAACTGGAACAATTTGCAGAGCTGTCCATCAGTATCTTCCCCGCAGCTTCACAGCTCTTCTATTTTAATCATGGACTGCAGAACAAAGCAGAGTAACAGGCCCTTAAGTCAGACTTAGAAACTGAAGGAATAGAGTTCAGAAGACCCACTGCAAACATTTTACCTAATAATTTATTAATTTGTTTTACTTTATTTTGCAAGGCTTAAAACTAATGTGTTAAAGGAAGAGCTACGCTTTAGAGACATTTCAGCACTGCAGGACTTGAAGTATTTCAACGTCATGAGTTCATCAGATCTCTGCAAGTAGCAGCACTAGTCATCACTTCTACTCTGAAAAGGAATAGGGGATGACGAAGACCTGTGTTGTCCTAGTGTGGGCTGGACAGTGCTCCATGGAAAGTGGTTAGAAGCATTCTTGCACCTCTGAGCGTCTGGGCATCATCTGGTGGTCAGGAGCAGGAGAGGACAGAAGACATCACAAATTTCAGCCACTGGGTACTCCTGCAGGCAGGCTGCTTTCAAAATAGAGAAATATCTGTGCTCTCTCTCCTCCAGGGCTGTTACACAGAACAATCTCTAGCCATTTGTGAAACTGCTGTGCTCCTTATTTGTATTCTCCAGAGGTCTGTCTACTGCTTGCGTACAGTCCTCAGGTATATCATGGCTGAGGTTTATAACAGCCATTTACAGATCAGATGATAAATTAATGGTAACAATTTGAATCATAGAATCACAGAATCATCTGTGTTGAAAAGAACCACAACAATCATTGAGTTTCAACCCCCTGCCTTGTGCAGGGTTGCCAACCACTAGACTAGGCTGCCCAGAGCCACATCCAGCCTGGCCTTGAATGCCTCCAGGGCATTTGCAGCATCCTCTCCACTTCTTTGCCATTCCATATGATTGTTTGGGATACTCATACCTTTGCCAGTACTTCAGACAACTTCCCAAGGTAGCCTACCCTTCTTCAAAAGATTAATGACCAGCTCCAGGGCATGAACTCCTTACCAGCTGTCCTGGACTCCATAGAAAATTTAGTATTGGCAGGAGGAGCCTGCTAAAGCACAGAATGCATGCATGTGGAAAGAAAAACTTGTGATTTGCACTTAAGAGTTGTATTCACCTTTAGCCTGATTCTGAATGAGAGAAACAAGTTCTTGAAACGACATGTTCATAATGGTATCCAGGCTAAAGCAAAATGGACTTCTGCACTATGCTGTTCTGTAGCTTGAAATATTGTTGCTACCCTTGCACTCAGGTTGTTTAGCCCAGTGATGAAGGTGTAGACTACACTTGTTACTAGGTAAGTCATGGGAAAACTTCTCTGGCATGGTTTTCCCATTTGTACAGTGGTGGAATGGATGTGCTGAAGTTATCCAAGTACTTCTTTTCAAGGAACAGAACTGCATCTCTCTCAAAACAATAAATAAACAAACAAACAAATTAAATTAAAAAAAAAACAAACATGAAATTCACGTGATGTATTAAAACAAATGCAAGGTCATCCAGCTTCAGGAATTTGCAGATGCTTCCAAAATAGATCTGGTGGATTCTTTTGCTCAATTTAGACTTAACAAAAAGTAGAGAAAGTATGAAGTATGACGGAGTAATCTTAGATTTTTCTGTGACAGTTTGTGAGTACATGCTATGAATGTAGTAAAATCAAGATATGTGTATTGTGTTGGCTTTTTTTTTTTTTTTTTTTTTTTTTGTTATTATTAGTTTAGTTTAGTTGTCACAGATTCACAGTATAGTTTAGTTTGGCAGGGGCCTCTGGCTCTATCTGCTCCAGCCCTGTTCCAGCAGGAGCACCCAGAGCAGGGTGCCCAGGCCTGTGTTCAGGTGGCTTTGGAAGAACTCCAAGGATAAGTCTCTGCAGCCCCTGTGAGCAACCTGCAGCAGTGCTCCAGTACCTTCGCAGCACAGAAGTGCTTCCTGATGTTCAAAGGGACCGTCTGGTGTTCCAAGTTGAGTCCATTTCCTCCTGTCCTGGAGTTGGGCACCACTGAAAAGTGCCTGGCTCTGTCTCAGGGAGTTCTTCTCCCAGTCCGTATTTGTACCTGAGATTACTCCAACCCAAGTGCAAAACCTTGCACTTTGTTATGTTGAACCTCGTTAGGCTCACACTGGCCCACCTTTTGAGTTTGTTGAGATCCCCCCAAGCCTCCTCCAGGCTTGACAGTCCCACCTCTCTCAGTCTTTCCCCATAGAAGAAGTACTCCAGTCCCTTCATCTCTCTGATGGCCCTTAGCTGGACTCTATCCAGTGTATACATGTCTCTCTTGCACTGGGGAGCCCAGGCTTGGATACAGAAATCCAAGTGTGGCCTCACAAGCGAGGGCATGGGAAGGATCACCTCCTTCAATCCACCAATGATAATTTCCCTGATGCTGCCCCAGATGCCATTAGCCTTCTTTGTGGTAAGGACACATTGCTGGCTCTTACTCAGCCTGATGTCCACAGGGATCTCCAGTTTCTTTTCTGCAAAGTTGCTGTACCCTCCCCAAATTAATTATTTTGTTTTTAAGGGAAATTACTTTGAAAAATTCTGCTTACCATACAGGTGGCTTTGGCCTTCTCTGAATTACAAGGCTTCTAGCTAGCTTAGGTTAGGGCGTCCTATTGGCTTGCCCAGTTGCATTTTATTTCCAGCAGATGCTAGCTGCCATTGCTGCTGGCTCCTCATAGGTCTACTCAGAGAATTTTACTCTGTTCTCTCCTGTCAGGCTGCAGCTCAGTGACAATGTATGTTAGACAGGCACTGACACTTGTCTTGCTGCTGACTCTTGCCCTGGCACCAACTTGTTGTGATGCCCAATGGAACACTGCTGGCACTTGGCACCACTTCTTACTGTTCATCATGTTTTCAATTCATCTCTGCTTTTGCGGCACTGGAAATTTCCTGCTGAATTTTCACTTCTGAAGCCAAGGGAGTATCCTGGCAATTTATATTTACCTTCTTCACCACTTTTGTTTCAAAACAGCTGTATCCACGTATGGATGATGGTTAAGCTGCTTGCCCCACCCTGTGCAGTCCAGCTCCACGTTTTGCAGCCGTCAGTGTGATACTTCATCTACATTCTTCCCTGTGCAGTTAATGTGGGCTGATTAATTATTCATATAGATGAGCCATGAGCTCAAGTATGACATATGAGCAATATTATAATGCCTCAGTGTGTAACAGGAAGCTAACATATGACCTGCTTCACATACTCACGTATGCTAGAGGCCTGCAGAGGAATTGTCATGTTTTTGCTCACTTCTGTCACCTACTGTTTTATCCTTGAAAATAATACAACTCTTCCCATCATTTCTGTAATTCTGCCTTAATCATAACAAGTTTGAACATTTTCTTTGTTACTGTCTATGTGGCAAATTTTGGGGGAAGTCTGGTGATACACGCGTACAGCAAACAAAGTCTAACTGGACATAGTCAAAGCATTATTCTCCTATTTTCCATTCCCAAATGAAAAAAAAAAAAGAGGAAAATGTGTGGAAGTTGTGTGACCTTACTGAAGCCATCCAGAAGGTAGACTTCAGAGAACGAGCTTAGAGAAATCCATCTTCCTTCACTAATGACAGAAAAATCTTTGAACTAGTCACCTAGTTCATAGTTAGCTAGAGTTGGATGAAGTGAATCCTCTACTAAGTAGTTTATCTGCTTTTGCCTAAAACAAGTAGCTCTGCTTATGAAACCTAAGATAATATTGCAAAGGCTGTGACATGCCAAACATTCCTCACTGTCAAATCTCAAGTGTATGCACAGAACTCAAAGCCTGTCCCCTTAACATATCACCTTTCTTAATTAATAATGGCACTACTTGTGTTACTAAAATAGATGATTTGCATTTCTTTCATTTCCTCTCTCAATCACGGTGCTCATTATAACATTGCGGTTATTCTCATTTTTTCCTTCCAAATGCTCCCTCAAAACACAACAGGGATGATTTTTGACCATAATGGCATCAGGTTTTCTACTCACACTTTTTGGCCAGAGGCACAAGAGGTATTGATGGCTCTGTTTGTCCTAGAAATGTCTGAACTCATAGCATTCACAAAACCATGCAGTAAAAGAAGTGTACAGATCTCTGTGGCTTTCAGACTGGCATTTAACAAAAATAAAGCATTGCAACATAAAGAAGAAAGTCAACTTCTCTGTTGGTCTTCATGCTTCTCTTACAAATACAAAGATGTCCACAGGGGAGATACACAAGTCCACCAACCTCATAAAAACAAGATCTCTTACTCACCCTGAAGTACCGATCTGTGCTTTTTGTGGCAGAGTTGTTGTTTCCTTAAAGGGACTGCTTTTCACATAACAGAAGGTGGATTTTGTTTTTCTTGCATTACCAGAAGATTCTGTTATTGATTTGTCATCCACTTAAAGGGGAATGGCCAGCTCGTCTCCTTTGGCACCTTGGAAGTGCTCCCCCTCCATATACAAACTTAAGCCATCACTAAGAGGTTAAAAATTAATATAAGTCAGACCTCCCAAGGTAACAACATGTTCAGGAGCACCGGCGCTTTGGTCAGTTATATTGCAGTGTCTTTGTTCTTTGCCCCTCTGCAGATTTATAATCCACCAGTCTCACGGCTCTCTGTCTCAGTGCACTTTAAGAGCCATTAATTAAGTAATTACTAAAATGGATTAAAAATAATTTCAGCTGAAGTCTGAGTTTTGAGCCTAGTGTTTCTGTTTGCAGGAAGATGGTACTATTTTCTAAGAGTAAATAAAGTATTCTCCCTGCTTGTTATGTAAATCAACCAAAAATTGAAACATTTTACAAAATAGATGTGTTGTGATGAGATTTCAGGGGAAGATGTCACTGTGCTGATTGCTCTCCTGAGGCTGCTGTAAGTCACTACAGTCACAGAACACTCCACCGCATCACCAGCCCTGTCAGGGAGCCTAGGTTTGAGTGAATATTTATTTTCATCATTCTGAGCTTTTGTTTCGTACACTGGTTCTGGTTCTGTAATTAATGTTGTGTGAAATTAATGGGTCTTGTGAAAATGTTCATGCTTTTCTGACAGGCCAGAGAAATGGCTCAGAAAAATAGCTCTGAGCCATTCAGAACAGCACTGCTGAGAGATACTGGCACAATCTGAGTACAAGCTCTGTGGCAATAGCTCACTGCAGAGTCAGTTTTAGAAGAGAGATAACACTTTTCTTTTCCAAACTGGAGAGAAGTTACCAGACATTTGCAGTGGTTTCCTCTGTAGGAGAGAAGCATTCCTTGAGAAGAATTCTGACAGCGTTCAGCTGGAGAGAAGTCCAAGCACCTTTAGAGCGCATCCCTGTACACCATTAGTCCCTGCTGCTCTGAATTTGCACACTTGACAGATTTGAGGCAAATCTAAAGAAGAATGTCTACCAAGTTCTTATGCCCACATAGAATAAGTTCTGACTTCTTCACACCATTCATTTTAGTCCACTATTTCTCAAGATCATGCGTTTGTTTTTTGACAGAGGGGCTCCTGGTGATCATTTTCCAGTGAAATCTGATGCAAAACAGTGCTTCATTTTCAAGTGAAATTATAGTTTTGAATATGTATTATCATGAAGAAAATATTACCTTGTGGATTGCTATTCGATATTTGTTGGCATTCATTCTGACAACGAAATCTTCAGCTACTCCAGTCATTACAGGACTGCATCTTTACCACCCACTGGCTGTAAGAAACATCAGAAACTTTTGGTGACCTGTTGAGAATGTGGATTGAAAGGCAAATATTAGGTTCTCCCAGAAGTGTGTGTGTATATATATATATATATATATATATTTAATTATTATCGTTATTATTTTTATTATTCCAGAGTAAGAGTACGGTCTTTAAGAGCAGAAAGGGAATAAACATGGTTAAAAAAAATACCATTAATATTTACTGACCAGAAGGCGTCAAAAATACTCACACAAAGCAGTAGAGATCATACTGAACAAGAAACTTTCTTGAAGACACACTGGGCAATAAGAATATGGCACAGAGATTGGAATGCACAGGATTACTTAACCTTCCCTGCTCCCTGTCTCATTTTACCAAAGATGAAAGAGTGAGGTTTATCACGTCTTCATATTTTCCTTCAGCTTTTTTTTCTTTTCTTTTCTTTTGCAATCATTTTGACTGATGTGCAAACGATGAGTTAGACTTCCACTGCACCCAGTACATCATTACGGATCTCCTCCAACATCAGCAAGATAGATACTCAGGTATCAGATCTGGCAAAAGCTTTTCCCTCATCTTCTGAGAGAAGATCAGTTACTGAGGAATATCAGGACACCTGGCCTGTGTGCTGCATTCCTGAGGTTTCTATTTCAGGAGAAATCAGCTTAATGAGATATGAGTGGATTCAGTGCTTATTGCCACGTAGCCAAGCATTTGTTCTTGCTGCTCTATGTGATAGGAAGAAAGTTTTCAGGAGATACATCTCTTTATATCTATTCTGCTTGTCCAAATATTTGATCTTCTTCCTACTGCATGTTCTGGGAAAAATCTGCGAGAGAGTGCATATTTGACTGACTTCTTGTATGATGATTTTATTTGCTACGTATCCTGCCAATGAATAAAGCAAAAAAAAAAAAAGTTTATTTTGTTCCAGGTGGCTTTGGAAGAACTCCAAGTTCCTATGTTTTGTTTTGTTCCTATTCAGACAAATGTTTGTGTTGACACACATTCCTTTCTGTTTTCTCACTGACTCTTAATGGGCCAATTTACAATGAATTTTTAAATATTCAGGTTTATGGAAATTTGGTGTGAATCAAAAGCTGTATGAAGGTAAGAATCCAGATGAGATTTCCACTTTTCTCAAGTAGGAGCAGCAGACAGGTCATCCTTATTGAGAGATCTCTCTCTCTCTCCTCCCCCGTTCGCATTAACCCTCAATTTGGCATACTCCTGTCTCCTGCCTAGCTCCGGCACACACTGCTTTGTACTTCTTAGAAATCTCAAGGATTTCAGGAGGAATGGTCAACGTTGTTCGGGTTGGGAGGCTTAGAGACAAGACATATCCGTAAGAAAGATCTCTTTGGTCTTCATCTTCACCAGTCAGCACGTTTCCCTTGTAATACCCTGTGATCATTTTTTGATTATCTCATGCATACCAGTTCAAAGGCTTTTTTTCCCCCCCCTCCTCCAGCTTCCAGCCATGAAGTTCTCCACAGATTTTAGGATTTCTTTTGGAACACACACACACACACACACACACAGATCTGCAAAAAAACATTTGTTAAGTAAGTCTGAAAACTCAGTCCACAAGAATATGGGCACAGAGGAGTTATTCAACCAGCATATGAGTTTATCCTTGACTTATGAGGGCATTGCTATGCTTGTTCTGAGTGGCTCAACACATGATGCACGAGCAACCTGCTCCATGTAATCCTATATTATTTGATGAATTCATAAGGTCTAAAACTCTGCTTCTGCACTGTTATTTTGAACAGCTTAATATTCAGTTCATTCTTTCAAGAAAAGAAATATGGATAAGGAGAAAAACCAGCTTGATACTTACATATGAAGCCACGTTATCTCACATTATCTGTTTTATAGGGACACCTACAAAACACATTTCCATGCAACATTCTCTGTGGCATGGAACTCTTTAATTTCCCTTCATCCTTTCTAAGCTGCAGAAATTTAGACCTTCAGGTATTCTTTACTTCACTCATATTCCATCCTCTCTTCTGCTCAGTCTGGCCATTTATCTTTCATTCCAAAACACCTATCCTTTCTAGTCATCATATTCATTGCTAGTATATTTCCCCAGGAGTATTGCTGCTTTACCCATTATCCTCCGTACTGGAGCAGGACATTAGGAAGATCCACTACTGTAGCAATTGGGCAGATCAATATGATGGGAGGATCAGCAAGATAGAAAGGTGCTATAAACGAAGAGAAGAAGATTGCTTACTTGTATCAGAAGATTCCAGGTTTGCATGGGAAAGCAAATCCCAAGAAGGGATCACCAGAAAGAGATCCTTCCCCAGTGGTAGTCAGCCCTTAAGTGGGGTCTAAGAGAGGTGCAGCCAGGCTCCACCCCATCTGGTCTCACAGGTGAATTGCCTTCACCTGTGCTCCCAGGGCTGACCCGGTCCTGTCCCCAGGTGCTCAATCAGTGGTTCAGGCCGTGACTCAACAGATCCCATACACCTACATTCACTGATTCCAACAGGGCATCATTTCAGGAGAGGATGTCAGAGCATCCTCTTTCAATGATTCCTTTTACACTTCTGCTTGTTTTTTACATCTACTTATGTCTTAGAATTTAAATGTTGGCTATATTACCACCCCTGGAGACATAGCAAATGTCAATGTAGGATTAAGTTGCTTTACATTATTGATGTTATCATAACAAAGTGCATAAATAAATGATTATCTACTGGTTTATCTGTTATATCCTTTCAGAGCTGCTTCAAAATATGTCTTGATTTCCATTTTGGTATTAAAGAGCTGCAGCAAACGTTAAAGTATGTTTGCACAAAAGAAAGGTATTTATATCAGAGAAGTGTGGGATTACAAATTTTGCATGTTGAAACACATTCCCAGGACTTTCTGCCTTAATGAGTGTAGTAGAAAAGCCAAATAGAGATTAGTGATTTGGGTTTTAGTTTCCTTAGAAGTGATCGGGTTTTGTCAGCCTAAAATAAGTCTCTATCTAATTACAAGAAGAGTTGTTCCAACCTGAAGGTCACTGAAGCTGAAAAGAGTGATGCTATTTGACTCACATATACAGAGTAAGGTGCATCAAGGATGTTGCCATCAGTGATGTTTTGACTTCAAAAAGGTGTTCTAACTTTAAAAAGATGGATCTCTGTCTCACACTCTGGGTACTGCATCACCTCACTGGGCACCCTCCTTAATGTACTCCGCTATTCAGCATGTAATGACCGCCTCACTATCAGATTATCATGGTTTTATTCCTTTAAAACAGAAGCACGAGGAAGAAGGGACTGTACCATAGAGCATACAACTGAACTGAAGAAATTCTGTTTTTGCTAAAGCTTTGGTGGATGCAGGATTCACGGCCTCTTCCCACCCATCACGTAAAATGCCACTCCCAAAAATGCCTTCATGTAAATCATCTTAGAGCATGGGGCACTGCATCTGCATGCAGTGGCGCCCTGAGTTCCATCCACATTCATGCTCCACATCTCCTGCTCTCTAAAAGCCTCCAGCCAGTGACTAATGGGATCAGGGAGCAAACACTGATGGCATTTAAGGTCCTAGAATAGGACAGAGGCACAGCCCAGGGTTTGCACGTGGCTTTGCTGCAGGTAGTGCAGGAAAACCATCCCTGTGAATGCACTGCTCTATGTGAGACCTGTCAAGCTATGCTGTACTCACATTTGAACAAAGGGTGATGGCCTGGAATTGCTTCTGTGGTGGTTAGACATCTGCCACAGATGCAGCAAAACTGTATTCCTAACATTCTTCTGAAAACTGCTTTACAGTGCAAGATCACCAGTAACTTGTGCTGAGTGCTGAGTGCAGGAGTCCAACAAAACACGGGATCCTAACTACACTCAGCATGGTACTAACACAGACTAATAGCAACCGCCTGCCTTGATGAGGCCATAATCCTCACAGATGCAGCAGGTCTGTGCAGCATAGTAATACAATACTTAGGCCTTCAGCACCCTCAAAAGAGCTGATTCCACAGAAGAAGAATTAAGAAAGTAATAAAGTGCTGAAAAGCTGGATTTCCAGGTGAATCACTTGGAGAAGATATGCCCAGTTTTATAAGGATAGAGGTGACAGTCATGTGCACGTGCAGCGTAATGTATTAAGAGCTGTCTGAGTTCTTGTCTCAGTTTGAACATGAGAGAGGCTATTTGCGCATCTGCAGAAGCAAACATATGCTTGTGCTCGGGGCTATATGTTTCAGTGGTGGGGCACTATGGAAGGTAAAGTGGGGTTCAGAGAACAAAATATTAGCGAGAGGGAGTACAGAGAGAAAGAGAACGGTATCTACAGAGGAAAAGAAGGGAGAGCTAGAAAGACAGATATTGTAGCAAGCCTCATGCTTGTAGAGGTGGAAAAAAGGAAGAGCAAGTAACAGTAACAAAAAGGGGCAAGAGATGGAAGTAGGGAAGCAGAGTAGGCAAAAGCTGGACATGAGACAGCAGTGTGCACTTGCCACCCAGAATGCTAGTGGTATCCTGGGCTGCATCAGCAGAGGGGTGGCAGCAGGGAGACAGAGGGCACTGTACCCCTCTGCTCTGCCCTTGTGAGGCCTCATCTGCACTACTGCATACAGGCCTGGGGCCCCCAGCACAAGAAGCTGTTGGAGATGGTCGAGAGGAGGCCACAAAGATGCTCAGAGGACTGGAGCACCTCCCCTGTGAAGACAGGTTGAGGGAGCTGGGCTTGTTCAGCATGGAAGAGGCTCCAGGGAGAACTCTCTGTGGCCTTCCAGTACCCATGGGGAGCTTATAACAGGAGGGACACTGACTTCTTACCTAGGCAAGAAGTGATAGGGCAAGGGGGAATGGCTTTAAACTAAATATATATATTTAGAATATGTATATATGAGATTAAGGTTAGATGCCAGGAGGAAATTCTTTACTCAGAGGTTGGTGAGGCCTGGCACAGGCTGCCCAGACAAGCCATGGATGCCCATTTAACCCAGATACGTGTTTGTAGATATGTTTACTTCTCACAACCAATTCCTGTTGCTTGGAAGAACAGAAAGTTTTGGAAATGCCCAAAGAATTGAATGTGGGGTCAATTTGTTTTCACATTGACTTTAACTATGTTATTGTTCTTCTTCTATAGGCACCGTACTTGAACTGGAGCATGTATGCCACAAAGCATTCCAGCCAGTAGCAGGTGTCCTCTGCATAATTCTGTGAACTACAGTGCACCACAGGCAGCATAAATTCAAGAAGGAAATGTGAGCTTCCCTGGATAATATGAAGGAATGGCAAGGTTATAGACCCAGACGGTTAGCATTGCTCTAACAAACACTGCAACTTGGAAAAATCAGACACAAAGCAAAACAACTTCCTGCCATTTCCACTTTTTATTTTCTTGGAGAGTGTTGGAAAAATGAAAATGTGCAGGACAAAATCTTTATGCTGAAACCCTTACTTTCACATTTAACTACTTCACAGAAGAATTCATATCTAACTTCAGCTTGGGGATGCTTCATAGCCATGCCTCATTGCCCCTCACATTTAGTTTGCTGCTGCTTTTGAGAGGTGAGGCTCGTTCCTGGCACCAAAATGCTCTTATGGTGTGATTTCCCTACCTTGTCAGTTTTCTCCTGAGGGAAAGCTCAGCTCAAACTTACCTCCGGCAACAGCAGCACCGAACTGGATCCAGTAAGCTCTGGAGCAGGTTTTCTGCTAGTAACCTCCAAGACTGCCTTTTCATCCCTCAAAATTTGCCACGGGCAACTTTGCTCACTTCCAATATCAGTTCTATCAGACAACTCATTCTTAAGTCTCTTTCTTCCACATAGACCTATTCCCTTCTACTCGTATTTTAACAACTTGGATAGAAGGCATTTTGATTTCACCTCCCGAGCTGCAGCACTGCCTCTGTGTTGTGCAGCAAGAGGGGCATCTTTTCTCCTTTCATGGCTTTTCTTTTCTTCCCACACTTATACAACAATGTAATGATGGGAAATCAGCAGCAGCTCTGTTTTGGTCAAAGCACTCATCCCTTTGCTCAGATGTGTTCATGCTGTGCTGAGCGCACATAAAGGAGATTCTCTGTCTGAGCACACGCACGCAGACACACAAAAATCATAGGAAAATGGATGGTGTGAGCTGGCTTGTCTGTCAGGACAGAATTCAGCACACTTGGTTGTTCCTGTCAGATGCCCACAGTAAATCTATTTGCCTTTATATTTACTTGCCTGGCATGCTGTCAAGCAATTCCAGCACATGATGCACTTCCTATTTCAAGGCTCAGATGTCTGTTCTGGTAGATGCGTGTATCCATTCCTCCTGCTGCAGAAACAGTCCTTGGCGAGAAGAGTGAAGTTGTTTCATCCCTGAATATTTTGACAGGCTCAATCTGGTGAGGACCAAGCAATAGTTAAAACAGATGCTTTTGAGTAAGCGTGTTTTAACTCAGCACGTGGAGAGCCAGGAGGATTCCTCCCCCACCCCACAGCCACGGCCACCCTGCCTCTCTCCTTCCCTCCTTCTCCTGCACTCTCACACATTCCCCTAGAGGCAAGGGTGCGGGTGCCTGGAAATGTGAAAGTCACCTGATAGGATGCTCCCGCTCCCATCTCTCCGCACAGCATAAGCTCTTCTCTCCTGGTGACCGTGGAAGCAACTCTGCCAGGCTTTGCTATGCTTAGCAGACTGCAGAGTTTGCTGCAAATGCAAAACTGAAGTCCATCTTTGCACCTCTTACTTACCAAGGGGCTTCAGTGTCTTCTTCCTTGCAGTTCCTGGCTTTCCCCTAACCTCTCTTCTCGAAAGGAAGGTCTGTTCTGTTTCTGGCGATGCATCCCAAGAGGCGGCTCTGTTGGTGTCTCCCTGCTTCTGGTGCATGGGCATTCATGCTCACATCCTTAATTGCAGGTAGGCTGTCTTTGATGTTAGTCTTGTAAAGTATTTTCTAGCCTCTGTTTCTGTTTCTATGGAATGAATTCAATTCAAAGCTTCTACTGTCTATTCCTAACTTGAAACTTGTTAAGATTTCAACAGCATTTGTTAGTTTCCATGGGTAAAATTCTTCATTTTATTCTGAGAACTAATTGAGGAACCGTTAATTGCAAACAATGATGATAGAGAAGCTCTCACAATTTTGCTCGATGCTTGCATTTTGCCACTGCTTTAATAATGCACACTGAAGGTGTGCGCATTCTGTGCTCACACCTCCAAAAGTGAGAACTCAATGCACTTCATTCACTGCTGTTTGTGATCTGTTTCTGGCACGGTGATTTCCATGCATCTCAGTGAGTTTCGGCAGAATTCCTGCTCTTGAGTCACTCTTCCTTTTTTGAATGCCTGCAGGACCAGGGACATTTGTGAGTTACAGCGTTTATATTAGCAGAGCACAAAGGCACTGTCTTAAAGCAACACCAGAAGGATGAGCATCTGCCACTGGAGTATAAAAATGAGAGGCCTAAGTATTTCCCTGCTTCTGTTACTTTAAGTCTGTTACTAAGCCAGTGGGAAAAACTCAGACTGAACATGATTTTAGACTCATTGGCTTTAGATGTGAGACTGTGGCAGGAAACCCGTGTTCCCACAGCAGGGGACTTCTACTCGCAGCCTGATGGGTGGCGATAAGGAGATCTGAAAAGGAAACTGCAGTTTCCTTTCTAAGTGGCACAAAACACAATGTTCAAATATCCGAATTCTGCAGACATTCGTGTCTCTCCTCTGGGAGTTACAAAAAGGATGGAACAAAACGCCAAGTCGTGCAAGCTCTACTGGCATATTCTGTCACAAATGAGATCAGCAACAAACAGAGTTTCAGCTTTAAAGAATGATAATCCTCTGAATCTGAGCATGCTTTGTTAATGCGGAAGGTTCAAAACCAAGGAAAGAGTGGCCCAAGCATGAAAATACTGTTGTTTAGAGTAAGCGTCTTCCTGTAGGACATCTGTGAGATCACAGGCCAGAAACCACATGATTTAATCTTTCCTTTTAAAACCGGAGTCCTTTGTTTCAAGCACTAGGAAAATGACTGTATCAGATTCGGGGTGTATGTAACAGATTCAGAGCACTCTTATTGTGTCTGCAGTGAGGCAATTCAGCGCCTGCCCCATGCCTTCTTCCTGACAAGCTGTCTAATCTGTCCCATGCGAACTGGGAGTTCCAGCTCTGTCAGATGTGCTTGCTCCCAAAGAGCTGCTCTCTTTTACAAAGCCTCCATTTTTTTTCTCACCGAACTTAACAAATGGGCGCCCTTCAGAGCTGAATAAGCTTCTGTATGTGGACACACAGGGTCAAGCACGGGATCCAGAAGTAAAGACTGGAGCAGCATGTTATTTAGCTTCTTCTTTCCCTCTTCCTTACCTCTGCAGTACTTGTTGTTTATCTTTACCAATGCAGACACCACAGCCTGCGAG
Organism: Gallus gallus; assembly: GCF_016699485.2. NCBI lineage: Eukaryota > Metazoa > Chordata > Aves > Galliformes > Phasianidae > Gallus > Gallus gallus. The sequence goes on from NC_052572.1 coordinate 54,292,754, forward strand.
TCAGAGGAACGGCTGTTTCACAAACTCTTCTCCCGCTACAACCAGTTCATCAGGCCGGTGGAAAACGTATCTGATCCTGTCACGGTGCATTTCGAACTGGCCATTACCCAGCTTACAAATGTGGTAAGATCGACTACAGAAGACCGTTGAGATTTGGGCACGACTGGGAAGCACACGAAGTGTTCCAGCAGCAGACGTACTCGTTATGTCTGCACATACAGCCCTCACAGCTGATGTTATCATGTCTGCCTCTGTGTACACAGTGAGATGTTTGCCATTCTGTCAGCCAGGTCACTTCAGCTCCTCATACAAGCGGTTCAGACTGTGCAGATTCACTGGCTATCTCTGTCATGTCAAATCCCTCTGCTCTGGGCTGCAGCCCCTGGCATCTGGAGCAGCACAGGGTTTGCCTAACCCAGGGACGTGGGATTGTATTTGTGCTGCATAACATGCAGCCTAGTTCTCCTGTGGGTCCAATTGGATTTTGTCAAGTGTCATGGGTTTGGGAAGAGCCTAGGTACCTTACCCATTAGACCAGAGCCCAACAGGGCTTTCAAAACTATCTTGGTGCTTAGTCCTCTGTACTTAGTGATAAAATTTCTCTGCACTGTCTGTATCCTTTGGTCTGTAAGTATCTTAACATTTTTGACATCACATGTTTACATATTAAGAACTACACAAAACAATATTCTTGCAGATATTTTCATTGGAAATGTTAGGCTGCGTTCATGTATGCTTGTAAACTGAACCTTTCCAAGCACTTTTAGACTTGGCTAAAGAAGGCTATTTAGAACAAGATCCCATCTTTTATTTTTGTGCTTCTTGCAGCACCCTCGTGATTCACTGCTGGTTGACAACAGCAGTAAGTGTACTCTAAAAATAAGTTTTCATTGCAGCAATGATTTAACTTAGTGCAGGTTTAGTTCATCTGCTATAGAATCTTGCATGGAAATGCAAGAACTACACTGCAGATGTTGTTTCCCTTGAATTTTGTCCAGTACTGTACAATGTAAATAGAGCATTTTAAAAACTGAACCCAACAAACCACACAGACACCAGCAGAACCTTATTCCTCTGACAGTGATCAGAGCAGCTGTAAGTGTGTTGCCCTCCACACACTCAGGCCACTGGCAAACCAGTGCAGCTCTCTTCCACACATGTGTGGGGCACAATCTTTCAGCAGAGCCTACAAATTTTCTTTGGTAGAGCTGCAGTTGTCTGTATACAACCTGTAACCCCCCCCCCCCCCCTGAAAACAGCCCACCTCTGCCCAGTTATCTCTATTATCCACCCAAGTGCCACTGTCCACAGGCAGAAAATAGCTGGTGTCAGTTAACGTGAAATTCTGGTTTCTACTTTTATCAGAGTAAGACTATGGACATCTTGGCATACTATGAATGATTTATGAGTGAAGATGTGCATGTCTGTGTTTCTTTCTAGGATGAAGTCAATCAGATTATGGAAACCAATTTGTGGCTAAGACACGTAAGTGACTGCGTTGCGTTTCTCACATACTTTGCATTAAGGTGATGGAATGTTAGGTCTATATAATACGTGCTTGTTTTGCAAAGTGGTCTAGAGGTACACATAATGAGACTACATTAGCAAAATTTGAATAAGTAATTTCTTTCTTTTTTTTTTTTCCCCGCAAGAAGTTATATATCCCATCTTTCCTGTGTTCTGAGTTTCCATTATCACTGGTTTATCGCTAGAAAATTTAGCTGAATGTGCCCTTTAAGAGTGATTAAAGAAGCAACTCTGTGATCCTAAGTCATCTCCATATTGAAGATTCCAATGAAAACATTTGTTAGCAAAAAGGACATGCCTCCACTTCACCTGATGGTTTTAGCACATATACACAGGCAAAGATCCCTACAAAATTTTATCTGCTGAGAGAAACAAGCTATCTTTCACCAAAACAGCTTCCTCCAGACCCTGTTTGTGATCTACACAAAGTTTTCTTGAGAAGCAAGGGTACTTAAGACCAGGATCTTCAGAGTAGGCTGTGAGAACTTGGACCACAGCCCAGTGATTAGTCACTAGAGAGCAATGAAAGGTGTCCCTAGCTGCTCCTGAGCTCGTAATTCACTGCCCCTGTAAAGCCAATAATGTTTCCCAGCCACATCAACCTGCCTTTGTGCACAGGCACCTCCTTTCCTTTTAGATTGTCTGTCTCCTTTGATGTTAGTCTCCTTTAGCCTTCAGGACCCACTCCAATAAGGGCAGCAGCAAGAACTGTGTCTCTTGCTTGCAGTGCAGCGTAGCACTGCTATACACTAAGGTAGCAAGCCAGAGGAGAGATCTCAGCACATCAGCAGCTAATAGCTGTTGTTGTCATAGCTCTTCACAGAGGAAGAGATGGCAAGCCAGTGTGAGCAATGCTCACCTACGTCCCATGTTTCTCCAGCTTGTGATTTTGATGTCTTTCAGGTCACTGTCCCCTTCTACTCACGATTCTTTTCCATTCTCTACTGTAACCTGTCATTTGTGGGGAAGATCTATGAGGCAGATACTTGCTGATAACACAGTGTTTATACTTCTTATCCGTTCTTCTTTTAGATCTGGAATGACTACAAATTGCGATGGGATCCCAGAGAATATGATGGAATTGAATTTGTTCGGGTACCAGCAGATAAAATTTGGAAACCAGATATTGTCTTATACAATAAGTATGAAGAACATTTTTCCATTTTACCCTTTCTCTGAAAAGTATCATCTTGCTGTATCCATGAAACACATTATTTTCCTCTCATAGCATTTTCTTCTCCTTGCCTCATTTGTCTTTCTAGTGCTGTGGGAGATTTTCAAGTTGAAGGCAAGACCAAAGCCCTTCTTCGCTACGATGGGATGATCACCTGGACCCCACCAGCTATATTTAAAAGCTCCTGTCCCATGGATATTACTTTTTTCCCATTTGATCATCAGAACTGTTCATTGAAATTTGGTTCTTGGACTTACGACAAAGCCAAAATTGATCTTCTGATCATTGGCTCCAAAGTAGATATGAATGAGTTTTGGGAAAATAGCGAGTGGGAAATAGTTGATGCTTCTGGCTACAAACATGACATCAAATATAACTGCTGTGAAGAGATCTACACAGATATAACATATTCATTTTATATTCGAAGGCTGCCAATGTTCTACACCATAAATCTGATTATTCCCTGTCTCTTCATCTCATTCCTGACTGTGCTAGTTTTTTACCTGCCATCTGACTGTGGTGAGAAGGTGACTCTTTGCATCTCTGTGTTGCTTTCTTTGACTGTATTTTTACTAGTGATCACAGAAACAATTCCATCTACCTCTTTAGTAATACCCCTCGTAGGTGAATATTTGCTCTTCACTATGATATTTGTGACTCTCTCCATTGTCATCACCGTGTTTGTCTTAAATATACATTACAGAACTCCTACTACACACACAATGCCCAAATGGGTGAAAACTGTCTTTCTTAGCCTGCTCCCCAAAGTTCTGTTGATGCAGCGGCCTCTGGAGCAGGAGAAAAAAAACATCTCCAAAAAGACCAAGAAAGGATCGGCCAAAACATCAGGCAAATCAAAGCACAGCAAACACAAAGATAACAAATTACATAAGGAGCAACGGTGTTGTCACTGTGATAAAGCAGACGATCTCACCTCAACCAGAAGAAGTCGACTGAGTCATCAGTCACTGAAATGGATGGCAGAGCACACAGAGTACTCCCCAGAAGTGAAAGATGTCATCAACAATGTTCAGTTCATCGCAGAGAACATGAAGTCTCAGAATGAAACCAAAGAGGTAAGGGAGGTAGCCAGCAAGTTGGGCACAAGGTCACACTTGCAGCATTCCATGGGAGAATAGCGAGCAAGGCAAACAACTGTAATGTAGGGTGGCAGCTCAAGGGCACCGGAGCTGGTATGTCTAGAGAAGAAACTTTTGAGTCCTGTGAACTGGTCAAAGTTTCCTTCAAAATGGGAGAGGCCAAATCATGCACTGGGGATGGAACAAGAATAGTGATCTCACCTGTTCCTCCTCTATCCCTGGTGGATAATTTGAGCAGTAAGATAGTTTTAGATCGGTCATGAGGATGACCATTCTGTGTGAAGAGGAGGAGCCACTGCCATGGGCCAGGGGATAGTCCAGGTGAAGCTTTTGAAAGAGTCTTCTAACCCTACTTCTGTGATTCCTCAGAAGGGACTGTTCTGAACTGCTCAGCCCTGGTGAGCAGCGCTGTCACTGTAACAAAAGCACTGTTAGCCAAGCAGGGTGCTCCTCTGCGTTAGTAAAGGAACAAACAACCTGCTACACAGCTGGCGTTCTGGAAAGGAACTCTTCTCAGCCAGTGACAAATGTGGTAGGGATATTCCTTTCCTGTTGCAAGTACTGTGCTTCAGTATGGTGTTTTTTGACAATTTTTCATATTTTTGCAGTGAGAAGCACTCACTGTGCCTTCAGTGAGACAGCATTGCTAATTCTGAAATAAAAGTTTTGAGTTTGGGGGAGGCAGATAAAAACAGGCAACAGATGAATAAGATCACACACACACAGAAAGACTCTTTAATTAAAAAAAAAAAAAAAAAAAAGAGGATTGTCATTTGAACTTATAGATTAGCTTTTGTGAGGCTATAAATGTTTCATCCTAGCTGGGATTGCTGTCATAGAAAACGATGCACACTGGAATCTTAAGAATGCCAGAGCCAATTCCTTGGGTGTAAACACAGAACTAGAAGCAGCTCCAATAAAGATTATCTCACATAAGCACTTGCCAAGGCCTCATAAGGAATTAAAACTCTTCGACACTTCAAGATTTTATTTTTTTTTTTTTAAGGAGTTTTGATCCTAATGAAACATTTACTTTTGCTCTAACTTTAAATGTTGGTGCTTTTTAGATGCTATGAGAAGACAAATTCCATTTCAAAACGAAATGCTACTGTATTTCTATCCAAAAAGAGCTAATATTTTGCAAGATAATTATTGAGAGATATTCTTTGCTAGTTGAAACCAGCACCAATTTATGCAATTTCAATGCAACCCAAAAATTCATTTCCCCCCCCCTCTTTTTTATGTCCTGCAGAAAATTCATCTGAAAACAAAGTACATAACTTTGAATAATGGGCTACAGTTAGGGCCTGGTGACTGAATTCATAGGATGAGACCAAAGAAAAGCACAGGTGTCCAGCAGTACAGAATAAGGCAGGGATTGAGCTGAGTCTTGCTTAGTAACTATGCCCCTAATGCTTTGCTTCACCCCAGCACTTCGGCCCTGCTTTCAGCGCCACAGCAGCAGAAAATATACCCTTGTACTGTATTCAGCTTATTTCTTTGATGCATTCCAAATAAGAGGAGACTTTGTGTGAAGCAGTTCAAGTAATGTGCCACTTTGATTATACAGCTCATGATAAGTCTTTCATTTCCAGTCACGCTGATTCACATTTTGCAAACCTCTCCTGCTGCATGCAATTGTATTCTTAGTCTGACGTGTGCATCAGCAGCTCTGCATCTCACCTTTTGCAATGCACCAAGGATTGGAAACAGGACTTCTCATGTGGGAAAAATCCTTTCTCTAGGGAAATAACGTGTTTTGTTCCCCAACAAGCACCGAGGAAATGATTCTGGAGGCTTCTGCTTTGTTCAGATGTACAGAGCTATGCTGCTATGGACATGTCCCATATGAATAGAAGCCCTTTAGAAATGGCAGGTTCATTGGGGTTGAAAGGAATCTCCAGTCCAACCCCCTGCTAAAGCAGCTTCCCTGCATTAGGTCACACAGGTAAGTGACTGGAAAGATCTTGAATGTCTCTGGAGATTGTGGAAGCACTTATGAAAATTGTGGAAGCACCACTGTAGCTAGAGTTCGTGCTGTATGTCCTTTCAGAAGAGCTACAGCAGTAATCTTCTAGAGGAAAACAAGTGGAGAGAACTCTTAACTCAAGCAAGGGACTCTTTACCACTCGCTGGTTTTATGTGAGTGAGTGCTCTTTGATGCAGTGGTCCTCAAGCACAGGCATGGTTTAAAGGACAGTGACTTCAGTGCATATCTCTGAGACTTACATTCACTCTAGCCTGCTCAGCACATGGCACTGCTTTGCTCAGACAGGATGTTTGCTTTTCTAATGCTCATGTGCTCAGCTGTCCATTTCATTGGCGGCAGTGAGTTTAACTGGAATGGCAGTGTGGCCAGCCATGCCAGAGCAGTAGGCTGTCTCATATGTGGGCAGCCAGACCAGATCCTTTGGCAGGATTCAGCCGTGTGCGGCTGCAGTGACTCATCCTGCTGCCACATCACCTCAATCTACACCCATCACATGGTCTCATTCTATTTGCTATTGTCAGACACAGCCATAGTTTGCCAACTGACTGCAATACTCAGAAAAAAAAAAATCAGTAGAAGATCAGGAGAATGTTTACTGTTCTCAGCCAGAAGTTATAAATACTGTTAAGAAAACAGACTCCTCTTAAGACACTTGAAAACTGCAACAGCTATAAACACCACAAGCAATGTTCCTGCCAGGATGTACGTTCTTCCTTGTTCAAAAGCATGAGGGACATTCTTTACCATTAAATGTTAACTCACAATTACATGTTACATTACACATAATCTATCCTTTATTATTATTTTTTTTTCTTCTCTTACAGGTGGAAGATGATTGGAAATACGTGGCTATGGTGATTGACAGAGTATTTCTCTGGGTGTTTATAATCCTTTGTGTGTTTGGGACTGCTGGATTATTTATCCAACCACTAATAGCAGATACATAACTTGAGTCATAGCTTTTTTTTCCACTTACGTTTGTATTCCATTTTCAGTTTGGAACTGTCCCTTGTATTTCTCTCCTCTTATATCATCCCTCAGCATCTAGCCCCACTGGGAAGGAGAGAGGGGAAGACTCCTCTGGGCAAGCAACAATCTAAGGCAGAATGAGAAGGGAACTGAAAATGTGAGATTGAGCTTGTGGTCTCTCTAAGACAGAGTGGCTGAGATTTACAGAGTGCCTGTCTGTCTGCTCAATTCAGTAGCAATTGCACCAAGAATCACTGTAGTGGGCAGAAAATACTGAGCTTCTCCCATGGTTTCAGTTCAGGGGGCCACTGTGAGTGATTTGTGCTAAGAGAACAAAAGTCTCACTTTTCTTTCCTCATCACAACTCTTACATTTCCTCTTTCTCCCCTTGTACAATGCCTAGATTTCAGCATGGCGCTTAGCTGAGGTACCGCAGTCCTACTGACTGAATCAACACTCTTTACTGTGCTTTTGGAACAGGGCAGACAAAAATCCAAATAAAAGTACAATCAAACCAATCCCTTGACTCTGTAATATTTTATTACAATCCCCGTTTTCTATAACACGTGTACACAAATGAGAATCTGACATGAGCAGCACGTGTATTTAGTTTTATGCTTGAAGTCCAATAGGTCTTAAGCACCCCTCCATAGCTGACGATGAACCTGCTTTATACGTTGCAGTGCACAGTCTTGCCAACGTTGTTTCGAGCATGTTCGAGCACTGTTCCTCCTGCACAGTGGAAAAGGCCCTGGGGGTATTATTTTACAGCTGGCTGACCATGAGCCAGCAGTGTGCCCAGGTGGCCAAGAAGGCCAATGGGATCCTGTCTTGTATGAGAAATAGTGCATCCAGCAGGAACAGGGAGGTGATTGTCCCTCTGTAGTCAGCTATGGTGAGGCCACACGATGAGTACTATGTTCGGTTTTGGACCCCTCACTACAAGAAACACCCCTGAGGTCCTGGAGTGTGCCCCGAGAAGGGCAATAAAGCTGTGAGGAGAATGGAGCACAGGCCTTATGGGGAGCTGGGATTGTTCAGTCTGGAGAAGAGAAGGCTCAGAGGAGACTTTACTGCTCTGAAAGGAGGCTGTGGAAAGGCAGGGATTGGCCTCTTCTCCCCAGTAACAGTGACAGAATGGGAAGGAATGGCCTCAAGTTGTAGCAGGGGAGGTTCAAGCTGGATGTTAGGAAAAACTTCTCCTCAGAAAAGTGGTGCTGCAGGGGCACAGGCTGCCCAGGGAGGAGATGGAGTCACCATCCCCGGAGGTATTCAAGAACCGTGTGGATGTGGCACTGAGGGAGGTGGTCAGTGGGCATAGTGAGGATGTGCTGATGGTTAGACTTGGTGAATTTAGAGGTCTTTTACAACCTTAATGATTGTGTGATTCTATGATCTTAGGGGCACCACAGGGGAATAAGCTGGATGCAATACGTAAAAGCAGAAAAGACTCGAGGCATCCATGATCAAAATGTAGAACACCTACACTTGAGATCTACATGCCTCTAAATCTTCAAAAACCATTTTATATGTCATATTTATGACCAAATTCCTCTTTACTTCCCAGTACTGAGTATTAAAATCGGTGGATAGCTCCAGCAGGATCACAGAATCACAGAATGGCCTGGGTTGGAAGGGACCTCAAGGATCATGAAGCTCCAACCCCCCTGCCAGGCAGGGCCACCAACCTCCCCATTTACTAGAGCAGGTTGCCCAGGGCCTCATCCAAACCGCATTCGTTATATCAGCCTGACTGTGGTCCCAGTCCACAGGGGCTGCTCTGAAATTACTTTCTTGCTCAGGTTCAGTTATAAGCCCACTTGGGAAGCATTTGTCCTTGGGCAGCTACTCATCACAGACAGAACTGGATGGGCAGCATTGACTTTATCTGTTTTTAAAACCAGTGCCAAGTTAGATTACACGTATCATGTCAGAAGAAGGCAGATGATCACGAATCCTATGCAAGCGTAGGCACTTCAATCCAAACAGCTCTGCAGAAGCTCCTGTCAGAATAGTCTTGGGTATGCAACCTGTTCGGTGACTGTGGAGATACTTTGGTGCTGGAGTTGCTCTTGGGTAACCAGGTAAAGAGCCTAATCCTGAAACACTTGGTAGTTGTGCACCTAATGTGTTTTATAAACTATGTGGACCCTAAACTATGAGTTCACCCTCAGACCCTTTGTCTATTTTGGTTCCTGTTGGTTTTGCACCTAAGGATTCTTAAAGGGCATCATTGCTATTCCAACCAATAGCTTCAAAAGTAAAAACATTTTCTCTGTTATAGGCTGTCTTAACTCTAACTGTGCAGTGTCAGTACAATATTTTCAGTGTGTGCCATGTACCAATCTCTACTTCAGACATCACTGTTCCGTGGCAGATGAGAATCATTCTGAAGTCCCTGGTTGGCCTTCTACTCTTTTTCTGCTCATATCAGAGACAATGGGGCTGAAATATAAGGCAGAGACAATGGTGGCATGACAAAAATATGTATTTGAGGTATGTAAGTCACTCTTTCCTAGAAGAAAACCCTTTTTTCTGTAGCCCCCCTGAATGTTGCACAATAGTGTAGCAACAGTCAGACAGATGTATGAACACACATCATTGTCTATTTTATCAACCTGACGATTAAATATTACTCCTGGAGCACACTTGAAGAGCTTATATTTTGTAAAGCCCACTGCACAGTGTGTTAAGATATGTTATCAAATGATCTTTGCTGTGCTAGCTCGTTAATCAGAAAGAATGGAATCATAGGATTATAGAATTATAGAATCACCAAGGTTGGAAAAGACCAACAGGATCATCCAGTCCAACCATTCACCCATCACAATAGTTCTCACTAAACCATGTCCCTCAACACAACATTCAAATGTTCCTTGAACAGAACGGGAAAGGGAAAGAGAGAGAAGGGGAAAGAGAGAGAATTTGAAGAGGAAAGCTGCATTCTGTGCCTGAATGTTTCGTTTTGACAGGAAAGACATCTGATTTCCAGCATTTGCTGTTGAACCTTTGACTGTACAGACAGTGAAAACAGAATGGCTGAAGGCGAACTGCAGGGCTGATTATATATTCCACCAGTAAGCATACCACCAGTGGTGATCAACTTTCTTTCCCTGAGAGTGTTCACATCTGTGAATTTATTTTATAAATACTGTTTCCAGAAGCGATAGCTCAGCCAGCTCTCTGCATTTTCTTCCCAAGGGAGACCATCCTTCCACCCCTCCCTCACTAAAGGGCCCAGAGGAATGCAATGTGTTTGTCTCCTGGGGGATGGATAATATACGTGGTCCTGCCAAACCAAAGCCAGGTATCAAGGTGTCACACTTTGAGGAGAGAAGGCAGAAGGCTGGGTTTTCTTTTAAGGTTTTAAATTTGAAAGGTCATCATCCACAGGCACATGGAGCAGAAGGAAGGAACCCGGAGCGAGGAGTGCTTCACAGATGCCCTTTCGCATTGTGTGTTTTAGTGAGATGTGCTGAATGCATTTCTGGCCCTGAGGGAAAAAGATTCAGGGAAGCTCAGAAACCATCAGCATGAGAATAATAAGCAGAGAGACTAAAAATGTAGCAGTCCCGGGAGCTGTGCTGGGAGCACCAGAGGACAAAAGCCATGAAGATAGTGCAGTGCTCACACTTCTCCCAGTCCATGCACCTGAGCCCTCCCGAACATTACAGGAAAAAGCAGCTTGCAGTCCAACACAGCCATGTGATACACGAATGTCTGCTGCCTGCAGGTTGGAAACTGAATTGAAGCAAGGTGAGGAAAAGATCATCTGCCATCTGAGCACCTGAAGCACTTACACAGAAGAGAATTCTGTCATCCACCATCTCCAATAGGCAGCCCCTTGGCAGGAACAGCCACTGGGGAAATCCATCACTATTTGATTTCCAGAGTCTTTGACTGCTGGAAATAGGTTTTCCTATGGATATTTCACAGTACTGGCCAGGGTCACTAAATGACTTGAACAATGCATGGAAAGAAGAGCAGGCTAACGTGTAAGATATATATAGCAGTGTCTACGTTAAGACACCTGTCTGTATATGCTAAACTGAATGAATCTGTTTTAGGATCCTGCTGTATAATAGCCAGCTCTGAAAGCTTCCTCCTCAAACTCATACACACAGGTAAAAAGATAGGAGTACTTTCCAAGAACAAACAAAATCACGTATTTGAATAGACTTGAAACCAGCATTTTTTTAAAGTAGGCTAGAAGTTGGACTGGCAAAACAAAAAGCTAAGAACAACTTCAGCATCAATATAAGAGTATTCTCACTTCAGAGAATCCTTTACTAAACACAATTTTATTGATTATATTTGCACAAGTGAATTGCAGTCACAGAACAAGATGAGATGATCTGAACTCACACAGGCCTGGTGTGCACATGTCATACACACAACAATACCTTTGGGTATTTTCAACACCTTCTGACCTCTGTCCTTAGAGAGAAAGTTTCAAAGCTAGCTAAAGTTTTAGCAATAGATTTACATTTATGTTGTCAAAAATTGGATCCCCAATCACCTCAAAAGTACCTACTACTTCTGAGAGAAGTCTTCTAAAGGATGTAATGATGGCAGAGCTTTGTCCCAGGGAATGTAAAGAGACCCCCACCTGTGCATTTCTGTTCTAATAATGCAGAAGAATTCCATTTAAATGCTTCAAAGCAATGAAATTCTGAATTGACTGAGAAACATGGGCAAGCCAACACCAAAGATGTACCCTTCTGGCAGCCAACACACCCCTCAGCTCTCAGGAGAAAATACACTTCTGCACCAGCGACAAGCTTCATTTGCTACAGATGATCTTGCATCTCCTCAAACTGAACTACTTAGGAAGATCTTTGTTGCCACCTGGAACAGCATGGTTGCGTTCTTTCAGGGGATGTAGTCCAGGTGATCTTCCAGTCCTGTGAACATGCAGGTGAAGGAATCATAGTTTCCAAATGTGGAGGAGCAGGGGAAAAACCCTCACTTGTTCAGCCTTTAATTATCTTTCACTGTATGAGGCAAAAATGCATATTACACAGAAAAGAATATAACACCTTGCAACTTCCTGATGGCCAAGAGGAGAGACAAAACGTGCATGCTGTAGAGGTTGGTAGTGGGTGGGCAGAGCTCTAAGCTCTCCCGTGGTTGAGCTGGTCCTGAAGGTATGGCCACAGAGTTCAGGTTTTGGGTATCCCATCTAAAAATTCTTCACGCTTTTTTTTCTAATGCACATGCTATATAATTGCCTGTTCTGACACATGTAGAAAGCTATCTATAAGGACTTTGTGGTTTTTACTTGGTAGATAAGCTGAATACTGACTTGCTACTGTGCACTAAGAACTGAGCGCTATGCTGCTACTATACTCTAATTTCTTTCATTAAGTAGTATTTTAACTGACACATCTACTCGTGAAAAATAATGGTTGTGCCAGAACTGCTATCCCCAAGTATAACTAATAATCCTGGCTTATACTGTATTATAACCAAACTACTAGTAAAATACTTGTAACTCATTTATGCATCCCCAATTCACTTTTGGATTCAGCCATTCACCGAGCCCTTCTCCAGTCTCCACTAAGGCTGTAACAGTCAGAGCCACATGAAGGAAGTAGTAGCCAATGCCTGTTGTTAACATCACCTTCTTGCCTGCTTCCCATCCTGCAGAGCAGAGACCGGTCTCAAAGGCACCACCATCCCATGTCATTGGGCTTGTTGTATGTTAGCGTGGGAGCATTTTCTACAAAGTGCTGTTCAGCCACATCTGTAATGCAGGGGTGAAGATGAGAACTGAACCCGTCACTGACACCACCAGGAATAACCACAGGAAGATCCGATCCAGGACTTGAGCTACAAATTTCCAGTCTTGGACAACCTGTGAAGGAGAGAGGAGACGCAAAGAGAAACAGCAAGGAGGCCAGTACTTTCTTTGTACTACCACACGTGTTTCAACTCCAAAAAATCTGCTTTTAAAACCAGAAGATTGCAGTGTGCCATAGCCTGAAACCAACGTGGGTCAGCTTTCAGCAGCCATACCTGCCAGTCTATCAAAACGCCAGAGCATGTTCATGGTATGAGCACGTGATAATCAGACTTCTTTCAGGCTGTGCAAAAGCTTTTAGCTAAGTGCATAGGTAAAAGCTTACAGACTGAAGCCTGAGGATGTCTTTATAATGATTTAGGTTTCTTTTAACATAACTGCCTTTCCCTTGGAGGGCTAGGAGCTGGCTCTAGCAAAGCACTTTGACGCAAATGTTACTTGCAGTACAAGTGGTCCCACCGGCTTGTGTTTGCTTAAGTGCTCTGCTGGCTCATGCTGCATGCATTTAGGAGGGAAGCTCTGCATCGTGTGTACTGGCACAACCCTGAATAAATGGAAGCGCTGTTTATAAAACAGATTCAGGGGACTTTTTCTCAATTTTTTTTTTAGTAACTCAAGCCTCAAAGAGAAGACTTCAGTCATGGGCACTACATGCTCACATGCTGCATGTTTGGTTTACTGTTCATCACTCTGCTGACGTCATCAATAAAATTTAAACAAAGCCCTGGCTTTTGCTAGGAGAGTGCTAAGAGAACTGCTTCTCTTTCCATGTGCTGCTGGTTGCCTCGCTTAGCTGCCCTACCTGTATGTGAGGTACAATGTTTATGGACACGTTACTTAATTAACTTCTAAAACTTTCCATGTTAATAGCCAGGTGGATTGCTGAGAGGAGAAAGATGGAGGAGAAGATGCTCTAAACCAAACTTTTTTTAGTGCAAGCCACAAAGACGGGGTCCCTACACTACAGAGAATAGCTGGGAGGCCAAGAGTCAGCCCTAGCAATTGCCATAAAACTTGCCTAGAACAGTTGTGAAAGACGCACTTTCAGAGAATATGGCAACTCATGTTTTCCAGATTTGCTTCTGTCCCCATCTTAACCAAGGCCAGGTTATTCAAATACTCCCAAGACAGGAATTCCTCCAGGACAGCCAGCTGTGGCCCCTTCCGTCTGGGAAGAACAGGGACTCCCACAACACAACACTGTTCTTGAAGTAACATGCTTTCCCACACCCAGCAGGGAAAGCTCGCAGGAAACATGCAAGAGGAATGCAAGAGGAAGAAGCATACAGAAAGGCATGCAGAAAAGGAAAAACTTGGAAGTTGCAGCTGTGTAGGAGGCTGTGATGTCTCTCTGCCCTACTTTCACCTACCTGCCTGATGAAGTGCTCCTTTTTAACATGCCTGGAAATGTACCGAATGGAATCAGCTGCCTTTTCCAGAAAGGCAATCACGACTTTCTCTCCATCTTTTGCTTGCTTGTGTTTCTGTTTTCCTGGGAGTTTTGATTTCAAGGTGGTTTCCTTTTCCTCAGTGTCTGAGAAGGAATAACGGTCTACGTGTCCCTTCATGCAGAGCAGCCGAGGCAGCTTCTGGAGGAAGAGTCTTTTAACCCAGGGGGCCATGGGGTGGTAAGTTGCTGAGGAGCGGTGGTGGACGTTGATAACAAAGACAGTCACAATGATAGAGAGGGTCACAAAAATCATGATGAACAGGAGATACTCACCAATCAGGGGGATGACTTTGGAAGAAGAAGGGATTATTTCCTCAATCACTAAAAGGAAAACAGTGAGGGACACTAGAACTGAAGTGGACAATGAGAGCTTTTCTCCTTCATCTGAGGGCAGGTAAAACACCAGGACAGTTAGAAAAGACAATCCCAGGCAAGGGATTATTAAGAAAAGAGTGTAGAACAGTGGAAGGCGTCTCAACACAAAGGAGTAAGTGACAAATGGGTAAGAGTACAGCCCATCCTTCCTGTTGCCTTTCATACCTTTGGCATTTAAGATCTCCCACTCCCCGTTATCAAAGAAGTCTTTCCTGTCTACATTTTCATCCACTAGAATTAAGTCCACCATACTGCCATCATATGTCCATGACCCAAATTTCATGGAGCAGTTCTGCCTGTCGAAGGGGAAGAAGGTTACGTCCATCGTGCAGGAGCTCTTGTAGCTGGCTGGTGGCATCCAGGTCACCACTCCATTGTATTTCACTATGGCTTTGGTCATCAGGGACCCTTCAAAACGTCCATCAGCGCTGTGAGTCAGACAGAAAGAAACAGAACCAAGTTCAGAGTGCCCCAGAGCTATCCACTCACACCCTCACGCAAGGAAAGCCAACATTCATACTGCCTACATAAGCAGCTTTCTAAGAGTGTGTGCAAGCTCTGTGATAGCTGATGTGTCTCATCCATGCTACAGCTTAAGTCCGGAGTAAGAAACATGCTACTCACTTTTCAAACAGAACAATGTCGGGAAGCCACAGGGACTCAGAAGGGACACGGATAGCAGTGATCCCACCATATTCCTCTGGATTCCAGGAGAGCTTGTGGTCCATCCATTCCTGCAATGAGTCAATGGAGTCCTCTGCCTGCTCAGCCCCCAGCAGCCTCATTTCTTCTCCCACCATCTGCCTCATGGTTCTGTATTGTACAGCAGTGAGGGCAGAGCTTGGCATATGACTAAGCAGCGGCAGAAAGGATGTCATGCAGGTATGGCTGGGAGACATTAATCCCCATAAGCACTTCCCCAGAAGCGGGGAACTGCAGCACTTCAGCCAGAAGTGGGCTTCATAAAAAGGCCTATCCAGGCAGCCTCGAAGTGGGCACTCATGGAGAGTACTGTCTGTTTTCCTATAGATATTTCACAGTACTGGATGGGACACAAAGATGAGTTGAGCTATTTTATGATTCAGTAATGGTAATAATGTCAATGTTTAAGATCTTCTGTAGAAGTGTCTACATTAAGACATCTATCTCTGTATGCTTAATTACACTGTTCCTGCAATAAAAATCATTGTTGTTTCATGAGAAAGATCAGCATGTTATTACAGGAAAATTAATATAATCATGTTGCAAAGAATTTGGTTACAATTCCTAAGATATATATTTTATTCTTACATTAAAAAAAAATGCAAAAAGCAAGAAAAGTCTTGTCCAATTTCATCACATTGAACTGTTGTGTCTTTGCTACCCAGAGAGAGCCTAGCAAAGTGGCACCAACAATCCATAAACTGAGGTACAGTGAAAAAGCATCTCTCTGATCTCTTTCATGATATGGTTTTTCACCTGCTCACAAGAATGGCAGCAAGGAGAAACAAGATCTGCAGATTGTGGCTAATACCATGAAGCAAATAATGAAGCACTTTCCATTAATCTCCAACACTAAGTGCTCCTCAGGGATCAGCTTTCTTAGGTCAATTTCCTTCGTAAGCTAAGGACAAACCTAGACTGCCTCAGTTCTACCCGCCTTACACAACCATACCCACTTGTTATTGCAGACTTTTGCAGCAACCCAGAGCCTCAGCAGAGACCCAGGTGAGATGAGAGTGCATTTCTCCTCCAGGAGCAGAGGAGGGATAGGGCCCAAGGTTATGCATGGGTGCTAGGCTGGTAGAGCTCTCCTAAGCCTGGCAGAAGGCCTGGGTTCTCTGTGTATCTGCAGCACTCCTCCCTCCCCCATGCCCTGCATTGATTTCTCTCCAAGCCAAAGTGCTCTTTCGTGTCTGCAAGGCAAACACTTGTGTGTCTTCTTACTAGAGCAGAAAATAGACTGCATGAAGAATTTGAAGATGAACAGTTTAAAATGGGAATCTCCCCATGGAGTTTCTTGCTGACTTGAACTGCAGCAGCAGATGCAGAGGGCCTCTTCCTCTCTGCTCCTTGCCTTCCCAGATCCCCCACTATTCTCCCCTTCCACCGGCTCTGCCAAACTCCTGCCTCTGGGCTGTCACTCAGGTTGTTAAGCCAGTGAACCCAGGTCAAGAAACACTGGGCCCAGGCTTAGCAATTCATTCTACAACTTGCCCAACAACAGATAAATCTCAGCAACCACTGAAACTCCTTTGCACCTTCCATGTTTGCCAGGAAGCCCGCTGTCAGCTCCCAGCCTCTTTAGAACTTGGATTTGAGAGGAAAAAGAAAGAAAAATAAAAGAAGAAAACCCTTTGATCTGAGATTTGCTCATCTAATAAAAGCCAAATTCATGCATAGGAAAGATATCTCTGATTCCCCTTCACCTCACACGCTCAAGGTGACTACCAGCCTCCCCTGACCATCCCAGCTCCTGCAGAATAAGGAGCTCTGAGTCCTTGGAAGGTTTTGGGCATTCTTCATTTTTCCCTAACTGAAAGAAAGATATTTTAATGCCGCTTAGTTTTAGGCATCTTTTCTTAGCTGTTCTTACAATTTCTAAAAATATTCTGAGCCTTGAATTGCATGTGAAACCAGCTTACACTAAGCCTACGGGAATGCGTGACTCCTAAAACAGGACACCTGGGTCAGACCATGGGTATTTAGTGCTCAGCCCATCCTCCTGGGGATATTAGTATATGTGAAAGCCAATGACCATGTCTCACTTATTCTCTGCTTTGCACTTCATTAGGTCCTTGACAGCCCATCTGAGAGTCCTCTGAACCCTCAGAAGGGATGCTAGAAAGAATAGCACCCAGCAGGAGCCCAGCTCAGAGACCCCTGTGAACATCTCCGTGTTCAGTTATCCTAGGGAGCTGCCCTGGCTAATATCTGAGCTCAGTTTCCAAACACCTGCAGAGGAGTGGCATGTCTGCAGTGCGACTTCCTGGGTAGGTCTTTCTTTTATCCATGCTTTTTGGCAAAGGAATCAGAAAAGAGAGGCGAGGAAAAGATGGTGGCATTGCTCTAGCCCTACACCATGCTCAGAGGAACCTGCAGCAGAACCTGATTTCTTATGGTGTGAGTGGTGACAGAGGCTCCAAATCAGGTCTGACCAAAACTGCCTCAAATGCATTAATACATCTATGGCAATGTCATGCAGCCAGAGGGATGAAGGCTGTCTCAGGGCATTGGAGTCTTTTTGTCCTGGATAGAGGAACCGGCCAAGGGAAAGGCCATCCTTTTGCATAGTACCCATACAGCATCCAGGATCCTGCACCATCCCAGAGCTCAATCACTGCAGGGCTGCAGACATCAAACTGAGGACACAAACTGAGGTGCACTTCTCCTCCACTAGCCCAGCAATCTGGGAACTACTTCTTACAGCATCATTCTGTTCAAGCCTAGGGTTTTGTGTCCTCTTCATTAGATCATCTGACACAGCTATAGATGCTCACATGGCTAAGAGACTTAAAATAATTGTCACAAGGTCAATAAACCAGTGCAGTGTAATCTAAACCAAATACAGTGTTCCTCAGGAGTGAAGGAGACCTAACAGTTCAGCTTGCACTTTTCCTTCTCTTGTGTAAATTACTTCCAGAAGAAACATAGAGAGTTATGACTAGTTGGCAGAAATAGCACAGATTTTAATTCAGGGGGTTTAACATGCTGACCCTTTTTTTCTCTTTACTTGTGCTGAAGAAGAAACCTATCTTAGCTTGCGCAAGGGACACAGTGCTTGGATGACCTCTAAGTCTGAGACAAGATAGTCCCTCGGCGCACAGGCAGCATCCCAGAACAACTGTCACAGCTCCAGGAGATGTTGGTTCGCCAGAATACAGCTGGCTTGGGCTCATAGCTGGGATGCATTCCAGAAAGAGGGTACCCTGCATCCTGAAAGCTCACTGCCTGCCCCTACTCCCCTTCAGGCACTGGCTGAAGGGAGAGAAGAACTTCAGGCAGGGTTATGTGGCACTGAGTTTGTCATGGATGGTGATGGACAGAGTGGCAGGCTGCAGCAGCCCTCATCCTTGCTGCACTCATCAGCATCACAGTGGATGGGAAGGTCTGAGGCCATCTGATTTACCTGCTTCAGCCACACGTTGGTCGTCATCAGCTGGTTCTTCTCATCCTAGGGCAACACAAGGTAGAGAGGCCTGCAATACCAGGACAGCCAGAGGAAACGAACCCCACATATGTTCCAGCAAGACCCATCTTAGCCCCCATGGAGCCAGGCGCTGAAGCACAAGGAGGCGATGGGTCTAGGACAGAAAGTGGGGTGGCTCATGTCTCCATGCTGCCCAACCTGAGGCAAGTCTGGGCAGGGAGAAGACAAAGCATGTAAACAAAGCACAAAAGGAGAACTTATCTTCTGCAGCAGGAGGAGCACTGCTGCCATCTGGCACCCCCTGGCCCTCCCACCCTGTGCAAAGCCCACCATGCACTGCACAGATGGAGGGGGAAGGGAAGGGGAGCTCAAGTGTAGGTTGTCTGGTTCACTCCAGGCCCCCACCTGTGTGGCTGAGTCACCTGCTGGTTTTGGCCTGGATAGACCTTGCCTGGACCTAGCAATACCCAGCCAGCCCCACATCTCCCCACCCTGTCCTGTACTTTGCTATCTTGCAAATGCAGTCTGATGTGACAAGGCTTTAATAATGGGACCTGCAGGCAGGAGGGGGCCTTCAGGTTTACTGGGAGACCATGGAGCTCCAGGGCAGCTGGTGGTCCCACCCTGGCACCACACCTGGCAGTGCTTTGTTGCTTGACCAGTGGATGTTGTGTCAGGAGGCCAAGGCCAGCAGCACAACCGGCGCCACAGCAAGGCACAGGGCTCTCCACAGGAGAAGCAATGCTTTATTGAGCTTGACACAGCGCTTACCACGTCCACAAGCTGTGATATCTTTAACCCAAAGAGGACTTTGATGGTGTCGTTGGAGTTTTCCACGGGGCGGACCCATTTCTGATAGCCTTGAAATAAGTGTCTCAGGAGCGCATCCTCATTCTCCACAACCGAACCAAGGGCAGCCACATCTGGAAGAGAGAAGGGCATGCAGGAGGGCAGGTGTGGGATGGAACAGCCCAAGGAGATCATCCTGGCTAATGACACCCCAGGTTCTCCAGATACCCATGGGATACTGCGGAGAGATGGAGTCATGGGGAGATGGTGGTTGCTGTGGGGCTATTCCTGGCTGATAGCTAGAAAGAGCAGCAATAAACTGTGGACATTTCAGGTCCATGGATTTTCACTTGCTCTCCTTCTGAAGCCAGGCTCTTTTCAGTGGTGCCAGTGACAGGACACAAAGCAATGGGTACAAACTTGAACACAGCATGTTCCTGCTGTGCTGTGTAGGTGACGGAGCACTGCCACAGGTTGTTCAGAGAGATGATGGAGTCTCCTTAGAGATCTCCAAAAGTTGAATGGATATGGGCCTGGGCACCCTGATATGGACGTTCCTGCTGAATCAGGGTTGGGCCAGATGGACCCAGAGGTCCCTGCCAATCCCACTCATGCTGTGATTCTGTTTATATGACCTTTTTGGAATAGAAACTTCCCACCCAAGCATATGGATGTGAATTGCATGATTTTCTTGCTGCAGGGCCTGCAAACCAGATGAGAGTGACCCTTACACAGCTCTTGGAAATGAACCCTTTTCCTGAGTTTAGCAAAAAGATAGGAATAGATCAGAGAGAGAAAAAAAAAAGAAAAAAAAAAGAAAAAAAAAATTAAGGAGTTCTCCCTGACAGGCAGAGGAAAGGCTACAGCACCAGGAGAGCAAAAACCAAAAGCTGTTCAGCTGGCAGCAGGAGGAACCTGCAAGGACTCCCCCAGCACTGCCCTGCACCATGGAAGGGGAGGGCAGCTCAGAACTGATATCCCCCACCTCTCCTCAGCACCAGCCCCACTGGCACTCTGCCTCTTCCTTGGCAGGCATGCTGCACCCAAAGGTGAGCATGATCTCACCTTGTTTCAGAATCCCCAGAGGGGATAAAGGATCTGGTATCGCATCTTTGTGCCTGGACAGCTGCACTGCCAGCTGCAGCTCTGCCCTGCTGCCACCTCACTTCCACCACACGTGCCTTGCCAGCCCTGCTGTGCACAGGGAGTCTGTACCCCCTTTGCCAGCCCCTGGGCACAGTGGCTTTGGCCCCTTCCGAGAAGCTGAGGAGGGGCAGCCCTGCAGCATCAAGCCCAGCAGCCCCACTGGAGTGATAGCTGGAGGCAAGCGCTCCAGAAGAGCAGAAAGAACAAGACTGGGGCTCTTGTAAGGCAGACTCAGTACATGCAGGGGGACAGTTTAAAAGTACAAGTTTTTAATGAGAAGGAAAATGTACCAGGGGAAAAAAATAGCCTAAGAGCTCTTTTGATCACCTGTGATGATTAAGTTAGACAAAGCCTCAGAGAAAACACTGAACAAAGCTGCTTTCGGAAAAACTGAGATGCAGGCAGTAGTCTAGATTTCCTGAGTTTGTCACACAGAACAGAGAGAGGGAAAAACTTCTGGAGCTCCGCATTAGGTTACCACAAAGACGAGTAACTGAGAACCATTTGCCCCCATGCTTCTCCCCCTGTGCTAGAAGCCCCCTGCCTTGCTGCAGTTCGCCCTGGTGGCAGCTCATCACACGCACAGGAACTGGGAGTGCTGGGCAGAGGCTCTGCCACACAGACATGCACTCCCTGAGAAAGGCTGGCAGGGACCTCACCAGCTCATCTGGGCATTTCACTGTACGCCCCATGATGGAGGTCTGCCCGTAACAGCAGTGAGAACAAAGCTTTGGTTCTTTGCTTAACTCCTAACCCCCCTCATGCACCATAAATCTTAAAGCCCTATTGCCACCGAGGTTGCAGTGCAAAGTCAGCAGCTGATACAGCACAGCCTTGCTGGTCTGGCAGCGCTAGATGAAGACCAAAAGAAGCCGCATCTGCCTCATCCCAGCAAAGAGCAGCTTACTCTATGTCAGAAAAAAATCTGGAACATCTGTAACTCAGTTTGGAAGAAGAAGAAATTGCTCTTACCTGAACGGCTCCAACACAGCACACAGAGCATCAGACACAGCATGGGCACGGCTGTAGCTTTTCCTTTAAATATAGTCCTTTCTTTTCATGGGCAAATTGATCTCATCCTAGTAGGGCGCTAAAACAATCTGGTTAAAACCTAAAGCAGACAGCCGAGCCTGCAAGGCATGCGGGCACCTTTTGAGCCTCATCTTGCATCATTATGACGCTCCCTAAAGCACACTTCATTGATTTTCCATCAGCTGTCACATCCAGTAAGCCTAAAACAGGGCTCTGGGTCCTAAGCTCTGGCTGATGTGCTTGGGGTGGAATTCGGGTGGCCACAGCCACCGCTGTCTGGGATTCAAAGTGAGGCAAAGCGTTTAAGGGGGAGAAATGCATTTTGTGATACTGCCAATTACTGTAGGGAAAAAAAAAAAAAAACAACAAAACCAGAACCAGACCAGGCTGCAAATCAGCCCCCAAAACACACCAAATGCCTGACAGATTGTTTGCTCCAGCTGTATCTGTAGGTCTGACAAATGAGGTGGCTCCCCTTAAGAGCTAACTTAGTTTATTCATTTTTTTCACAGTATAATGGCTATTTTACAAGAGAAAAATAGGGAGGTGGAGGGGGGGAGGGAGGGTGGCAAAACATTATAGGTGGTAAGATGGCCGATTTCTGACTCTGTGTCTCATCACACACACACACAAGGCAGCACAGGAGTGCCCACAGAGAGCACTGGCCAGCACAGCTGCGGGCGCGCACTGCCGCCAGCCCTGTGTGTGGCAATGGCAGCAATGCCCTTGGGCTGAGCTTCCTTTAGAGCCTGCCGTAAATCTCTGGGTTCATCTCCTGCACCCTACTGCTGTTTTTCTTTCCAACTGAAACTCACTTCACCACCTCTGCCTGCAGAAAGGCTTTTTTTTTTTTTCTTTTGCCCCCAAAATTTTCAGGTTCAAGGGAGAGCAGTGCAAAATTACTCTAGTTTGCATCCAGACCTAAAACGCTTTCTGCTCCGATGGATGCTTTCTATCTCTGTGCTGGCACAGTTTTCCTATATGCTCTCCACAAACAAAACAATTCCTGTTTGCATATCCTCAGAGATTGTCCTCATGCTCTAATGCACATTCATAACCCAGAGGAGTTTCCTTGCTTGCTGCCTTCTGTATGGGAAGTGTGCTTTTCCAGCAAGGTACAGATTTTGGTGCTGTCGCAGTCTGTTTAATTCAGATTTGCCTCATCTGAGGTCCATGGATAACTGGCAGCTGTAACCCCATCATGTTATTCAGCTTCCTCTAGTGAAAAAGATGCCATGTCAACGTGGTTCAAAGTCATGTTGCTACTACTGGAATGGGCTGCTCAGAGAAGCTGTGCGTGCCCCTTCCCCCCCCACCCCCCCCTGGAGGCATTCAGGGCCAGGCTGGATGGGGCCCTGGGCAGTCTCAGCTGGCAAGTGGCAGCCCTGCCCATGGCATGGGGTTGGGGCTGGGTGGGCTTTGAGGTCCCTTCCAACCCAAGCCATTCTAGTATTCCAGGATTCTATGATACCAGAAACTTTCTTCTTGTTAGTTAGTTAGTTCTTCTTGTTAGTTAGGCCCTCTGTTAGTGCAATGGACCTGCCGTGTTCACCTTCCAGGGCTGATCTTAGTCACTGGATGGGACTGCATCTGGCACTTCCCTGTTAGACACTGCTGTACTGCAGGCTGTAGAGATGCTTGTCTTCAGTGCAGCCCAAGAAGCCCACTGCTTGGAGGTAATGAAGATAACCTACTATCCGGCTCTTTAGACACTACATGGAGGCTGCTGGAAGGAAAGACGGTGTGTTTGCTTTACCATTTCCTCCAGCCACTGACTGGGTTGAGCAAGAGACAGGGCCCTCTCCTGCCTAATCTCTGGCTGCCAGAGTTGTCTGACAACCAGAGAAGGGCACTGGGGAGTAATATACTGCATTGTCTTGTGTTTGCTTGGTGAAGGTGCCTCCCGTTTACAAGCTTTCATCCAGCTGTCCTCTCCAACACCTTGTGGAAGGGAGAGATGTGTGGATGCTCCATCCCTGAGATAACAGAATTTCTGAAGCATCAGGATGAAACTTGAACCTTCTCAACGGTTTGCCTTTGCTTTCCCACAGCTGTCAGGGAACCTGTCCCCGACATCGGGGTACGGCCCAAGACTCCAACACCGCGAAGCTGGAGCCGGCAGCGGGCGGCAGAGCAGCGCAGATACCTGCACTGCCTGGGAGGCAGCCCGGCATCCCTACTCTTTCCCGCAGCGTCCCAGCACGACGGCCGCTTTCTCCGCTTCCTCCCGCTACCCCAAGTCTCGACTCTTCCCTTTCGGCCCCTCTCCCCGCCCGCTCCACGCTTTGCTCCCACCGTTCCGCGCCGCTCCAGCTCCGCTCCCAGGCGGGACGCAGCAGCGCAGCACACGGGCACGGCCGCTGCACGGCGTTTATTGGGCCTGCTGCGAGAGAGCAGTGCGGTGGCGTGAAAGCTGACTCCTAGCGCGATGGGCTTTCGGCTGCAGCGTTGCATAAGGGTACCCCGGGCTAAATAACGAGCTCTGAAAGGATGCGCGAATCTTGAGCTTCTGCTTGGACCGGTTTGTGACAGCGATTGGAGCTTGCCTTGAGAGATGTGACCACAGCAGGCAGCAGCAGGAGATCTGCGTGAGGGCTGATGGCATCCAGCTGCACCAGGATGGGAGTTTCAGCCATGCCCAGGCTCTGTGAGCACAGGATGTGAGAGGAGGGTGCTGGGTCTCCACGCTTTCCTACCACACTGAGATCCCTCCTGCCTTCCTTCCCGCTTGCACCACGCTGATGCAGATGGAGACATAAGCAGGTTGCGAGCCCCCGCATCCTCTGACAGCGTACAGCCCACGCAGCTGCCCCATAGCCATGTCCCTCTGAGAGCACTCCACAGTTCCGTTGGGACTGGACACGCGGAGGGAGATGGGGCATCGCTGGGATGCTGCCAGGTTCCTCACCACTGTGTGCACTTCAACCTTCCTGATGGATGGGGCTTTGCTCTCAGCATCAGATGCTTTTTTCCCCTTTTTCATTTCTAACTGCGCAGTGAGGCTTTGTTTGGGGTATGGGTCTTTGGGCTTTGAAGCCCATTTCAGCACTCCAGTGATCCTGCATATATCTGAAGTTTGCACATTTTCACAAAAGTTTTGTTTGAGTTGACAACTGTACGCTAAGACC
The DNA here is from genome assembly GCF_016699485.2 of Gallus gallus. NCBI lineage: Eukaryota > Metazoa > Chordata > Aves > Galliformes > Phasianidae > Gallus > Gallus gallus. Next base: position 54,317,366 of record NC_052572.1, read on the forward strand.
AGGTTCTGCTCTGATTTCTTCTCAGCTGGTCTTTCCATTTTATCAAGCTCTTCTGTGCTTTGGTGCTCTCTCCCCGCAGCCTGAATTTTATCTGCAGCATTCTGGACTTGCTGTTCAGATGTCACAGCTGGGAGAATCTCAAAGGCAAGTAAATTGTCTTCATGGTTCACAGCTTTGATGGGCGTGAGATAAACCCCTGGACTGTACACAGCTGCCCTAGGAATAACATCAGAGCTTGGACCGTGTCTGTCCCTGCAACGACCTGCTGGACTCTCAATTTTGAAGGTAGCAGCTGGCGCATGGGAGATTTCCTCACACCACATGTTGCACTCCAGGGTGCCAGGCACTCCAAGCACTAACATCATTCCCTCTTCTTCTTTCTTCTTTCCACCCAGCTCAGCCTTTTTATCTCTTAAGCAATTGTAAAACCCGAGGGGCAATGCCTTCCGCGTCCTATGGCTTCGATAAGCTGCCTGAATCTTCACAGCGGCTTTGTTCATTTCATCCAGCTCCCTTCGAACCTGGTAGCCTCTCCATGCTGCCTGAATCTTGACAGAGGCTTTGTTCATTTCTTGCAGCCCTCTTCGAAGTTGGTAGCCTCTCCATGCTGCTTGAATAATGGTAGCCGATTGAACTCGGTTTTGGAGCTGCTGCTGTGCTTTGCTTTGTTGTACCTGGTGCAGCGGAGTGGGAGTTTCCCTTGAAGACAGCACAATGAAACCAAGTGCTTCACCAGAAGGTAGAAAGCCCTGGTGGAGATGAATATGGATAGGCCCAACAGCTCTGCTCCTGCCTGTGTTTGAGGGCATTTGCTCATGATGGTCTCCGGAGTTAAGAGACATGCCTGCTCTGTAGATCCACATCTGCACAGGTGATTCACAAGGAGATTCCTTCTTAGCTTTAGAAAAGTATCTTGATAAAATCAGGCAGCAATTCTCCAGCTGCCTAGAGGATGAAGCTGCAGTGTTTGCTATAAATGCTTGGAGGCTCGTGTTCTTTTGTCTCTTGCTTTATTGTGTTTCTGGATGGCGTGCTGGTGCTTGTGGCTGTTTATTTTCCTGATCTTTCAATAAAAACAAATGTAGTTGTTGCATATTTTCCTCTTCTGCTGCATGCCTCTTGCTGGCTGCTTGGATTATATTATTTCCATAGTCTACAAATTCCCCATCATGTGCATTTTCAGCATTTGTATCAGGACTTACGTTTCTGTGAAGAAAACAAAAAGTTGAATATTCTGTACCGAAGTCTGCAAGCACACAATAGCCTTATCAGATTGTGTTTCATGAACACAAGCCTTCAGTCTCAAGTTTTTGTATATTGTGATTTGTTCTACTATCCAGATCTTCAATAAAACATTTTCATTTTTCTAAAGCTACTATTTGCAAAGACTAAGCAGCATCAGCACCAGAAGTCTCAGCCACTTTCAGCCTCACAAAACTCAGTGGCTGCATTTTGTGTGTCACATAGCAACAGGACAGGTTCCTGTGCCTTCACCTTTATCTTTCAGAAACAGAATGGAAAGGACAAGAGAAATACAAAGGACAAGCAAGTGTTGAATCCCTGCTTGGATGCAAAGGTGTTGGCTCTCTGGTTGATTCAGATTATTCTGACCACTTCCCTTTATGTTGAGAGCTCTTCAGAAGCTTCCCATGCCAACCACTCATCAGCAGTCCACCCTGTGAGTACAGTACACTCACCTTACCTAGGCACTGCATTGCTGAAATTTTACATGCCTGGCTTTCTAGGTGACCAGTGAATGAGAATATACCTGCTTCTGAAGTGTTGCAAAGGGAAAAGAAGCCTGGCCAACCTAGAAACACTCTGATTCCAAACAGTGGCCAGTGGCCAGGTCCACTTAAGCTTGGAGCCAATGGAAATGACAAGAAATTTCAGGCCAGGATCCAGGCAGTTTAGTTGTCTTGTGAGCAAGAGGTGCCTGTTGTTTGAAGTACCCATCTTCTGCATGATATCTGCTGCTTGCAGTTCTGTATTAGTAAGAAGGAGGTCTGGGCCCTGGGCTGATAGCAGCCTAGACTCATCTTTTGCACGCTGTGGCACAACAAAATTCTCCTACATGCTGAAGTTCTACTTGTTTACAGACAAGAATTTTGGAAAGTGGGAATTTCTGCATAGGAGTCAGGACACTCTGTTGAAAAGGTGTAGCTCCTATGAAGTGCATGCATATGCTTTGAATCATTCCTGGTTAAAATGCAGAAACTTCTCTGGTAGCATCAAACCAACTGACCGGGCTTCATCTCTGTTACAGTGTTATACCCCAGCCAGGGTCATAAATCCAGCTTCTCCCTGGGAAACTGTGTGGCAGGAGTCTGTGTGTGTTTCTTGATTTAATACCTCCTTCTAACTTGCTTCCATCATTTACAGCAGAGATCAGTTCAGCCCACTGCTGTTCTGAAGCCTATTTCATGATTTGAGCTGGTATGGGAACGTTCTTGCTTGCCATGATGAGTCAGTATGATTTGGGTTAATGTCAAATTTATAAAGAATAAGGTTTATTCCAACCAGGGATCCCTTAAGATTAGATGGAAATGTTCGCAGGTAGGAAACAAAGGGATAGGATATGCAGAGCCATCATTAAGAGCATCTGTTTGAGCTTCCATTTTAGCTGGTTCATTATTAGGTTACCAACTTAGAAGGATAAACGCAGATCCAGAACCCATTTTTCATTCACAGTAACATCTAGAACTTCCTACTTCTAATGACTTATCACAGAAAGCCACTAGTCCCTCTTCAAAAGGGATTGTGCTCACAAAATTCAGCCTAGTCTACTACAAGGTGCTTGTTCAATGCATTAAAGCATTTCCCAGTTGTGTTCATGAATACACAGAAGCAAAACACAGTTAAACTTCCAAGTGGCACAGATGAAAGGACAGATTTTCAGTGGCTTTTATTTTTTCACTTGTCTTTGATTTTCATAGGAGGTATCCAATAGTATTGAGTATGGAAGAAATAAGTGGACAGGCACGCGTGGCAGCCTGTGTCTACAGCAGCTGTTCTGAGCAATATGATTAGCCTGGAAGTAAGCTAACATTCTGTCATATTCAGCCAAAGAAGCTGAATATGGGCACCAAATGATTACAGTCGCACCTTACTAGAAAGAGATGCTTATTAAGTACATGAAAACAAGAGTTGCTTTTTCTCTCACACCAGTTCTCTGTTTCCCAGAGCAGCCTTACTGGTGCGCCTGTGACTATGTAGGGGAGTTAACCTAATTAACGATATGGTATCTAATGCTTGGCTCCGCCTAGCACAAAGAAAGCTGTAGGGAGCAACCAGGGGCACAGGGCACAGGCCTGTGTGCTCCTGTGGGAGGAGGCCACACCTGGGCCACGGCCAAGTGTTCCACAGGCTGCTGGGAGGGCCATGCCGGGAACAGGGCCAGCTCTGTGAGGGAAGGGCGGCGGGCAGGGGACGGGCCCTGGCTGGCAAGACAAGTGCTAGCCTACAGCTTGCATGGCTCCTGGAGGATCTGCAGAACAACTGCCACCATCCTAAGCTCTGCCAGGCCCCCAGAATGCTTTTTCACTACTTCAGAGCTAACTAAACAAACCAGGCTGCTGTCAGTGCTGTCTGACAGCACTTATCACCCACGTTGGTCCTCACTGGGCCTACTCCCTGTGCTAACTTTCAGTGTGGCACACCTGTGTGAGACCACCAACAGTACGGAAAGTAGCAAAACACAGAGTGGGGGAGTTCTCCACAGGGGCACTTCAGACTTCAATTCCTCTGTGGGCAGTGAAGTTGACCACGAGTGGCTGCAAATGCTGCCAGACACAGATTAACAGTCCTTAATGCTGAAGGGGCTGTTACCTTACCTTGATCTCCCTGCAGCAGGTCCTCACGCCATGGTAGAACCCATCCTCTTGTGAGATCATGAGCAAACACCCCTTGTGTCACAGCTGGCTCCACAGCTTGATAGCAGGGAATGATGTGGCTGTGCCTTCTTCAGCCAGTGATGCTGCCTGGTACTCCCTCTCCTACATGGCCTGATGATAGCATGTGGGATGTCCAGTGACACCAATAGGAAGAACCACAGAGGGCTTTCCAATGGCACAATTCTCAGTGACACACAGAAAAAAGCCCAGACCCATAGGGAATTCGTAGTCAGGTTTTGTCATTTCTGCATTGATTTCTGCATGAGGAAAGCCATGACCCTGCTGAACATACTGCCCGGAAGGGTCTCAGCCTTTTAGGACCAGGGGATGCACCTGAGCTCACTCCTCCTCCTGCCCACGACTGACGTTTTTGTTTGCAGACATGGCAGTCACAGATGGGACATGAGCCAAAGTAGAATAAAACGAAACCAAAATGAACTTGAAAGGAAGGAGAGTAAAATCCACTGGAGTAATAACTAATCTTCCTCATTCCTCAGGCCAAACTCATCCATTTACCCAAAGCAGTTCTCAGCTGAGACATTTTCACATCCTGCACATTATGCAGAATGGAATAGTATCAGTTAACAGCATCTGGTGAGAGGCTGCTGTCTCAAATCCCAAAAATCCTGAGCTCTCCACAGCTGTAACTGAGCAGTCACACATCTTGTTACTATGTTCAGGAGCAAAAAAGAAGGGAAAGGCAGATGTAATAAACACAGATGCTTAAGTTCTGACAGTATTAATAGTACAGACCAAACAAATCATGGTAGGAGAGGATAGCAATCTGGCAGAGGAGCAAGGCAAGGCAGACAAGCAAAAGACAGTGAAAAGTCGTTGACATTTAGGACAAGAGATAACGGCCTTGTGTTGCACCAGGGGAGGTTCAGGTTGGGTATTAGGAAAACTTCTCAGAAAGAGTGGTGAGGTGTTGGCACAGGCTGCGCAGGGGGTGTTCAAGAGCTGTGCAGATGTGGCACTGAGCGACGTGGTTGGTGGGCAACATCGGTAGTGGGTGGGCAACTGGACTAGATGATCTTAGAGGTCATTTTCAACCTTAATGATTCTATGATTCTATGATATATTATTATGAAAAGTTCCTAACTTTTTAGTAGGGAAATCCTTTAATGGAGAGGTCTTTCAGTGGTGAGATTCTTTGATGGGCAGAGAAGTCTTAGTTCTACAGACATGCCACAGAGGTGATGGCTCGAGCAGGCAGCGTATTCACAAGACTTCGTGGAGACTGTGCTGTGAAAAAGAAGCAAGACCACTGCCATCTACTGCACGTAGAAGCCTCTGACTCAGTGAATAAAACGTGTCAATGGAGGCTAGTTTTGATTTGGTGCAGGAATCTAGTTTGTCATACAGAACTGAGAACAACACAGAAAGCACCATTCATAGGCAGCAGTTTAATTATATATTATCACTGAAGATATACATCAAAGTTGTTGATCTGGCATACCATTAATGAAAGAATTTAAGTAGCTCACTAGACAGGCCATGAGGTAAATGTCAGTACTGATGGACATTGAATGTTGACACTGCAAGATTTATTATGACAGTATCATAAGCTTCCCTGGATATTTGTGTTTAAAAATATTCCTTATATATACATACATATGGATATGCATACACACGTGCATACACATACAAGTATACATGTAAGTATATGAAAAGTTACCACCAGGAAATTTGTTTTTGTCAGCTAATGGCAGAATCAAAGAGAGATAATTTCACTGACACTACAAGAGTTGTTTGCACTTGTGTTTTACAGACTACTGATAAATACCTGGAGTTCCTCAAGGTGAATACCTTCATTTTGAGAAACAAACATTTGTCCTATTACTATTATTATAATCAGATAATTTTCCTGCTGTAGAGCAGAACCTGCTCGGTTTCCCAACATGCTGGACACATCAGCAATGAGCAATTACTCCTAGACTCCCTTGGATAAACAGACACCACAAAATCACTCCATAAAGCACCATGACAGCTCAGGGACACTTGAGACAAGATTGCATGTGCAGATCTGGCTTAAAATACTAGAAAGATAAATATTTGCCAGTGAGATTACATAGCATATACTCTCCTAAGAACAGAAGCCTCCACTGTGGTGTCTGACAGCTATACTGGGAACAGCTCAGCCTCCCCTCAGATTTCCTTTGCATGCAGGTTGCCATGGACCTGACAGCACCAACATCAGTGACAGTGAATGAGGAATCTGATCAAGCTGACAGAAGAAGAGAGAGAAGGAAGAAGTGGAGCACTGTTCTGAGCCGTCTCAATAGATATCCTGAAGGTTCCTTCTCCACATAACCAGCTCCTGTGGTTTTTGCCAGAAACCTGAGATGCAGGCAGAAGCCTTGGGATTTCTCAACCCAGAGCAAGATCACTTCCTCTCTCACAGAGAAGTGTCACCTCTGAAAATTCTTTCCTTTCTGAGCCATGGGTCCAGACCGTGAAGCACCCGAAGCCAATAGAGAGCTCAGTTCTTCTTGCAGAAGATGTGAGAGGACAATCCTGAAGAGAAATGGTGTGGAACTGTGTGACTGGTTGACAGACCCCTGGCAGCAAAAGACAGCTCAGAGGAGATGAGCAGGAATGACAAACACATGGAAGAATGTGAAGAATAACCACAAAGTTTTGCAGGGAAAGCTGGAAAGATCTCAACACAAGGGGAACTGGATGGCAACCTTTGTTCAGCTGTGCCACTGAGTCCTCAGATTGCTTAAGCAGCCTTCATAGAAGAGCTACACAGCTCACAAAATGCACATTCAAGAGGGCAACTGGCCTGAGCCAGCTTTAACCCACTTATTCCTTCCTGGAGAACAGGAGCATCCAGAACCAACTATTTCATTGCTCAGTGATATTGATAGGCCTAGCAGAGTTCATACCATACCTACCTCCGGCAGCATCAAAGGCCTTAAAAAAAAAAAAAAAGAAAAAGAGAGAGAAATAAAAAGAAAAAATAGTTGAAAAGAAGGGGGAAAAAAAAGGCCAGGGGATGGGAGGAAAGTGACTACAGGAGAAATTCAAGCCCGTTGCCAGAATAGACTGTACTTCTATTTACAGAAATCCTCCTTTTCAGCCTCATACTACTGGACAAGCAGTAATCACTACTCTTAGTGAACACATTTACTTGAGGCCTAAGTCAGCCATTAGACCAACTTCATCAACAAAAATGTCTGCACACCAGCCATAGCATAGGGTGGCATAGGCTGGAAGGGGCCTGAAAGATCACTGAGCTCTCTCAATGGTCAGCGTTACTACCCATGAGATCAGCCATCTCTCAGAATGCTTTAAAGTGACCTTACTACTTTTATTGGGTTGCTTTTCTGAAGAAATTTTAAAGAACGTATTTGAAGAAAAAGCTCAGTGAGCACAGCAAGACGAGCAAAAAGTGGGGGAAAGTCATGGAAGCAACAGTGCTGAAAGTTAAGAGTAAGACGTCACCTTTATATATGCAGAAACAGCTGAAATAAGGTAATCACTCACTGCAGCCAAAGAAGAGGATTTCTCCCCACCCCCTGCTCCCAGCCCCTTTCTTGTGTCAGATCCGATACTGCACACCTTCCTCTGTCTCCCCACCACAACACAAGACCACGGCTTAGTGAGAGCAGAAGGCTGCAGCCAGCAGCACACCCGGTGCAGACAGAAAGGCTGGTGATGTGAGTGAGTACACAGCCCGTTGTGATTGGAAGAGGGGTGGCAGGAGCACCCCTCAAGATTACTGGAGAGTGAAAGGCGGGGATATTTTGCAGAGAAAGTGGAAATGATCCACTAAATGGCCACACGTGCTAGCATATGGCTAGTACTTTAAACCAATTTTCCTTGTCACTTCCTGAATTTGAGCTTTTTCAAGTTTATTTTAAGCATCAAAAGTAACAACAGCAAGATTCATGAACGCTGAGGGGGAAGAAAATCAGCATCTAAACAAGGAAACTGCTCTATAAAAAGATTTTTAAAAGCGTGAATCTAGTTCTGGCAAAGTCCTGGGAAAAGAGGAGAGAGAGCAGTTAAAAATCTAACACACCATTTGCTTTTTATTTTTAATTAATAAATGTACACAAAAGGATGCATTAGCAATTTGTTCATCTTAAGTATGTGAAATAGCAGGGAAAGTATACAGACAGCATGAGTGAGGTCAGAAGTATTGAGACTGGCTCTAATCATTTCAAATTGTCATGCTAATGGATATTAAGGGAAATTTTTAAAGCCGTCATGAGAAGGGCTTAATTAACATCAGAGCTAGATTTCACACCACACACAAGTTTGACACAGATAGAGAAAACTCATTCTCCTCATGTCTGTTTATCTCTCTGAATTTCAGCTGTGAAAGCTACAATAGAGTCAGTATGATGTCATTCTCTAATTTTGAATGAGTGCATTGACTCAATAAATTATTTGACAATAAGTGCAAGCTGCAGCACTACCTCGTCATGCTAAATTAATTTTTAGAAAGACTCTTAATAAGGCTGAAGGAGAGACGGCGGTATTTGAGATATTAAAAACCAGTCTAGCACCAAGCAACACCCAAAGTCCAATTCCACTGCTGCCCAATGGTGGACTTTGGGGGAATTAAAAAAAGGGAGGGGTGGGTAGAAACATAATTGTAGTATGCTGTAATGAAAGTAGCAAATGTCCAGCACTCCAGAGGGAAAAAAAGTTTTCTTCATTCCTGAAGCTACGCACATTCTGAGATAATAGAATTGTAGAATCTCCAAGGTTGGAAAACATGTCTAAGATCATCTAGTGCAACCATCCACCTACCATCAATGTTGCCCTCTAAGCTATGTCCTTCAGTGCCACATCCACATGGTTCTTGAACACCTCCAGGGACAGTGACTCCACCACCTCCATGGGCAGCCTGTGCCACTGCAGCACCACTCTTTCTGAAAATAAGCTTTTCCTAATATCCAACCTGAACCTCTCCTGGCAGAGCTTGAAGCCATTCTAGGCTTATCCTATTGGTGTTACCTGGGAGAAGAGGCCGAGCCCCACCTCGCCACAGCCTCCTTTCAGGAAGTTGTAGAGATTGATAAGGTCTTCTTCGAGCCTTCTCTTCTCCAGACTGAACAATCCCAGCTCCCTCAGCCACTCCACGTAAGACTTGTGCTCCAGACTCCTCACAGCTTCGCTGCCCTTCTCTGAACATGCTCCAGAGCCTCAGTGTTTTTCTTGTAGCAAGGGGTATAAAACTGAATACAGTGTGGCCTCACCAGAGCTGAATACAGGGAAACAACCACCTCCCTGCTCCTGCTGGCTGCGCTATTTCTCATAAAAGACAGGAAGCCATTGGCCTTCTTGGCCACCAGAGCACACCATTGGCCCATATTCAGCCAAGTGTTGACCAACACCCCCCGGTCCTTTTCCTGCACACAGTCTTGCAGCCAATCTGCCCCAGGCCTGTAGCATTGCCTGGGGCTGTTGTGACCAAAGTGCAGGACCCAGCACTTGGACTTGTGGAACTTCATCTCACTGGCCTCAATCCTGCTATCCTGCCTACCCAGTTCATTCTGAAGGGCCCTCCTACCCCCAGGCAGTTAGACACTTCCTCCATGCTTGGAGTAATCTGCAAACTTACGGAGGGTGCTCTCAATCCCCTCATCCAGGTCATCAATTAAGATACGGAACAGGACAGGCCCCAGTACCAACCCCTGGGGAACACCACTCTTGACCAGTCACCAGTTGGATCTAACTCCACTCACCACCATTTTCAGAGCTCGGCCATCCAGCCAGTTCTTTACCCAGCTAAAGAGTGTACCTGTCCAAGCCACAGGCTGCCAGCTTCCCCAGGAGAACACTGCGGGAGACAGTGTCAAAGGCTTCGTTGATGTCTAGGTAAACTACAACAGCCTTTCCCTTGTATACCAGACAGGTCATCTGGTCACAGAGATTAGGTTGGTCAAGCAGGACCTGCCTTTCATGAGCCCATGCTGGCTGAAATGTGCATTAATCAAAGTGCATTAATCAATTCTACCCATCTACTGTAATGGGTAGAGAGAGAGTGGCATATTCCAGTATACTGGGGACTGCATATTATTAGGACAGTTTAGAGAGCAGTCACCCTGAACAGTACACCACCTTCCTGATCCTGCCAGTAATCTGACAACATGCATGTTCAGAGCAGCACTTTATTTCAGCAGGGTCTCTAAGCGTCCTTAAAGCAGAAACTCCTACAGCTCTAGTCAGCTATACTAATGAAATCTCCCCTTCTCAGTCTCCACATGATACTCCAAAAGAAAAGGCTCATTTATATACCAAAGGGATCCAGGAATTAGACTTTTAGACTTTTTGCAGTGCTTTGAAGGCATAACAATTGGTGGTTAGAAGCTTTCCCAGTCTGATACATATATATATATATGTATATATACACACACACTTCTAATATATATATATTATATATATATAAAAATATAATATATACATATAATATATATAAATATATGTATGTTATATTCCTTATACAAGGCAGCACTTGCAGGTACTCAGTTAGCTGGTCTAAGAACATCATATTTTGTGGGGACCACCTAAGCAAACATTAAATGCCTTGAGAAAGTTTTGTAGTAAGTGTAGAACAACCTCAGCTTCACTCTCAGCCAGATTCAGTTTCTATCCTGTGTAAGCATAAGACAGCCATTGTTAAAAAAAAAAAGAGAAAAAAAAGTACAGATTTTAAGTGTATTTAACCATGCATCCTTTCCTTCTGTAAAGCAATTCCTATTTCAAAAAATAAATGCACATCCTAATTCTGAGATGTTTACATTTTCAGTACATTAAAAAAACATATCAAACTTAAATGAAAACAAAGAAAAAATGCCATCTCCTTTGTATGACAGCTTATTTGCTGGTTTAGGATTCTGGAAGAGTCTCACACACAGAATTAGAGAGCATTTAGTTTTTAAACTAAACTTCTTAGCCTAGCAAAGTGGAAATGGATGCTCGTGACTTTTATGCAGGTACTTCTACAACTTCAAAATAGTCATTGGGCAGAATCACATAGCCTTTTCCTGCCAGGATGTCTTTTTCTTTCTGAAACTGAACAATCTCTCTCAGTTTTTCAATTTGTCTTTCCTGACGTCGGCATCGCTGCTGCGCTGTCTTGAGCTTCTTTCTCAGTTTTTCAACTTGTTCCTCTAGCTGCTGAATTCTTTTTCGCTGATGAACTGTATCCTCTACGGTATAATTGTGATCACAAAAAACGGCAAGATTGCTAGGGGTCTGGAGAGGAGGCATCAATAATCCGATACTTGGATCTACAAATCTGGCATCTATCTGAGATAAATGAAAAGAAGGAGCTGATGGAGATGGTGGTAGCATGGGAGCTGCAGGTGGCGGTGGTGGCGGCGGTGGCGGAGGAGGTGGTGGTGGTGGTGGTGGTGGAAGCGGATCTTCTGGCTGCTCTGAGAATTCTTCAGGCTAAAACAAACAAAAAGGTACACTTGTAAGCGTAGCATTTTTGCAACACAACTCCATCAGTATAGGCAACTACGAAATAAACAACTAGGACTGGGGGAAAAAAAAAAAACAATTAAAAAAAACCCACCACGCATTTCAAAGCCCAATTTTTCAAAACTGGTTCATTTTGTCTGGTTTCTAAACTGGAGGTATTTTAAGCAACTTCATTTCTACTGTCTTTTGAAACTCAAATCCTTGATGGCTAGAACAAATCTGAAACTGAAGAGCCCAGAAGTCATTCTCACTTTTGAGGACACGCGAAATAGATATCCAGGATTAGCTGAGGATCATGGATGCAGTCCTGTGAAAGAGTTCAGCTGATCTGGTAACTCACTGAAGCCATCCCGTTCCCCTTTGTCCCTTTTTCTTTCTGCTGCATCTTACCACGTACACTTTGAACTTGTCAGCTAATTTAACCAGGAAGACAGCAGAACTGGAGAATCTTCTACTGGGGCAGAATAAGAACCATTTCACCAAAGGAGGTGGACAAGCTGGCAGAGCAGAGAAGGTAGACACAGGAAGATCTGCCTCATCACAACCAGGACTGACCATCACATTGTTTTGGGATTGCAGCAAAAGGGTTTGGTGATGTCATGAGCCAAAATAAACAGCTCTTCCAGCTTTGCTATTAACCCTTTCCTAAATACAGGATTTTGCTAAGATGACCGAAAGCTATTCACACTTCCACCATCACTGCAACAAAGTTCTGTCCTGCATTAAAGCTAAAGCCATGCAATGAGAGATGGTATACAGAAGGAGTAAGAAGACAGGACTGGGTGGCTGGCAGATGGGACAGAGCAGAACATCAAGTGAGCTCAGCCCCGTATCATACTGCAGACTTCACCATACTGCTCTAGATAGGTTCAGACACTTGCATGGCTCAGGACAATGCATACGTCTCATCACTTGGGAGGGGGCCAAAGAGAAATCTGATTGATTCTGCCCGGAAGAAACATACTTAATTCAGAAATGTGCACATAATGCATATTACTGGTGTAAAAAAAAAAAAAAAAAAGCCTAGGAAAGTCGCAGTGAAAGAGACACTGAAACCAATTTTTTAATTCCCTGCCCCCAACATTATTACTACGAACAAAAGCATGAAGACATTCACAACATCAATTTTAACAGCCATCAACTGTCCCCTCGTCAGACTGGAAGACCACATTAATTAAGCTCCTTGCCTTAATATAAGGAACAAACCAACACTCAACTTGGGAGGTCCAGATATCAGCCTTGTACAGACTACATTAGGCACAGGAACTAAGAACACAATTCTGCATTTGGTATTGAGGGGAAGTTTCATTACTGCACAGGTATTACTGATCACTTTAAAATACAAAAACAGCCAACTGCCTCTGTCAGTTCTCAGTTATAAGAAGTGGATGCTCTAGGTGTGCCCATCTAAATCACATACCAATATTCCAAAAAGTTTGACCTATAGCTTTCAAACTTTTCAGCAAAGATGACAAACCAAAGACATACTGTGCAGAGAGAACTTCGCCCATGTTGGAAGCACAAGCAAAAATTGCATTGTTGCCAGACAGCTGGATTCAGACAGAGACATCTATTCACGAGTTACGCAGCACATGCTGTGTTACTGCTGTCACAGTGTGTCACCGAGAACTCATCACTCCTATCGCTCACATGTCACAAGGGAATTCTTATTCCTTCTTACATCCAGTAAATGGTTCTCCTAAGACCTAACTGAAAAAAAAGATTCAGAACGTATTTCAAGAATCAGAATGCTAAATGCTGTATTTCAAAATCAGTCTAAATTCAATTAAGAAAAATATATATACCACCCTTCTTCACTACTGTTCAACGTCTTGAAGATACACTGAAAGTTGCTGTGACATAAATAGGAACAGCACCAACTCCTTCTCCATAAGGAGTCACTCTTTTGCGTGTTCTGTGTGCATAGCCAGGCACTGCAATGAATGAGAGAACGTGGCTCAACACTACCCCAGCTGCACTGATGTCACGTTAGCAGCTTTCCCTATACACACCTTCAGCTTTCACACTGCAAGAAGTTTTGCAAACAGTGATATAGGAAGTGTGTTGCTCAGATTGTGGGAAAGCATTATCAAACAGAACTTAGCACAAAAAAGTAGACCTGAAAATTGTCCATGTTTCACTTTATACCTTGTGCTACGGTCTCTTGTCTATTATTTCCACTTTTCATTTTCTAGATGTTTCTTTATTTCTGCACCAAATCCAATATTGTATGCTGTGTGGGAGGATACAGATGACGGCCTGAACAGGCAGCAAGCCCCGAGAAAGGGCTCGTGTTAGCTTGGGAACACAAGTAAACTGCCTTAATATGTTCAATATTCAACAGAGAGACACTAGTTTTATCTACTGTAATCAGTGGTGGCCAATGTATACTCTGGAAGACCAAGAAAAGTGGCTAGTAGATGGTACTCTGAATTGTAATACAATTTTGCAGTTAATGTTATTCTGTAAGAGGCTGGACTTTTCAAATTCTTTCACAGCTGTATCTGCATAGTCCTACCTGTAGCCACGACTTAACAGCGCAGGACCTGGCTAACTAGGACAAACCACCTGATGTGAAGCTATAACATTATACTGACGATTTAACACTAACCTCTGCAAATCTATCTGCTACAGAGAACGAGCAAGCTGTCTTCTTATTTGCAGGAGAAAGCAGGGGCCATCAGTCCTCAAAAGGCACAAGGACCTGGATTATCTGTCAGATTTTTGGGCAGTCTGGTCGCGTACAACCAAAGCCCCACCTAGATACAGGTGCCAGCCTGCAGTTGTTACATCAGGAAAGAAGAACCAGAAAAGGAACTGCCGTGATGACAAATGGTCTTACTGACGGGAGCACCATCAGCAACCACACAGGGCACTCCGGTCCTTCGGGCTGTGAGCAGTGTGCATTTACCTTTTCACTGGGCTCAGTGTAACAGAATATAGTGGGCACGGCGTTTTCCTTCAGCAGCTTGTTGTTGCACTCCCGCTTGAAGCAGTCGGGCGTGAAGTGCTCCGAGCAGATGCTGCTGTACTTGGTGGGCTTGAAGTTTTTCCTTTTCACCGCCGCCTCCCATTTCTTGCACAGATCGGGCCTGGTCAAAGGAAACCTGACAACGAGAGCCGCTTTCAGCGTTTCTCAAACGCGCTTATTCCGTCACGCTGGGACGCAGCGGCGCACACCGTCGCGCTGTGCCCGGCCCGCCCCCAGGTGCGGCTCCCCCCGACCGCAGAGCCAGCCCCGCGCGCCCCCGGCCCGAGCGCCCCCTTGCGTCGGGAGGGCGAGCACCCGCCGCCCTGGCCCCGCCCTGGCGCCGCGCCCGGCGCCGCCCCGCTCCACCCCGCCCCGCCGCCCGCGCTCACTTGTGGAAGGAGATGGGCTTCTCTTTGTCGTATCGGTTCCGGCAGCGGTAGGCGGAACATGACTGCACCATCCCGCCGGCCCCGCGGCCGCCGCCGCCCAGCGGCGCGAGGAGGGGCTCCCGGGTGCCGTTCGCTCACCGTCGGGCCACCATCCTCCCCCCTCCCCCCCGCCAGTGACCCTCCGAGAGGGACAGCAACGGGACGCGGCCTCTCCCAACTCCAAGATGGCGGCACCAGCTTCAGCGCAACTCTCGCGGTGCTACGGCGCGCCGTCCTTGCCCATTGGTGGGTCCTTTCGCGGCGGGCGGAGCCCTATGGGACGGATCCTCCAATCGGCGCGGCTCTCGACCTTGTTCCCGCCCCTCGCTCCGGAACCACCTCAGGGGCAGCTGAGGCGCGGAGGCAGAGCGCCCCCAGGGTGGGATGGGGTGCGGACGTGGTCGGGATGTTCGGCTCTTCCTGAAATACTGCACGTGTGCTAACAATAAACCAACCTGTTGGATTACAGAAAGTTAATGTAAAGCGCGCTCCGTCGTATTCCTGCCCTGTATTACACCAGCGACCGACACCGCTCCACAGCAGCGGGCCGTTCGCGGGACGGCGCGGGGTCTCGGCGCCGATCCCCGCGGCCCCCGGAGCGCCCCAGGGCCCGGGCTCCCGCCGCTTCTTCCCTGTCCTGACCTCGCTGTCCCCGTGCGGGGCAGGAAGCGGGCGCCGATGGCGGGCCCGCGGCGGGCCGGGGGGTGCTGACAGCGCCCCATGGCGCACCCAGCGTGGGAGCAAAGTCTGGGCGGGAGCCGCGGGAGGTGGCTCCGGGATCGGGTCCGGGGTCCCCTCGCAGATGGAGAATGGACAGAAGGGCAAAGAGACAGTCTACGGCCGAGCACCGAATTTCCGAACGCGGCCCCTCGCCGAGCCCCGCGCAGCCCCTCAGAGCCGGGGGCCGGCGGCGGGGAGCTCGGGGGAGGCGGCGGCGGCGTTGGGGCGGGCAGACGGCGGGCCCGGGGCGGGGCGTGGGGCCGGTGGCGCCGGGAGGCGGCTCAGTCCCCGCTGAGAGCCGAGGGCTGCGGGCCCCCGCCGAGCAGAGTCGCGCCGCGCCCTACAGCCGCTGCCGCCGCCGCCGTAGGGCGGGCACCGGGGAGCGCCGCGCCGCGCCCCGGCCGGCCGGCAGCATGAGCGGCGGGCGGAGCGGGAGAGCCGCCGTGAAGATGGAGGCGCCGTTCTATCCCGAGGAAGGTCTGGAGCTGCTACCCGACTTCGTGCCGCTGCCGGGTTTCGCCGCCGCCGCAGGGCCCGGCGCCGAGGCGGCGGCGGCGGCGGGCCCGAAGCTGCTGCTGGGCGCCGGGAAGAAGCGCGACCTACCGCCCGCCGCCCCCTCGCCGCTGCCCGGGCCCTTCGCCCTGCGCCCGCCCGGCAGCGCCCGCGGCAGCGCGGCCGCCCTGCGCCTGCTGCCGCCCTCCGCCGCCCCGCCGCCGCCGCCCCCGGGCTCGGCGCAGGGCTCGGCGGCGGGGGCCGGCGCCGGGGCGGCGGCGAACCGCGGCGGTCCGGAGGCCGCGCTGGGCTCGGCGGCGGAGCTGCCGTTGCTGAAGCTGCCGCCGGCCGCCGACCTGGAGCAGCTGCTCATCCAGGGCGGCGCGGGGCTGGGGCCCGGCAGCCCGGGGCCGGCGGCGGCCGGGGGGGCCGGCGGGCCGGCGGCGGCGGGAACGTTCCTCTACCGACAGCCGGTGACGCAGGAGCAGGAGGGCTTTGCCGACGGCTTCGTCAAGGCCCTGGCCGACCTGCACAAGCAGAACCAGCTGCTGACCGCGCCGCCTCTCTCCCCGCCGGGGCCCTGCTGCCCGGCCCGCCCCGGGGCCGCCGCCGAGCCGCCCGCCGTCTACACCAACCTGAGCGGCTTCAGCCCCGCGGGGCCGCTCAGCCCCTCGGGCAGCGCCTATCCCGCCGCCCCCGCGCCGCCGCCGCCCCCCCCTCCGCCGCCGCCGCCGCCGCCGGGGCTGCCGTTCGGGCCGGCGGGGCTGGGCGCGGGGCGGCTGCCGGCGCCGCGGGCCCTGGAGGAGCCGCAGACTGTGCCCGACGTGCCGCCCGCCGCGAGCGGGGAGGGAGGAGGCAGCGCCCCGACGCCGCCGTCGTTGTCGCCGCTGGACGCGGAGAGCCAGGAGCGCCTGAAGGCGGAGCGCAAGCGGCTTCGGAACCGCATCGCGGCCTCCAAGTGCCGCCGGAGGAAGCTGGAGCGCATCGCCCGGCTGGAGGAGAAGGTGAAGGCGCTGAAGGGGCAGAACGCCGAGTTGGCCGCCACCGCCAACCTGCTGCGCGCACAGGTCACTCAGCTGCAGGGCCGCGTCCGTAGCCACCTCTCCTCCGGCTGCCACATCAACGCCGCCGCTCCCTCCGGGCCGCCGCCCCGCGAGCCGCCCCCGGAGGCCGCCGCCACCGCGCCCGAGGCCGGCGCCTGCTGAGGAGCGGCCGGGGAAGCGGAGAGAGGGAGCGGGGCCGCCGCGCCGCGCCTGTTGATTTCCGCGGCCGCTGTGTGAGCCGGGGCTGTGCGCCGGGCGGAGTGCGCGAGGCCTGTGGAGGTGTCGGAGGTTAAGGTAACTCCTGTTTACAGAAAGACTGAACTTTACTTTCACGTGGGGATAAAAATAATAATATATATATATATATACATATATATATATGTTTCCTAACGCGCCGTACCGGAGTGTATAGCAATCGATAAGCTTCTCAGAGTTTGGAGAAAAAAAAGGAAAAGAGGAAAAGGAAAAAAAAAAAAAAAAAAAAAAAAGGCCAGAATTGTGCCCTTTGGAAAAGATGTGCGTGTATATAGATATATTTAAAGCATAATATGGCTCTGTATATTTTCTTGGCATCGATAAAGATTTTTTTTAACTACTGTCTTTCTCTAGAGCTTTAATTTGCCATTGAGAGCTCAGTCGTCCAGGTGGGTGCTCAGGCACTGAGACTGAACCCGAAGGAGGGCGGTGTTAAGTCCGGGGCAGGACAGGACAGGACGCGTTGCCGGCTCAGCCGTAGGAAAGGACGTTTCTCAGCTGTTAGCTCTGTTATTTCTTGTGCCAGTGCGAATCTGGGGCATTGATAGTTATTTATTGAAACTTGAACACTTTTGGATGTTGCCTAGACCTTATTTTTATAGATAACGCGTTAGTAGTGATAGCAGTTCCTTGGCAAGAAGAGCTTTACTCCTTTTCTTTCACTGTGTACATTCCAGTAGTGTTTGCTCTTTACTTAGTATAGTAACAATTAAGTGCTATACAGAAAAGGGCTCAGATCTGGGGCGGACTCGCTATAAAGTGGCAACTCTATTGTATGCTGTTTGAATAAATCGCAGAACTACTACGGAGACGTAGATTTATTTTTCAGTAGAGATCTATATACATTTCCTCTTGGTCTACTTTGCTCTGAAGAACCTTTCTGCAATACTCCGGAGACGGAAAGAGTCAGTGCTGGAACGTGGAACACGCTTCTGGTTGGGAAGAACTGAGGCAGTTTATTTATTTGTCAAGATTTCACTAGCCGAAGGGAACAGCACAGGGACTTTTTCCTCTGATTGCTTCGACATAATCCTCAGTAAGTTTTGGAAAGCTGTAGATCCCCTGCTCGGCGCTTCTGCCTGCCTCGCTTCCGTGCACCCGTGTGCTTTGAGCATCCCCGCGCAGCCCTGGAGCCGCCTGTTGGAGCGTGGAGGCCGCCAGTAAGAGCAGAGCTCCTGAGCCGGTCCCACTGTGGAGCAGAGCCCACACCTCTCCAGCACCGCGCTGCTGGGGCTCGGACATGGAGCTCGACAAGGGCATCCTGCGGTGGGGACCATGGGCATCCCACGGTGCAGCCGTCTTTCTGGTCTGCTCAGCCTCACCAGCGGCTGCTGAACACCTGCGTTACCTCTCCTGGAAAAAGCTTTGAAATTCAAGAAGAGGGCCTGGGATGGACTCGTGTTTCTTTTGCTCTTAGTGCTCTTAGTGCCGTTTGTTCCCAAAGTTCAGCACGTTGTTTGGGGCACGGTCACAGCATTGGCGCAAGGTGGTGTGACAGTGCACTGGGATTGGGGTGTTGCAAGCCAGGATGCTCTGAGGGTATTTCTTTTCTTAATGCATATGCAAATTAGGTAGAAGCCATATCAATCATTTTGTAACTGTTTAATCACGTCATCAGAGCCCGTTCTGGGGTTTTAAGTGCTTGAGTGTAATGGTACCTTTTGCTGGTTTTAGGGTAGCTTTAGGAATACCAGTGAGCAGATTCTCTAACAAAACAGTTCTCATCTTTACGTGGGTTTGAAGACTTCCTTACAGGCGTTCTGAGCTGGGTAGCTACAGTTTGTAGCAGCACCTGCTGCGTGATAACAAGGCAAAAGGCAGTTTTCACTATGTGGCAGGCATCACCCATCTGCAAAGTTGCTGCAAGACTGAGAAGTTGATAGAGGCTGTTTTTTCCCCACCCTTCTGTGCTTTCCCTAGTGGGAGAGGTCATGCCCTGGGGAAATCCACTGACGTGAGGTGCTCGCCTTCACTACACGTGTAGCAAGTGTACTTCTTGTTAAAGAACCTTGGAAAAATGCATAGAAGTTATGTGTGTGGGCAGCACTGTTTCAGTTCTTAGATTAGCAGATGAGCATGGGGCTGGGTGAAGACCTGGTGGCAGGGCAGAGGAAGGCTGTGCAGTGCTCAGTGCCTGCTCCTCGCCCTTTGGTAGTGCTCCAGCCAGAACATACTGGCAATGCTCAGGAAGCGGGTGCATCCTCAGACACAGGCAACCCCTGCTATCCCTACTGATTGTAACCAGCCAGTCCTTTTTGGTATGTTGGTTTTAAGGCTAACAAACACCCTGTTTTATCCCTTTACCCTTCCAGCTTTCAGCACAATGTTGGCCTCTCGAGAGCTCATAGACACCCTCCCTTAGCAGCCTGCCCTATGCTCTGGCTGCCATGTGAGGCTGGGTTTTGTTGATGTTGCAAGAGGCTGCTGCTCCGCAGCAGTATGTGAATGGGTGAGCTAAGCGCTTCGTGGTCTGAAGCACATGGCAAGGCTTGGACATGCTGCTTGGTTTGCTTCAGGTCTTTGCTTCTTCCATTGCTGTCTTCTAAAGTGGATCAGTATTCCTTTTTCCCTTTAGCATCCCTATATCTTTAATTATGGATTCTGTAGTTTATTCTTACTGTTAGTAAGTCAATTCATTGCAGTGTTTTTCCTCTCTGTATCAGTTATGTTTTGATTTTGACTTTTTGCATGAATGTTGGTCACTGTGAGATGCTCAAAGAGTGATACCAGGTCCACTTACACAACTTTGATCCGTGTAGTTCATTTTCAGTAACTGCAAGTACATAGGGTGCTTAAGTGTCACTGTAAAAAACAATTCACTTCAAGTTCCCCGGAGCCTCAGTGCTTTTCTCTCCATGCTTCAAAGCTGTGCCATGTTTTGTTGTACTTATGTGCGCTGTTGCCGGTCTCTCCAAAGATTGCCATTGCGCTCTCAAGTCCTTCTGCCTTGGTTTCACATTCCAGATGCAAACCCACGACAAATGGACATTGCTTGTTTCTTTGCCCCAGGTGTAGCCTCTGCTCTGGAAGTGGTGCAGTCCCTTCCCTCGTCTGTTCTGGTTGCTGGAAGTTTGGTGCTGTGAGAGCAGCTGTCTCCCAGCAGATTTGGAAGGCACTTGAGCTGATGTCTTGATCTAGATGTGTCTTCCTACCTAAGTGCTGCAGCGAAGCAGCTTGACTCGTAAATGACATTTGTTTCTTTGAGTCACTGTCTGATCTTTCCTGTCTTGAGTGGGAGGAGGAGGGTATCTGTGGTTAAGGAGGTTTCGTTCACCTTTCCTTGGGCACAGAGAGGGGGAAGCCACACCAGCACCTCCCCCCTCTCTGCCACTAGTCCAGGTGATGCCATGACAAGAAATGGGTGTGCTCCTCGGCGCCTCAGGCAGTGACATCTCAGTGTCTCTGGCTGTCCAGGCAGTCGGTGTGGTTGGGAAGTGGTTCTTGCAGCTTCCAGAATGGCTCAGGGCAGCCCACTTGGCCTGCCTGAGGAGCAGATTCCCAGACACAAATGCTCTTTGCCCTCTGAGGACTGTAGTTCTGTAGTAGTGGTGCATCTCCATTAGTGAAAGGGCTGATTCTGGTGGTTGGTTTCTTGTGAACAGCAGTGGGTAGTGTTGCAAGAGATCAGTACCTCAGGGGATTTGGACTCTCGGCTGCGTATCATAAATCACTGCTGAATATTGTGCACTCTTGAAAAAAACAAAGAGTAGCCATCTAAGCCTTTTCCATCACCTTGGATTTGTATTTATGTCATTACTGGCACAGGAATCATGAGCAGCTCTGTTATTTTCTTTTAGTTACTTCGCTGAATGTGTCCATCTCACTTCTGAGAAGGCAGCGGTCTCCCCAGGTCAAGCCCCTGGGCATTCTGCAGGATGCAGCTGTTAAAGGTGGAAATGTTATCTGGCAACTAATTTCTAATCAGTTATTGTATAGTATTGTTCAGTACTGTTTGAAGTGCGGAGGCGTAGTATATTTGAATTGCTTGTTATGCTGAAAATAGGGACTTGGCTGCTACGATGTGAATCTTAACTATTTGAGTCCAGGCAGCTTCTTGGAGAAACTTTCCCTATATCCAAAATCAACATGCAAGAAAAAATTAATATGCTTGTAGCGTGTCATCCTGCAATATGTTTTACGCAGCCTTCTGGATTCTGAGGTGAAGAAGCAGGGAGTAACATTTTTGTGTGTGTGAGTGCAGCTATAACTGCTGCTGAACGATTTTGCTTCTTCCTTACCTGATTCTCTCACTTTCTATGTTTAGCAAGGAGAAAAATTGTAATATGACATCCCCATGTACATATTTGACTGGCACAGAACGACTTCGGTTTCCCGAGTGTTTTATTTGCTGTTAGGCTGTAACCAGGGGAGACCACTGGGACGTTTCTGAGGCAGTTTTGTTACTTCTTGGCCATTTTATCTGGTCAGTGTTGTGTGCAGTGACTGTGAGCATTCCAGCACAGGTGTATGGTAACACTCATCACTTTAACGCTCCTGTGAATATTTTGGAAGACCTGCATCAGCAGAAAGGGCCTTGAACAGAAAGATTTCACTGTGCATAATAATCCTGCAAATGGTGACTGACTTCTTGGAACCCACAGTCGCTTGCTGTGATGCTGTATCAGGATTCTACACACTACCTGGTGTGAAAAAAGGCAGAACCTCACCTTCCTTATAAACTATTTAGTCTTGTCACAAAAAAAGTGAAACTGTACTGAGAAGGTGTTGAGGGATTTTATCTGAATGTATAAAGACTTAGGCCATTATGGTACATCATGGTAGATGAAAGGTCTTATTAGTTCTCAATTACTCCTGTCCTCTGATGTCAGAGGGCTCTGTCTTCAGGCTGCTTAGGAAATGGCTTGCAGCTATTTGTGCTGTGAAACTTCTCTCTTTGTTGTGGCTCTGAGGTGGGACAGGGGTGACTTCTGCATGGAGGAGCCCATGTGTGACAAACTAAGGATTTGTTCTGTTAAGTGAAGGGAAGATTACTATAAATAATGATTCCAGGGGTGTGGCCCTAGATAATTACCTGCCTGCCATTTGCGTTTGTGTCTCCCGTCAACAGGTCTGCATCCATAGCAGGGCTAGTTTTGAGTTCAGCTCTGCTCTGGGTTCTGTACTGGTAACAAACATCATTTGCAGTAGATTAATAAACCTATGTGTTGATTTTTCTGGAGAAATTATGATTTCTGCAGGAATGCTTTGGAACAGTGATTGACTACAAAGTTCTGCTAACACAGAGATAGTAGATGTGCTAGCTAGCTACCAGAACACTACTGGGTTCTGGTATCTAGCACGCTTCTGAGAAGACTTACTTCTACTGCTACTTACTGATTAAAATCTAGTTCAGAGTGGAATTGTAAGCCCCTGAAATAAATTCTGTAGAGTCTTGCTGTATCCATAACAAACCCCCTATGCCATCACAGAAAATATCTTGGATTGCAGTCTTTATTTATTTTTTTGTTTAGCAATGGAGCAATTTGAAAATCTTTCTGCTAATTACCTTAAAGTGTCTTTTTCAACTGCGCAGAAGGGTATGCTCCCCAGCTTCCACTGGGGAGTAGGTGGAGAAAAGTGAAACTATTTAAAGTCAGATTTCTCACTGCATCCTCGTTCTTAGGCTGTGGACTGTCATTCAAAAAAACCCTAACCTGGAACTTGAAAATTGCAGAACTGTTTGATACCATTTTCCTGTCCTCTCCAGAAGACTTCTCACTACCAGGAATGCGTGGCCTCCTGTCTGACACAAAGGTTGGCTTTTTAGAAAGGGTAGCCCTCAAAAAAAGCTGATGAAGATAGTCTTGTGGCTTACACAGGGCTTTTTTAGAGATCACATGTTGAGCTTCAGAGCTTTTTTTTTTTCCTCCTCTGTATAATCAACCTTCAGATTTTCTTGTGATGGTGGACACAATCAGCATGGTGGTATAAAGTTAGTAGCTCAGGAGAGCCTGCTTAGGTTATCTTTCCTTTCTTCCCTGGAACACAAAACTTGCCTCTCCTAATGAACAGAATAAGGAGCAGAACTTTTGTGGTTTGTTTTTTTTTTTCCATTACTAGCTTGTTACCAGATCAGACCATTTTTTGCCTGTTACTAAAATGGTATGGCAACTCCTTGTGGTGTTTGAAAGTCCTGTGCGTGCTGGAACTGAAATCACAGCACAAGCTGGTAGATCTGTGGAGTGTTTGTGATACACAGTACTGTATTGTGCTCCCAGTAGGCCAACGGCGTGCACTGTCCTTCTTTTATTCCTTTCTCCATGGGAATACATGGGAATAGTTAGATACTGATACGTGGAGAAACCAACAACAGTTAAGAAACAAACAAACAAGCAGGCAAGGAATGCAAGGAAGGAATATAGTGATTATTTAATGGTAATATTTATTGTGCAGTAAAGAAGTAGGGAGAATTAGGATTGCTTTCCAGAATGCTTTTATCTTGTTTCACTATTACTGCTTAAATGTCTTCTAAACTTGTCCTCTTTGGAAGCCATGTCCCTCCCTGTTTTGCCTGATGAGTGGTAATTTCACACTTACCCTTATTTATTTAAAGCCATGGTAACCACCATACTGAAATGTCATCAACTACAGTCCAGGTCTGAACACTGGCTGATGATGCAAAGGTCTGCTCTCTAATAAAACGAAGCTCATGAAGGACGAGTTCCAAAAGGCAGTTACGCCCTGGCTTCAAGCATTTGCTCTAATTTCAAGGCTTTCCCATGTGGTGTTGCTCAATATGTAGCAAAACAAGTTCTTGCGAGTCCCCTGAGCATTCCTCTCTATGTAACAGATTAGATATTCACACTTCATTAATTTTTTTCTCCTTTCCTCTGTCTGTCCACCCCCCAGAAATAAAACCCAGAACAAAAGACCTATTACAAGCAAATCGTGGAGAATTGCTTCTCTTGTTGCAACCTACCATTTATTGATCACAGAGACACTTAGGGTAGTCGGGTCACCACGTTCAATGTAAACATTTATTTACACGAGTAATTTTGCTTTGGTTGCAGTAGGGGTCAAAGAGAAGGGAATAAGTGTTGTAATATAGTATTGTGCAATTCCTGGCTTTCAAACTGAAAACGATGAGCAAGCCTGCATAGGCCTCTCACCCACCAAAATCTGGCCTCTGATTCTTACCACACCCACTCTTCTTAATTAGGAATGGGACTATGGGCTTTTTAAGGTCAAGAGAAGAGTAGAGACCTTAAGGGATGTTCTACTGTGAAAGTAAAAAGTGGGCCTGCGGTTCCTGAAAACAAGTTTATCTGTTATATTACCTCTAGTTTATGCTGTCTGGAGGTAAACCTTAGGATCCTTGAGCAGGTTTTTCCCAGCAAACACAGCTGGCTCTCTGATTCTGAACAAGTCTTGTTGTTGAAGAGACATTTCGGCTTTTGTATTTCTTAGAGTTGAAGGGCATTCTTCCAGGACAATCTCTTCTCTTCTCTTCTCTTCTCTTCTCTTCTCTTCTCTTCTCTTCTCTTCTCTTCTCTTCTCTTCTCTTCTCTTCTCTTCTCTTCTCTTCTCTTCTCTTCTCTTCTCTTCTCTTCTCTTCTCTTCTCTTCTCTTCTCTTCTCTTCTCGAGCTGCTTATTTGAGGCTTGTTTCATCTTTAAGCAATTTCTGCCTAGACTGAAGGTCCTTCTGGGGTTTGAGGGCCCAAGGATGTGCCCTCAGTACGATGTTCGTGGTGGATCATGCTGTGGCATTCAGACATGCATAAGAAGGGAGAAGCTCTGGTTGGGTGCAGGCTTGGCAAGCAGAAATCCATCATTCTTTGAGCAGTGTGTCTTTCAGACCAAATGACTGCATCGCTTGAATAGAGATCTTCCATCAGCTGAAACGATAGGGCTCCTGCACAGTTGGACGCAGCTTTAGAAGCACTCTGTGTTTGCTGTTGCTTGTTTCTTGCTCAGCGTCTTTGTAGAAAACACTTATTCACAGCACCACGAGCTTTGCAATATGGTGTCTTGGGGTAGCTGCTGGGGCTGCTCACGTCCTGTGGTCCTCCCTTGCATGATCAACATACCCAGGGGACCTCTAGAAAAGGAGAAGCAGCCCCTCCCTACTGGTTAGCCACTAGCATCCCCAGCTCTTTTTCTGTCCAAAAGGAGAAGTATGAGCAAAATGTCACTTCCTACAACTCTGATGTTCAAACTCGTTCTTCCTAGGCCTTTGGGCATAGCAGTGAAACATACTTGTTCAGGATAGCTGGTCAAAACAAAAGGTGGAGACAGAGCAGCTCAGATTAGCCTCTGCTCTTGCAGTAGCTTGTGTGCAGATAGTTAGTGGGTGGTTGTCTGCCTACATGCTTCTCTGGATTCTTACAAGTTGGGCTTACGTGCACCTTTGTATTCTGCCTTATTAAATAAGCTGGCACAGAGGAATCCTCTGAAATACCCTTCCAAAAGCTCTTCCTCATGAGGAATTTTTAAAAATTACAGTACTTAAATGGGTGAAAAAAAAACAAAACCATAAACTTCACAAAACCCTACTTTGAATGGATTCAGAAATACTTCTGCTTTTTCTATTAAACCTGATTATTTGGGGAGCTCTTTGGATAGGTGTGCTGGCAAGCAAATTGCACGCAGACCGAGGTAATAATAGTGAAACAAAATGCAGTAGCTGCTGATGGGGTGGATTTGGTCAGGAGAGGGTTTATCAAGGACGCCTCTGACAGCTTTTTTTCTGATGTGATTATTTTTTTACATTAATAGAAGCTATAGGGCTTAATAATATACAACTGAGGATTATGTCCATTGTATTTTTTTTTTATGTTACTTTAACAAACTATGTAGTACTATAATCAAAATGCTTATTTCTGAAACAAAGTGGACGATATTGTTTGGCAACTTGCACTTGATTAAATGTACAACATTTTCTTAATTTAGTGACGTGTTTAGGAGAATACTGTAACTTACTGAATATACAACAGTGATGACTGTGTTTACAATAACTTTACAATTCCTACTGTTCAGCGGTAGCCAACTTGTTTAAGAATTAAAAGTAAGGCATACTGCAGCTGTCAGTCTTGGAAAAAGGAATGCAATCCTGCTACCACTAGACACTGTGGGATGGATACCACGGGTTTAAACGGCCGTGGAATTGTATTCCAAGTCTCTGTCTTAAGTGCTTATGACTAAAAGGCGACTTGCCTTGTGCTCATTAATGTATTCCTGTGTGCAGTACATCAGTTAGAAATCTGTTAATGGTTGATTTGTAACACTAGGACCTTTATGGGGATCACAGTGGGATTTTTGTTTGTTTGTTTTTGTTTGTTTATGATCAGAGACTTAGACATTTTGGAATGTATAACATTTATCCTTGTGCTGGAATTGTTTACATGCAAAAAGGTATTTATGATTTTTTTGCAAAATGCAATGTGCAATTTTGTACACGTGTTTTAAACTAAAGAGTTTATAAGGAAGATATTGTATGTACAATACTTGGACATGAGTATTATTTCTTTGATATAAATATCTAGAGGAAAATTAAAGTTGCTTTATATTCATATTTTTGGCTGATTTTTTTATTATTATTATTATTTCACCTCAAGGCATAGTTGTCATTTTGCTGGAAAATCTAAAAACGAGTTCATCTAGGTTTTTCCTGTAGTATCTTCTTACTGTGCTTACTGTGCCACTCCCCGCTCCTTTCAACTGTGTCAGCATTTTGAAGCGCAAGGAAGGATTTCTGCTGGTAGTGACGTTACTCTTCAGGATAACTTCCCTATACACTTAGCGCAGATGCAACACGCACTCGCGCACACGCACAGAAGAGCGAAGGCAAAGAGGAGAAAGCCCAGCTGTTGTGCCATCAGATCCCAATCTGTTCCTGACACAGCACTGCTGGGTGGGCTCAGGTTGGTTGCGCTCTGCTGTAGCAGAACCAGGGATGGTAAGAACTTGTTCTGAAGTCACATCTGCAACAAATCTGTTGAATAAGGCAGCACTTTTTTTTCCCCCTCTCGTGATCATCCTCACGTCTGTAACTGCATTTCAACATATTCCCACGGGAGGGCTGCTCAGCAAGCGCTGCTGCATGCTGGAAACACCCCAGAGGTTCCACTTAAAAACTTCGCTGTGGGAAGGCAACCCTTCCTCCCAGATACATACTTCCCAGCCAGTCACTTGGGGAGTGGCACAGTGCCAAGCCTGAGCAGGAATACTCAGAGGATGCCAAGCTCTAGCAAAAGCTGAGGAGCTCAGCTGCGGAGGCTGCAAGGCCAGCCTGCGTTCCGCAATACAGCCAGATCCTAACTAGCTCTGCAGAAGTAAGTGCGCAGGTGCTCTGGCACTGAAGAGATGGCTGAGTGGCTGACTTCTGGTTTAAATTATGCATTTTAATGTGACAGAATCTGGCGTGCAAAAGTTGAAGGGAAAGAAAAAGAAGCTTCGAGCGTGCTGTAATTCAAGTGGTCGTACATACGCACTTAAGAGTTTACGACCACGTAATCCATTTGGTGTGGGATTACTGCAACTTCTCAATTGGAACCATGCCTCCTTTGGTGCACTGGGAGTAATTTAATGCTTTTTAATCTTTATTTTGTGCATGGCTGCAGGCTCTATTTCGCACACGCTAGCGAGACTGCTCCATACAAATTTCCACTCCACTCCAGTGCAGATTTCTTCATCAGAGAGCCCGCAGTACTCTTGCAATACTCTTCACACTTTCTAAACTAAATACAGACAAGAAGGAGAGGAACAAGATGGTGAGAGTCTTAAGTGCTTTGATAGGTGCTCAAGGGTATTGTTTCTAATTTTGGATGTTAATTTGAGCTACAGAGCCCACTTACATAGAAAAGTGTTTTTAAGTGTAATATAGAAACCAAGCTATTTGTTCCCTTAAAGCTCACAGTTCTGGTGGTGGGTGTCTCAGAGGTGCCTTCAGAATGAGATGTGCTCATCGGGGACACAGTTTCAATTGTTTGTGCTCTGTTATCCAGTAATTGCGGAGTAAAAGCTGGATGCTTTGTGTTTGTTGAATGCTAGCCTGCAGGACCACGTGCATCTTTTTTTGACCTCTGAGGTGGCCGTTTTCCCTTCACACCCCTATCACTAGAGGCCTTGCAAGAACAGAGCAGACACAGCCCTTGTAAGGCTTCCAAAGACAGCGTCCTAACGTAGTAACTCATCACCACCACCAGACAGACGTAGGGGTGTTGCCCGCTTCTAGACGAAGTTTCTTCCTCTTCATGTCCTTCGGGTGGATCTGGCAATTGCATCAGTTGCCAGAAGCCAAATGGCAGGTTATGCACAAAAGCGGGGGCATCTCTCAGCGATCTGATGTGAGCTGATTATTTTATGCTCCACCTGCAGATGGATAACAGCCTTCGCTGCATTACTGTAATTTTCCAAACTTTCCACCTTCTTAGGCGTGACGTAGCAACGTTCGAGATATGACACAGAAGCTGTGTTGGGTTTCCCCCCACCAACAGTAAATGAGATCAGGAAGTGTAAACGGCAAGCTTTCGTCACATTCGGGCAACTGCCTCCTTATGCGAGCCACCCTGACACTTCTGAAATTCCCGCCTTCCTCACTATTAGTCTCAAATGTCAGCCCAGGGCCGCCCTGATGAGGCCTTCTGTTCGTGCAGCAGTTGGATGGCAGCTGCTACCCGATGCTGACCTGCTGTCTGCTCTGTGCTCACCGCCCTCTGGCGCAGACCCTTTCCCTGACCCCCAGCGCCCCTCCCCTGACACAGCTCCATGCCGTTCCCTCGGGCCCTGTCGCTGTCACACAGAGCAGAGCTCAGCGCTGCCCTCCGCTCCCTGTGAGGAGCCGCAGCCGCCATGAGGGCTCCCCTCAGCTCCTCTGCTCTGCGCTGCGCTGAGCACACCACGGGTCCTCCTCACACACCTTCCCCTCCATGCGTAGCCCTTCTTCATAGCCCTCCTTTGGACGCTCTCTAATAAAGCAGGCCACAGACCAGGAGGGGCAGGAGAGGAATAGGGCAGCCGCATTGTTTCCTTTTGCCTCTTTCTTGCAGCTTTCGCTAATTTATGGCTGTGCCAGGTGTCAGCTGCTCCCAGAGCTGCACTGTGGTACTGACACTACTGGTCTGCTCCAGCCCAGCATCTCCTCCATGTTAGCCATTGGTACCTCTTCTCTGAATGAGCTGCACTGCCTGTGCTGCACAGGCCTGGGATTAAGCCTCAGACTTTGTTCTGTTCTTTTTACTCATCAGGTTGCTTTTCTTTGGGACCTAGCAGAGCAGACTCTGTGCCGGTATTTTCCAGTATTCTCAGTAAAGACCTAAACACAAATCTGGTCTGCAGTCCTTGATGCTCATACACAAAGAGAAACTCTCTGCCTCCCTTCCCACTTTCTTCCTCTTCCATCCTTTCTCAATGCCACATCTCCCTCCTGTTGTCCCTGTCTCTATCTGTGCACTGTACCCCATCTGTGCATCTGTTTCTGCTCCATCCTCCTCACTATCTCTGAGGCCACCCTCGTTCACAGCTGTGCGGGATATCGCTCTTCCTTGATGCTCCCTGAGCCTGCCTCAAGGACAGCAAAACTACATGCAGGCAAGAGCACTCCCCTCCACATTTTTGTCTGATGATTTGAAAAAAAAAAAAAAAAAAAAACCACTAAAATTTCCATTCAATGAACTAGCAAACTGACTGACAGCTGCATTGCAGAGGAAAAGGCACTGCACATTACACCAGTGCTGTGAGAATGCAGTCAGCACTACCTTGTTGTCTATGCTGGTAAGACCCAGGCACAGCCACAGCAAGAACATGGCCCTAAGAGCTGGATGGACTTTCAGGTTTGGCTCTCATTTCTGAGGAGCAACTAGACCGCGCTATGCACTGGAATTTTTAGTTAGCATAATTGGCATAAGTGGGGAGAAAATGAATGAAGATTCCAGAGAGAGAATTACACCAGAAAGAGCAATAAATACACATACTTAGAGGTAAAAAATAAAAATAAAACAAAAAAGCAAACAGCATGGGAATACTTGCAGCTATTCTCTGTAACACATATTAGAAAATCAATAAACTCCAGGTAAAAAGTAGCATACAACGAAAGTGCTGGATTACCTCTACTGCCTTGCCATAGGGCAAGGGTCTCCAGCCTTGGAGACTGAATTCAAGTTGCTGGAAAGAAGGTCTTCCAGTTGGTTTTCTCCTAGCTGAAGGTTTTTGGAGAGTATTAGGGTTTTAATTGTAGATGCAGGTGCTCGCCAGCTGGGTGACCTCAGGACTGAGAGAGCTCTCCCTGACTGCTCTGTTGTTAACTGCTCTGAAATCTGTTTCCAGACAGCTCAAGAGCACGTCCTTTGGGAAGGACAGAGCTCTTTTAGCCCCTGAACATCTTTAACCCCCACTATTCCCTTAGGATCATGATGTTCATTTCAAAAGCTATGAGGCCCCACTCACCACCTGTTCTGGCAGCGTCACAGGACATTTGCCTGTGGGTGACAGTTTGTGCTCCCTGACACCTGCATAGCACGGGCTGCTGCGGGTGGCTGGTGGGGAGACTCTCCCCACTCTTACCCGTTAGTCCTTTCAGTTTACTTCAGAAGAGACACTGGGTGGGTGTGACTCATTGCTGCTGTCGAGAAGTGGCTGGTGCTCCATGTCGTGTGGTTTCCTATCAGCATTCTCACCAACATGGCTGCGAAGCTGCAAGTCTCCAGTTGGGCTGTGTACCGCTGGGTTGCCCGTTTCTCTTCCTCACCCAGCGATGAGGCATGCAGGAGGGGTGCAGAAAGCCCATGTCCTTGTAATTCGACGTCTGTTTGAGCACCTCAGGGTGTGGATAGTGTGAGCGTTGATAGTGAAGGCGCAGTGAAGTAAGAACCTGGGCAAACAGGAGTGAGGTAGTGTCTGGGACTGCGGAGCAAATATTGGCCTGCAAAGCACTTTGGCAGATAGCTGAGAGGCAGCCAGCATAGGGCGGAGAAGTCCAGAGTAGACAAGGCACTGCTTGTTTGCTTGTCCGTGCAGAGGACTTGAATGCAAAGTCTGGGTCACCCAGGCCTCTCAGCCAGTCATGGAAGGTGGAAGATGGGGAGGAAGGGGGAGAGGGGACACACGTGCCCAAATGCCTTACCAGCATTGTGCATGGTTTAAAAGCTACTAATATGCATCTGCAACCCTGGCAGAAAGCCCCCGTGCCACTCTGGAGGCAAGAAAGTGCAAGATCGTGCACCTGAGCACCAGAATAGCAGAAGAAACACTCGTGCACACCCCTGAGAAATGGTTCACATACTACCCTGGGACGTCACCTTCCTGCAGTGGCTGCTGGAATTAGGAAGGGACCAAAGCCTGCCCTGATCCACAGTCTTCTTCCCACACCTGTGGGGACTGCCCAGGAACAGTGCCTTCTCCCTGCTGACTTCCACCAGATAGCCCTCATGAAGCACCAGGCCAGCTGCAAGTGGTACCTGCTGTGCCAAGACATGCTGGGCCTGGCCTCCAGCCATGCCTGGCCCTATGTACAAACAGACTCACATCTGGGGGAGGACAGACTGTTGGTGCTATGGGGGTGGGGGCTGCTACATCATCCAACTGGACTTTTGTCTGTGTTGCTTCACGTTCAGTTGCTGTCCCAAGCCTGGTGTAAGCTGAAAACACCAGAAAGCACTGGTCCAACCTGGTGAGAAGGTGGGGCCATTTTATGCAGTTCCTCTGGCAGATGGTATTAGGCACTCCAGGAAAAAATATGACGAGATAAAAGGTCTTCCACCTTCACCCCCTCCCTGCTGCTGTCAATAAGCATGTGGAACCTCTGGAGGGAGGGCTTGCTCTGGAACTCCACATCGAATAATTCCCATAGAAATGCCGCAGATTTGTTTAGAAATTTCTGAAAACCACACACACTCCTGACCTGATCAGGTTATGAGGTTAACCAGTGGTTAATGGTTCGCCTTATGAAACAGTCCATCCATTGGTTGAGTTAAGACCTATTCTCTGCTAATGTCATGAGGGAACCCCAGGACTCACGGTGAGAAGTGTGGATTAGTGGCTCTCTATTCATTCCCATTTTCCATTTGAGCCCTGGTTTCTTAGACCTCCTCTGCTCTACAGGTGAAGAGCCCTACTGTCTTTGCTACGTCCTTGTACAGAGCTCTCCCAGACGTCCTGCTCCTCAGAGTCCTTCCTGGTTCCACTACACCCATTTGCGGGTGGGGAGACCAGAGCTACACAGACGGCTCACAGTACAGACACAACAGGGAATTATGTGGACGGTTTTATTTTTGGTTCTTCATTCCATTCCTTGTAGTTCTCAAGCCTTGGTTTCCTCTCCTGACCCCTCCTGAGCACACCAAGCCATTCATGGCACCCCCTGGGTCTCTGAGTGGTGACAGACCTGGGGTCTGTCTGTACGCAGCCATGGCAAGGGTTGCTTTTGCCTTGTGTGCTCTGCTCTGCATTCAACAAAGCTGGGTTTCATCTGTCACTTAATTGCTCTGTTACTCTGACACTGAAGAAGACTTGTGCTGCCATTCAGTGAAAAGATAGCTTGCTACACTCCTGACTGCCACATAAACCTTGACAATGTAAGTGAAGAAGAAAAGTCCCTGAGTTTCAAAGAAAGAGTCTGAGACAAAAGCATGAAGGTATAGTTTACCGTGCCTACAACATAATCACTGAGATGCAGAGATCTACTCAGCCCACTCTTACCTGACTTGTTTTTTTTCTCTTAGAGTGGCCTTCAGAGCAGGTCGTGCCTTTGGAAAGTCTAAGGCCGCTCCAAACCTGGGATTGGGCTTTAGTACCCAGTGTTGTTTCTGGGGAGCGCTGACTTTCCCCACAGCAGATGGAGCACTCATATGACACTCTGTACACTATGTATCATCTATTTACATCTCTTTTTACATTTGCAACAGATGGCTTGGCATCATTATTTTTTTTTAAATTAAGAGGAAAATACATCTAAAAGTTAGCACATTTTCTGGAGCCTATGGGGTTTACTTTCACAGCACCAGTGCCGAGGTTTTCAGCAAAAGGACCTCCCTCACCTTTCCCCTGACTTACATGAAGAGAGGTCACACTAAAGATGCAGGGAGGGGGGACAGTAGTAAGAAAGCAGAAACTTGCAAGGGAGATAGGAGAAGGCAGCAAAGAATAAAACAAGATGAAAGTGAGACAGATCAGACCTATGGGCAATAACCGGAGGGCAGGAGAAGATGAGAAGTGGTAGTGCTGACAAATGCTGTGCTCAAATGCTGGTCTGACTCATGTCCCACGAAAGCATGAGATTACTTTATAAATACAAGATTTAACAAAGCATGAGTTCAACAGTTGGTTTCTTGTTCCTCTTTCAACATTCAGGGTGATATCATATTTTCTCTGGAAAAATAAGATTTGGGAAGGAGGAGGAGAGTTACTGTAAACCAGGACTTCCACACACTCATGTGACTCCCAGAGTTGGCAGTGTAAGCACGTTGCCAGCTTGGTTTGACCTAGAAGTGTTCTTGCTGTCAGAAGAAAGAAGAGGAGCTATATATGACAGACCATGAGCAGCCGCAGTACTGAAATATCCTTATCAGATTACATTTGCCTGGAAAGCAAAAGGTCTTTGAGAAGTTAGGGATGAAAATAATCACCAAAGTTGTCAGTTACGAGCGTCATCCTTGTGCACAAAGTCAAGCCTTGCACGTGGACATTGTGCAAGGCTGCTGCCATCTGTTGGGTGGTGGTTAGGGCTTGGTGTGACAGGGCTATCAAGAGTGGAACGTGAGAACTCTGTATGGACACATGGGATTTAAGCTGCACCTTTGTGGCAAAGGACCATGTGTGAGGGAAGGAAGCTCCCCATGAGGTAGCACATCTGCCCACAATCTCATCAGTCTTGTAGTACTCTGAGTAGACAAGTATCTGATCTGCCATGTGCTGATAGGCTATCAGAAATGACTACAGAATGCAGTTTTAGGTGAAATTTTTTTTTGGTCATGACAATCCTCATGTAACATCTCTCATGGAAGGAGCATGTGGGGAATGCCAAGATGTGCAGGCAGAGCTCTGGGCAAAGGCTGCAAGACCTCTTGGTGGCCACTGGATAAGTGGTGCACTATATTTATAGATAAGTCTCTCATGGCTTGAGCATATGCACCTGCTGGGTGAGATGCCTCTCTTTTGCTAGACTATTTTGACCCATGGACCTTCACTGCAGTAAATCAGATGATGCTCCTACTGTTTCTTGCTTGGTGTTTCTTAGCAAGCAAACATGGTATGGTGGGTGGATGCAAAGCTGGTTTACATTTTTACGCTAGTTTTACTCCTCTGTAAATCCTACTCAGTAGTGACTAATCCACAAGTTGATCCCCCTTTCCCATTCGGATTATTTTATTTTCACTAGATTTTAGTATTTAAAAGAGTTTAACCGTTTAGGGTCTACCTATTATGATTTTTCAAATACTATAACGCTGGCTCTAAGGCACTACCCCAGTGCTACTTGTACGCAAAGCAGTAAATCCCAAGACTGAGATAAAAGCAAACGCAATTGAAATAATAAGACACAAAGCCCCCTGAAAGAAAAGAAAAATACTTGAAGGAGAAGGTACAGAAAGAGCAAACTGCAAAAGAAACTATGGCAAATGCCTACAAGCAGTCAGGCAAGTAACCAAGACTAGAGAAGCCCACCCATCCTGGCTCTATTTGTGAATGTTCCCGTAATGACAGGGGCTGCTTGGGCCCTGCAGCCTCTGCTTACCAACTGTCATCTTTTCCAGGAAGTGCTACCAGGACTCATCACTCTGGATGGAAGCCAGGAGCACATAAGCAAGCCAAAGCTGTGCTACTTTGTGAAGAGTTGTGTAACTAATTCCTGCTGGGCTTAGGTCAGTCCACAGCAGCTCAAAGAAAGGCAGTAACTCCTCAGCATACTGTGAGCCATGCCCCAGGAACCTCTAAAAAGCCAGATGGCCTTCAGGAAGGCTGGAGAGCTGTGCAGATCCATCAAGGAGCGTAGAGTCAGAAGACTTGCTCTCCTGGTGGTAGGTGGATGTTTGGACTAGATGGTCTTGGAGGCCTTTTCCAACCTTAATGATTCTATGATTCTATCATTCTAACAACCTCACCAGCTCACAGAGGTTCTGGGCCAGATCATACAACTTAGCCCCAGGCCCAGGGGTCAGCTTGTCTCTCTGCCACAAGGTGAAGTGCCTCTGCAGCACTAAGGGTGCAGTGGGGCTGGTCTTGCTTAGCTGCAGCTCCCCCCCCCCCCCCCGTCTACTCACCAACACTGGCACCTATTGCCCAGGTTGCTGTTGTGCACTATCTTTGCTTTCTGACTGTCTCACTGTACTCATGGGATCACCAGAGGCCTCTGCTATGCTCTGATTAACCCAGCAAGGGAGCATACCTTACCCAGGGCTGTTCTTTCAGCCATTTTCTGGTGGGCTGGTGTTCTCCTGCCTCTCCTCCTCCAAAGAGTAAGGATCTACTTGCCTCCTTCTCCTGTTCCTTGGCAATGAAACTCCTGTTGTGCAATCTCCTGGCTTATGAGGAAACATTTCATCTATTCCCTACGTCCTCCTGCCCCCAAATCTACTGTGGCATCTGCAGTGTGAATCAGTGAGAGGCTCAGTGAAATATAAAGTGGAGCACAAGGCAAAATGAAAAAATGTCTGCTGCTTTGAGGCCCACGTGGCTGTTTCTGCTGGTGATCTAACAAATAAACTTACTGTTATCGATCACGTCTTTCCTCCAAGCAAGATGAATCAACAGCAAAGATCTGAATCTAGGAAAGGGTTTTCTCAGCAGACAGAATGGGCAGTTCATGGGATTTCCAGATAAGTGGATTTGGTGACACCATGTTGACAGTCCTCATGATTTTAGTCATTTGTCTTACATATTTTAGGTTTTGATTGCTATTGTTCTTGTTGATTATTCTTTTTTTCTTTTTCTGAGCCTCTTGTAGTTGCAGTATGATTACTGAGCTCTTTTCTTCTCATACTGAGCTTTTTTTTTTCTTCTTATGGGAGCCGTGAACAAAACCATGAGAACAAGAACCCTGGGGACTCAAAAAATACCTATGTGTAAATAAAGGTTAACACCATAGAGATAATTTTCAAAGCAATGCCTTGCTTTTCTTCAAGAAAAGACTTGCACTTGACAACCTCAATGACAGAGAAAACCAGTCTCTCCAGACATGACTGAAACTGTATGCAGTAGCTCCTCAGTACATGGGCTTTTCTCCAGCCTCCCAGGTGCAAATAGAGCCCTGGCTAACTGCGTGTCCACTACACTGCTGTGCTTTTTCTGGTATTTTCTCCCCTTGCAGTAATCAAATAAGGGACACTGTCAAGAAAACTAAGCCAAAAAGCTACTGGAAGAAGAACCTGAAAAAGGATGAGGCTGTCCTGAACTGTCTTCTTCAAGTTGCTCCACTTGACTTTTAAACCAGGCACCTTTCTCACCTTCCTTACTGATGCACAGCCAATGAGTTGAGAGGTAGGCTGGAAGGGTGACATTCAGGGGCAAGGCTCTAACTATCGTGAGGTAGGAGTGATTCATCAAAACTTGCTTTGCAGTATTTACTGTGCACCAAGATAAAAAAAAAGTGGGATGGGAAAGATATAAAAACCAACAGGGAAGAGAGAGGTGAGCCTCGAGCAACTTCAGGTTTGCATGTTGAACTCTGAAGATTGTAGAGGGAATAAAAACATCATCTTGACTTAAACTAGCTCAGCAATGAGGCATGTATTAATAGCTAGTTTGAGTCAACTTGCATTAAACAGGATCCCATGAGCTTCTGAGATGAGTCCAGACATGAAGGTAGCACAGCCCTTGGCACCCAGCTACCACAACGGTGAAGAAGGCAAGAAAGGCACAAATGTGACCTTGCACTGTAGAAAGTAAGATGTTTGCCAAGGGATGACAAGACTCTCTCACAAAAAGATGTTTTATCCATAGGTGCTTATGCTGTATACAATATGGCACAGGTTGTTTTCTTGTTTTGCTACTTCCCTATCCTGATATTAGGAAAACAAAGTTTCCAGAATGAAGGCAGGAACAGGGAGGAGGGAGAAATATATTTCTGACTGTGAAGCACAACATATGCCAGTGTGAAGGTGAACAGCTTTCCATGTAGCATATTCTAGCCAATTAGTAACACCTGACATACCCATGGTTCCTCATTAGTTACCTGCCAGCAATGAGCAATTGATTTAGTATTGTTAATGTTGTGTTATTGACTTCATTGTGTTCCTTTCCCCTTACCTCCCACCAATTAATCTGTTAGTCATGTATTCCTGGAAAATATGGGACAAAAAATGTGTTTTGTTTTTTTTTTTTTGTATCAAAATTGAATATTATTGTAAATAGCCATTAAGGTCTTCTGAAATAAGGTAGAGCCATACTGTTAACTCAGGGATTTTAAGCAAGACTCCTGGGGTGCACTGATCAGGTCTGCTGGCTGATGCACATAGGTTAGTTAGAAACCCAAGACAGACTTGGTTAGATCAAGAGTCAACTAGTGTCATGTCTATTAAGGCCCAGAGCTGGCAGCCTTGGAAACAGAGACATCTTTTCATTCATCTACCCCGTTCCAAGGATGAAGTAACAGTACAGAAGGCAGTCCTGCCAGATGTAGTCTTCCATTAGAAACCTCTCATAAAAAGGTTCCACCATTGTCCCAGATAATATCCTCTGCTGGTTCTCTTTACTAAGTTTCTTCTAATCGAGGCTTCACTTGCTACAATTCAAGCTCGCTGTCACTTCTCCCAGTTTATATCAGATGTATAGAGTAGTGTTCCTTTCTAATACATTTAAAGACAGTTGTTGTCTCTTCATCAGTCTACCTTCTATACAAAATGCCAGCCCCTTCAAATGTTGCATTTTGTAGATTTTTCATAATCCATGTGCCTTTTTTTCCCCTAGTATTAGCATAA
This sequence comes from Gallus gallus, assembly GCF_016699485.2. Classification (NCBI taxonomy): domain Eukaryota; kingdom Metazoa; phylum Chordata; class Aves; order Galliformes; family Phasianidae; genus Gallus; species Gallus gallus. Next base: position 54,355,464 of record NC_052572.1, read on the forward strand.
ACAAAGAGCTACAAGATGTTTAGTTACGGCCCTCATGGAGCACTGAATAACTCATGCCACCACTGCTCATTCCTGGAGCAGGACAGTGCAGTGACTGACCTCATGGAGGGCCATACAGTACAAATAACAATTATCACAAAAGTAGATGTTTTGAGTGCCCTTTTCCACCCAGCAGTGTAGCCCTAACAACCAAAAAGAGTTACAACAGAAATTCCCAAGACAAAATATAAAATTACCTAGGCATGAAGAGAACGTAGCTGTGTTTGATGGACTTTCAATGTGGTTCAGAGCAGGGACATACAAATGGGACTAACCTTTCTAAAATAACCATCTGCTCTGGCAGCCTTGTCCAAGAAAATCTCACTTGTGTACACATAATCTTCCCAATGCAAATATAGAGGCAGCAGACAAAAGGACAAGTGTCTACTCTAAACTTTCAACCTTGTTTAATAGCATCATACTGGATATTTACTATTAATTTTTTTTTTTTCCCATGAATACTGTGTTTCCATAATCATAGAACTGTGTACCAAAGCAAGCTAAAAAAACTTGCTGCAAAGTGTACTCCCAGCAACACAGGCGGTTCCCTCTGAACATGAGGAAGCACTTCTGGGTAGCGCAGGTAACTGAGCAGTGGTACAGGTTCCCCAGAGAGGCTGTGGAGTCTCCTCCTTGGGGACACAAGGGCCTGGGCAGCAGGCTCTGGGTGTTCTGATGGAGCAGTGGTTGGAGCCGATGGACTCAGAGGTCCCTGCCAACCTTACTTTCCAGGATTCTGCAAGTTTAGAAGACCTTGGCCTAACTTGGCCCATCTCTGATCAGAATAGATCATATCTTCCCAATAGCCAGGAACCATACATGAAACAAAGGAAAAGCAAAGGATTACAGCACAGGCCATTCACATCCACCTCTTTGCGTCACACCAGCTTTTAAAATTAATGAGACTAAGTTCTGTTTTCTTCAGTTTGGCTCACTGAGACACTCATCTTTCTACTTCACACTTCTGTTTGTGTGGAGGACTGACATCTGAACATGCTTAATAAGTGTCTATACTCAGTTAGCATCCTGAAAGTTTAGGTCCTATGACACTGCCCTAGCTATAAGTAGAGACTGAGGGATGAGAGGCTGGAGAAAAACCCATCCGGATGGGATCAGGAGGACCTGAAGACATCAGTTGGATTGTTCAGGGAAAGGACATTTATTGCACCGATGTAACTTTGGGACTAAGACCTCTGAGATTGTAATTTCCGTAGTGGTTACAATAAAGCTGGAAAGAGTTAGAGCCCGTGGACAGGATGTCGAGACATAACATAATAATCAAACAAGACTGTAGCAGAGCTGTCAACAGCTTTAGGCTAGTGAAGGGGAAAGGGGGGAATAAAGACGTTCACAGACAGAAAGCCAGTAAAATAAATCAAGAGAATCTCTTACTTTAATAGCAATTTATTATCATTAAAAGTAACAAGAAGTAGGTTTAAATCTTTTTGTCTTAAAAATCTAGTGTAACACACAGGTCTCTATTACAGTTCTACGAAACCTATTGCAAAATTGCATCCCCAAATTACACCACTCTGCCCTATCCTCACAGGCATCAATGGTGTGAGTCACAAACAACATAGAAACAGACTGCATTATACAGTGCTTCTGATAAGGGTTATCATTAGGCCTCAAGATGCTACAAGTTATTCTGTAAGAATTCTGAAACATAACTTTTCCTTTTTGTTAATACTGCTGAAATAATGAAATATTTCACAGATTTTGGTGAAGCTTTAAGAATTTTTTAAGAACACTGTTTTCCCCCATATTCATTCTTTTCTACTGAAGCCTTTCTCCTCCTCTTACTTAGTGACATGGTTGCCCCATTCCACACAACAAAACTGCAGTGATGTTTGCTCCCCTCAAAGCATCATGTATTTCTTTCACATTCTGAAGCTAGTGCTCATGTGTAGCACTTACATTGAACACTGCTACCACGGTAACTTGGCAGTATATACTTAAGGAATATTAAACGGTCATGTATTTACCTCCAGCTTCTTGGGAGCTCTACAGCTTCAATTAAGCTCAGTATGATAGCAGCACCCAAGACAGTTAACCTGGAGCTAGTTCAGATTTGCCTGGAGGAGCAGCAGCCATGCACTGCTGGTCAGCTGCATCTTCACATTGCAGCTGTTCAAAAAAAAAAGAAAAGCCTGAGTGAGTCATAATACTGTTCACTAGTGTCTTGAAGAACCAAAACAAACAAAACAAAACAACAAAAAAGCACACACTGGTGAAAAGACAGGATGATCTTAACTCTGTCAAGTGTTTACTGTGCTGAATTAAAGCTTACAATGTTACTCAACACTCAAAAGTAAGCAGAGGACTCCAAGTGAAATCATTCTGGCTAGCAGAGAAATGGTGAACAGAATACAGGTAACTTTTATGTAGCTACGTAGATGTGGCATGTACATGCTTTCAGGTACAAAAGGTCTGCTCTTCAGGAAGAGGTTATTCTCTTCAGGAATACCTTAGGTTATTTCTCCATGAACCTTTTTCACAGTATCATGTGGAATTAAGGAGCTTAATGAAAACAAATCACTAAGCAGTTTCACATCCATCTCTATTCACTCTAGATTTAGAGAGTCATGGCAAAAAGTACAACCACTATCAAAGGATAAACACGTGTGGGAAGTACTAGATTGACGGATTCTATGAACAGACTCCAGTTGTCCTACAGCAGCAGTTCACTTGATTCTCTAGGTAGACCCACAAGCTAAACTCCAGAGGTGTTAAATTAACTTGATTAAAAAAATACTTTCTGGAGTTTGCACGCAGCTGGATCTATTGGGGAAACAGCAACAACAACAAAAATACTGCTTAACAGCAAAACTACAAAATCCTGCCTTATCTAACATTCTAAATTATTACCTTGCTTTACCTAAGTTTATGAATATCCCACGCTTACTCAGTAATACCTTGAAGATTTAACTGAGGTAGCCACTAAACCATCACCATACAATAACACCAAAACAGAGAGAAAAGCTCAGCTAGGATGCTCAAGAACTGCTGGTTTGCCAAAACCAACAGTAGTTGCTTACGAAAATGTCATTTTCTGTCCTGCTCTCCTCCTCCTACCCTTGTTTCACTTCCTGTTTCTCTTCTTGTCCTGCAACAAACATAGCAACAGGGAAAAATTTAGCCTTCCAGTTCATTTCTAAAATATTGTTGGACTTTCAACAGCAAATTTTCAAGTGAAGAATCAGTGAATTTACTTTCAAAGTACTGAGGGATAATTGCCAGTATCAACCACAGAACGATACTTCAGATGTCAATTTTGTCATCTTCCTGAGTTGGAAGGGACCCTTAAGGCCATCTGGTCCAACTCCTCTGCAGTGAACAGGAACACCTACAGCTACGTCAGGTGCTGAGAGCCCCTCCAGCCTGACCTTGGGTGTCTCCAGGGATGGGGCATCCACAACTTCTCTGGGCAACCTATGCCAGCACCTCTCCACCCTTATTGTAAAAAATTTCTTCCTTATACCCAGTCTAAGTCTCCCCTCTTTTAGTTTGAAACCATTTCCCCTCGTGCTATCACAGCAGACTCCGCTGAAGAGTCTGATCCCTTCTTTCTTGCAGACCCCTTTAGATACTGAAAGGCCACTATATGGTCTCCCTGGATCGTTCTCTTCTCCATGCTGAACAGCACCAGTTCTCTCACCCTAGGTACTAGAAGCTGTGGAAAGGTGCTCACATAGGCAACACAGAGAAGCTGTGAAAAGGTCCCTTTCATTTTAAGCCTCATAGTATATTATGTAAACATGCAAAGAATCACTTGTCTCGTCACAGTCTTTCAAGTACTCAGGAAGTTAAAGTAAAACGACAATTATCTTTCCTAACTAATTATCTGTCCTAAGTTTTCTAGCTAAATTGTACACAGAAACAGAAAATTTTTGAGCTTTCTAGTGGCATTCCCTTTCATAAAATGAAAATATTTTCAAATGAATTCTGTAGTTCTGATAGCCTATACTGAAATTCAACAGAAAAAAAAAGAAAAGCAAAACAAACAAACAACAAAAAAAAGCCCCTGACCCCTTCCCTTCCCCTCCCCTCCCCCCCCCCCCCCCCCTGAAAAAAATATTAAAAAATATTACAGCAAAAAATCACCACCACCGAAACATCTCTCTACTCGACTCCCCCCACAAAACAAAAACAAACAAGCCAACCAACCAACCAACCTTTAGGGATCATCAATAGCCCAGTCATTTTGAAAACATTTTCAGGACTTTTTTTTTGTGGTCCCAACTCAAGGATCTTTTTCAAGTTAATTCAACATACCCTCTACCCACATCGAAATCAATCAGTCAATCAAACAAGAAAACCCCATGGGAAAATCAAACGCCCTCATATCTAAGCTGTTTAATATTCATGTTGAAAATATACAATCTGGTAAAGTTCTGTAGTGTAAACATCCAGTTCTGACTTCTATAATCACTGTCTAAAATCGGAGGGTTCTTTCTATTGCCTAAATGCTTAATGCAGCTAACGGCATGCAAATGTCCAATGCAGATACACTGCACTGACCTAAAGCTGCATTAAAAAAACCCACCTTCACGGTACATACCCTACATACCCACTGAATAAACAAGCTTCAGAGGAAAAAAAACCATGCTCCCATTAAAAAGCAGAGGACTAGCCAGTCTGGCACGCATAACGTAGGTTTCTCCTTGTAGATCATATGGTGAGTGCATTATTATAAAGTATAAAAATAAAATTGTACGAATGGCATGCAACCGTACACAGTGCAGCTCAAGCAATACTGAGGTGTTCCCCTTGTTTCTGTGAAGCAAGCGGACAGTAGCAAACTGCAGGGTGGTAACGGTACTGCGGTCATTTGATTTCTCCCACAGAGATACACAAAGCTACTCTTATTTAAAAGCCCACAACAGTGAGACATTAAACATATTGATAATTGTCCTGCAAAGAAGTTTTGAATTTCTTTACGCATGTCTAGAGTACCAAACATATTTTTTTTCCTTTAAGTCCTTTACCAGAACCTCTTTTTTTCACAAATCACACCAAAAGAGGTGTTTTCTCCTTTGATCACATACAATTGCTCATTAGGTATAAGCAGATGAAGGTAGTTCATTACATTATAAAACTGACCTCATCACTGTGAAGCATATGTAATACAAAAGTTAAAGATTCCAGTTAAGCATCACCACACACTAACCTTTCATATTTGTATAAGATGATCAACTAGAAGCTATGGAATTATAACTACTGAAACTGTACACAGGCACCTTGCTATTCCACACTTATGGTTCTCTTTTTGAAACACTCCATCTCTGTGTCTGGGTGACTTTCAGCCATTTCATCTATTCAGCCGCTGGGTTACCACTTCTCGGTACATGATGGAAATATATATCAGCAGAAGAAAAATGACAAAGAAATCATCCAAGAACCCCAGAATTCCAAAAAGAGCTTCAGGAAGAAAATCCAGAGGCGATGCCAGGTAGAGAAAGGCTCCAAACAAACAGAGGAATATTCTGATGCGAAACATCCAGAAGAGGCCTCCAACAGAAAACATCTCCCTGAATGCGTGCCGCAGTAGAGTGGGCAGATCCATAATTCTTTCCATAATCTATGAAGAAACAAGCCAAGAGTTAACATTTCAGTCTTTTTTCAGTGTGAAGTTTCTACTACTGCATTACAGCTTTGGTATCTGTCCGTTTACAAGAACAATGACAAAACCCTCTAGATTTAACTTCGCTGGGTTATAACTCAGTGTTACAATATTTATGTTTTCAAGCAACAGTCATAAACTGTATTGCTCAGAGTAAAACATACATTTGATTTGTCACTAAATACATTATCTATTATTAAGGGGAAGTAGTGGAGCAAAACAAACTACAGAGAAATAACAAATAGCAAACAGAGTATCTGAAGTTTTGATTAGAAGGGAAGAAAACTACGGATTCCTAGGAAAAAAAAAAAAGTAGTTAAAGTAGAAGAGATTGCATTTCTTCAGAAACATGGCACCTCTTTCCTCATGATATACAGTGATTCTCAAAAGCTACCAGAGGATCAAACTTTCAAGTAAACCAAAGAACCTTTAAATGAATCCATCCCTGGATCTTTCCCTTATTATTTTTTCACTGTAGTTCTGTCATCTTAAGTGAGCGACTACACAAAATAGGTATTTTTTTGCACTGAATCAATTTCTACTGTATACAGAGCTATGATATCAAAAGGAGTTATTTCCAACACTGAAAAAAGTTCTCAAGAAAGGGATGTTGTATGTGGCTAAGGCAACACACTACGTACAATTAGAAAACAAATTATCTAAACCAGGTTAGGGCCTCAGTGCAGACTTCTGGGATGATCCAGGTCAGTTTATTGACTGGTAGACATACAGCCCCCAGAGAGGTCTGCTGGAACCTGAAAATTAGTTTCTATCTATTCTGGATCAAATGCATAGTTTTAGAACACAAACCAAAAATCATTTTTTGTCTCTTTAGACTGCAATTTTTCCCTCAACAATGTTTTGTTATTCCGACAGCTGCACCAAAAGTAATGCCTCCCTTTGACCCATGACATCAGAGGCAGACATTGGCAGTATGGCAGCAGAGGGTGAACCTTCCCACCAATACTCCATTCCATGCTATTGCTGTGTGACAGATGGCAGCAGAGGCGCAGTCTGACACAATGTCATCTGCCATGGCAGTGCACACCAAGCAAAGCTGTGTCACTGAATTCCTTCATGCAGAAAAAAGGCCAGCCACTGACATTCATCAATGCTTGTGAAGGATTATGGAGACCAAACAGTGGATGTGAGGCAGTGAGTGGTGCATTTCAGCAGTAGTGACAGTGGCAGTGGGTCACCTCAGCTGGTGTAGACTGTTATGGGCATGGTATGCAGCCTCCTGTTCATTGCTGGTGGAAATGCACAGCTAATGGTGGTGACTGTGTTGAAAAATAGTGTTTCGTAGCTGAGAACACGCTCTATCTAATAACGTTACTGTGCTCATGTATCTACTGTAGTTTCCATGGAAGCAAATAGGAGGAATTACTTTCAGAGTTACTTATGTATATGCTGCCCAAGACAATTTCTCTTTGCTCAGTGCAGCCCAGACAAGCCAAAAGGTTGGACAACCATAACCTATGTACATCCAAATCCAATGAACAGCTCAAGACAAGCAGCATATCAAAGCTATTGGCATCCATATGCATGCATTTCATTTCACGAGTCAAGACATGCACACAGAAGACAGGTTGACTATCTCAAGTTCATAGAACTTCAACCATGTCTTTCAGCTGTTTGTAAAAAAAATAATAATCCTTCTTTCTTCACTCAGAGGTCAAAATACAGACTGTAACATAGCCCAGAGGAAAAAAAAAAATCAAAACAGCATACAGCTTGAAATCTGAAGAAAGACACAGAGCAGAACTTCAGATTCTTCTAATCAATTTGGAGAGATTAATCAAGGGAGCATTCTTTCTTACAGCTCATTTATTTCATTAAGCGTTTTTACTAGTTATTAATCCTTTCAAAGTAAGGATTTATATTTCAAGAAGTAGGTTAACACAGGAAAAGGTAATCCAAGGCTTATTAGCAATTCTTGTTCACAACAGAAATAGAAGTTTCCACAAAGATATTACAAATAAGTGTATTTCAAACTTGTAGGCCTGCCTTAATTTAACTTAATTTATCTAACATAATCACTCTATCCCTGAAGACATTCAAGGCCAGGTTGGATGGAGTCCTGGGCAGCCTGATCTGGTGCATGTCTCAACTCAGGGGGAATAGAACTGGATGGACTTTAAGGTCTCTCCCAGTCCAAACTATTTTATGGTTCTGTGACTCTATTAATCATATAAGCATGGACTTCCTAAGGCATGGATGTCCAGCCTTTTGGCTTTCCTGCACCACAATGAATGAAGAGGAATTGTCTTGGGCCACATATAAAATATACAACATAGTTATTGCATGTATGTAACAATTTTTTAATACACATTAATTACAATATTTTGAAATATATACTGTTTTTTTTCTCTTGTACTTTCCTTTTATCTGTATTTTAGATTTTATCATAAAACGTTTAACTTATTGTGCTACTTTCATGTACAGAAAAAAAAGAAAAAAGAGGTGGCTGCTAAATACATGATTCTGTCAATCTACAAATAAATATATATATGAACATATATATACATGTGAATAAATGCAGGTATAATGAGTGTCCTCTGTAAACCTGCCCTTAGCATGCTTGGATTAGCAAATTGACACAAGGTGATTATTACTTGTACATTGCCCCCACGTGGTCAGAACAGCAGAAACACTAATCAAATACATATTGCAAAACTAATTAAAAAAACCCATAAAATATTATAGACTTTTTGTGAGGTTTTTGAGATGTTAAAAATTAAAAGATTTGTCAGCACTGCATGAGTATGCTGGATATTTCCTCTGCAGTGAAATTGTTAACGTACCAATTTATTTTATGAAATTACACAAGGCCAAGTTTAATAATTAAACAAGACAACTTATACGTCAGCTTAATAACAAAAAATATGTGCCTTCACAGGCACATGTGTTGGTAGGTTGCAATAGTATTATCAGCAATTACTGCTGTTTTCTCCCTAGGCTGCATAACTACATGTAATGCGCAATACACGTGGGTTTTAATTCGACTGTGTGTGTGGGGTGTGCAGTGGAGGCAGAGTTAGCACTGCCCTGTGCCCAGCCCTGCACAGCATTCCCTTGTCCCCTCTGCAGTCCACACTCAAGCTATGCACAACAGACTCATGAAAAACATTGCCTACAACCACATAATAAATATCAAAATGTTACGATCTCATGAGGCTGCATTACTAGCTGTCCAGTGTTGTATGTGACCTGCAGGTTGGACATGCCTGTCTTAAGAAAAACCTGCATAGTCTGTATATATCACAAATAGAAAATTCAGTGTGGGGGGGAAAAAAAAGTTATCAAAATGCTGTTAATCATCTCCTGAAATCACTGACCTCCACCCACATTTACCCCAAACTTACAGATCTGGGTTGTCCTGAGAACCTCCGATTGTAATCATTAACATCTTGTAATACTTGTGTTGCACCCTGCTGGTCTTCACTGAAGAGTGGTAAAAACAACGTCACCTAGGCACAGCAGGAAGATTTTGGTACATGTTCAATCATCTCTTAAATGCAGATATTGGGAATTACAGTATATTACAGTATATCTTCAGTTAATTTCAGAGAACTTTGTGTTAGTTAACCATTTAGTACCAAACTAAAATGGAGACTGCTAATATTTACAGGGATACAGCTTTTACATTTTAACAAATGATTTGCCTATAACTCTTTAAAGAACATTCACGATTTTTAAAAGGCCATTGAAAATCTGCATAAGAACCTTCCCTCTAAGAGTAGTTTACTGCAACACAAGTGGGATAGATGATTCAGAGAATAAAGTTAATTCCACAGAGTAACTTAGTTTTTTTTCTTTAACTCAAAATCAAGTAGAGCATCCACTGAGGCCATTCTCTGTCACCTTTAGAATCACTTTGCATTTCCACAAACAAGCAAAACCTTGCATTACTCCCTGTGGACAATCATACCAAGACCAAGGTGAATAACAGAAGACAGTAGTAAAAAGACAACAGCCTTCATGCCTCTTGTAAGCACAGAGAATTCACTTATGTTCTTGGACTAACTATCATGCAAACAAAAATACGTGAATATGTGTTCACGTCTCATTTTTCTGTTTAGGAGCTTCTGAAGAAGTAAGTCTTGTATTTGAAAACAGGTTCAGCTATAAAAATGTAGCTTATCATAGCAAACAGAAAATGTTTACACTTAAATTAAAATGATCTTCAAAAGTTCTCTCTGTACCCGCCATTAGAAGTTTCCAAAACCAGCTTATGGCTCTAGCAGCTAATAATCCCCAGCCCTGTGTTAAATCAAAAAGGGGAAAAAAAAAAAGTAATGTTCAGAAGGAAGGCCTTCTCCTTTCTCCCAAGCACAAAATCATTACTAGGCTCTTGAGCAATATTTATTTCTGAGTTAATCCTAGTTTTAAAATGATTCATTTCATTACATTACATGTCAAGATAAGTAAGTTTTAAAAAGAATGTTTCTTTAAGTGTTCTGATGTTATATTAAATCATCTGTTTCAAGAGATTCGACTCCTAACAGCTTTTGAGAGTTCAGGGCAAGGGATGGTCTTGTAGGAGATTTTAAATGAAGCAGTCACACTTGGAAAATAACAGCGTAAGCAGAGCTACATTTCACTTCCAGCCCTGCTATAATCCTTCCGTGTGACTCATGCCATTCATGTATATACACCTCCGTTCCTCACTTTAGTGATGCTTCACTTTTATGACCTTATGAGAAGAGTAAGAATAAATGCATAAACATGCAAGCAATCCCATCCAATGTATTTATTAGTCAGAGGATGACAGAGGAGCATCTACCTACAGGGACACATTAAAGAAAAGAAACTCTTCAAAATATCTTAATTTCAGCTTTTCCATCTTCTTTACCATCTCTCTCTCTCTTCACAGGCTATACTCAAAACTCATTCATTTCCTCTTTAGCAATACCTATTTTTCTTTCCTTTGTCTGTCTTCTTGTGGTCCTGCTAATACACAGAATCAAAACAGGATATAATGCATTGGCAGTGCCACAAAGCACACTAGTAATTTCTAATGAATTATATCACTCTGTAGTGTTTCCATTGTTAAAACATGAAGGTACTTTTGTTAAAACAGAATGGAACTCAAAGATTGTTAGTGAATTGCAAGGACATACTTCAAAGTAACAGTGTAAGTAAATTGTGCAGGGAGTAAGTTAATATGCGTACTCTACAAAGATCAGATTAATAAAAACTAAAAGTAGGACCAAAGTAAGAAATTGACATAGTTCTGTATGTGTTTTGTTTGGCAGGGATAACAGGAAGGGAGAGGATACTTCTTAGAAACCAGTAGTATTTTAACTAATGGAAGCCTTCTGGACCAGCCAGGTCTTTCAGACACAAGTTCTGGTTTAAGAAGTTGTTTAACATCCCAAACACAAAGCAGGGAAGAATCATAGCTAAGATCTTATATTCTTCTGTTTTTCTATACTCCATTACAAAAAAAATGGTTGGGTAACCACCAGTGCTCTTCATTGAAATTTGAGATTTTCTTAGTTTGTATTTTTCTCACAGTTCTTATTTGCAAAAGCAAAAAATTTAAAAAACAATGTCCACCATCTACATCTCACATACCCATACACTTTCAGCTTCTTAGATCCCTTCTTCTGTCAGTCTTAATAAGGCAGCTCAAATATAAGTACAATGTATTCCTTTGGTAAACTGTACTAGGTTGCTAAACCATAAGACCCTTGATTACTTAAAATATTACCGTTTGTCTGCAAATTGGACAACGGATGGCACCAAGCCATGATCCATATCTCCAGTATGCAATAATGCAGGAACCTGACAAACATAAATTACAGATGTTGACACTTCTGAGTTAAAATATTATTGCATGAAATAATACGTTAAGCATCAGCAAAACAACAAAGATGTGTGATTTTATATAGAGCACTCATTGAAGATACCAAGAATAGAGGCATTCAAATTCACCACTATTAATCAGAATAATCCTAAAGAGGCTCAACAGTATCATTAATTTTAAGATATTAAAAAATTTTAATATTTTAAGATATTGAAAAAACAAAAAACGTCTTAACCATTAATTCAGAAAACATATAATTAAAAAACATTAAGAGTTGAGAAGTTGGAAATGATAAAAGCATCAAGAGATGTAAAATTCATCCTGAAAGCCTGGCTTTAATATCAGAGCTTTAATGGGTGAAAAAAATATACGGAAATCTATTTTCTCTTACTGTTTTCCATATTTGCATTTTTTTTTCCTACAACCAAGCATTACATACACTATAAAACTAGACAACTGCAGTGAAATAATCCTGTTGAGAGAACTGAAGGAGAGGAAGCAAAATGCTACATAGAACTTCTATATGTGTATTTCTCAGTTCAAACAACTGGGTCTCAAAGACAGGCAAATATTTTAAGCATTTTAAGCTAGTGGTAATTCTGCAGGACTTCTACAAAACAAGCAAACAAAATCCTCTGTGATAATAAAACCAAGCAGATTTTTTTTTTCTAAGCTAGTTTTTAAAATGGTCCTTTCCAAGTGTATTTCAACCTCTGCTGTTTTTGAACAGCAGAAAATAAACGATACTCCTTGTCCATAATGCTTTTAAATGCATTTTCAGTTCTGATAGCACTGAAAAAATTCCAGCACATTCTGGAAGTAGCTATTAACACGCATTTTATGAACAAATTATATAACAGTGATTTTTAACGAAGATGTGAAGATAAGCAGCTAAAATCCAGCAAAGTTTTCCATTAAGGTGACAGTACTACTGCCAGAAGTTTCTGCTTCTGTTCTGGTTTTATCTTTGGGAATCGGAGGTTTTCCAACTTACCACAGAAGAGATGCCCACAGTTTGTTTCTATAGGAAACGTAGCTTGTTGCAAACAGACTGGACAAGACATGTCTGTATAGAAGCGATGTCTGTCACCAGTAGAAGCATCCTGCTGGGACAGAAGAGAAACAGAAAATGCTAGAGATCCTATTTTTATATAAGAATTCTACTGAACTTAAATTAAAAAAAAAAATACTGTAAGTTGAACATTCAAATGCAAAACTAAATAAAAATATAACTAAATTTAAAAAATCAAACATACTTAAATGCAAAAACTAAGCATGTTCTCCTGGTGACAAGCACATTACTTTCCCCTTCATCTGTTACATAAGTATGAGCTTCAATCCATTTAAAGACCACAAAGGTAGAAGCCCTCAGGTCCTTCACACTAAGCAGAGTACATAAGGCAAGGCATGCTGAAGCACAAATAACAACTCAGGTCCACACTATTTTTCTAAATAGCTTTGTCCCAAATCAGGCACCTGAACTGCACTGCTTACTAACTCCACAGTTTAGGGTTCTCAATCTCAAACACAGACACTAGCTAGTGTATGTACATCACTGATACGAGCTGTTTTTTTGCTCCCCAATTTGTTGTATGTTTCCTCTACTTAAATATGTACTCTTGTAAAAAAATCTGTCACTATTTCAACAATGATTAAAGACTCTCCTGGACACTCTCAAATAAGTATGGCTTCTATAACTCTAGGCTTGGGACTCAACAACAGCTAATAATGTGGCTACACATTAGCCTCTCATCCACAAGACAGAATTGTGTGCAAACCCTGTTGCCTGGCTCTGGTTGCTGTACCATTGTTTTGCTACGCAACTTATCATTTTAAACATCTAAACGTTGTCCTGTGGCAGCAAGCTGTTCTCCAGATTTCCTTTTCTTTACCACCTAATTCCCAGGAACACTGCAGGAAGCACACAACATAACCTAACATACTCCACCTTGTGGCAAAAGCTAGTTTGAAAAAAGAACTAGTTACATCTTGTAATGACTTGACTTACCCATAAAAAAAACAAAAACAAAAACCTACATCATCTCATTGTTTGATCAGTTTTAAGGTTGCCTCTGTACAGTAAATGAGGTTCAAAGATTCTCAAGGCTCATTTTTTCCAGAACCTTGGAGAGAAGCCTACACTAACCCAAACCAGATTGAGAATGATTCCAACGCTCAGCAAAGCACCTGCTCAGTTTGAAGCTGCTGCCGAAGAGCTCGTACTAGCTCTTGATTTTCTGGATGTATGTTCTGATGTTCATTTCTGTGAAAGGAAATATAAGCAGTAAGAAAAATGAACACTGTGAACCAACACTGAAAAATAACTGACTGAAAAAAAAAATGAAACTTGAACAAAGGGAAAAAAAATAATTATCTCCTGCAATAAAGCATTTTAAGGGAAATACACAAATAATTAAGGAAACAGGACAATTACTGTAGATTCTAAAGTAACTCTGCCCATCAAGCTGTACAGAAGCAAAATTTTCCTAAGTTTCCATAATCAATTGCTAAACCATCTTAAAACTCAATTTTGATTTGAAAAAAATCAATCGGCCTGCAAAAAATTAAAAAAAAAAAAAATCAAGCTGCTTGAAAGATTTAATATTCATCATGCAGAAAAAACCATGTCTTGATTCCTCATTTTTGTGTTGTTGAATTACTTGTAAATTCCTTTTTTCCCCCCTCACTTACTACATAAGTTATCATGGACTGAAAAATCTGAAGTAGTTCAGATTTACCTGCTACATGAAAGATTAATCCACATTTACATAAGAAGGGTAGGCAAATTTGCTTTAGAAAGTTGACTTTATGTAACTATCAGCAGATTGGATATAAAAAGAAATCTCTGCAGACTCTACTGGCAAGAAAACTACAGGTTAGAAACATCAAGATAAAGAGGAATCTGAGGGAAGACACTCACTGAAGAAAGAAGGCTGGATATATTAAAATTCAAAAGCACAACAGGAACAGGATTGGAATTAGACGTGGTGCTGACAACATTAAGAGGTGTTGAGTTACAATAAACATGAGTCAACAACATGTTAAAAACTGTACATTTCTGTGTTTTATTTATCCCCATGGATTTAACTAGTGAAACACTCTGTTCAGCACTGTGGAGGTCTCAGATGGGTTGTGTCTTCCATTTTGACAAAATGCATAAAATGATGTAGGAAATTTATAGGAAGTTCAGAAGAGAATGGTAAGACTGATACTGCTGACATTTGTAAAATGTTAGAGAAAAACAGAAGAAATGGGACTTTGTATGGGAGACTGTTTATGGAGAGGAGGCAGAATAAATATTTCAATCTAATAAATCTGAGTAATTATTTTCCACAGTTATCTAAAGGTTGGTGGTAAACCATTTCAAACCACTAAGTGTACCAAATCAGACAAGATTACCTCGGGGTACTGTGAGCCATGTCTCGCTAAAAGTTAAATTGAAGAATATGTTATACTGATTCTAGGAGTGACCTAGGCAGACTGATTCTGTGTCAGAGCTGAAGGTTGAACTGGATGAATTTTCATAACTTTTTCTGAACCCATTTATGTAAATTCCTCAGTGGCTCTAGGCCCATCTGCAGTATTTCCTTCATTTGATGAAAGAAATCACAACACTGCATTACTGCTATGACTCCTGCTGTTCTCCTTCCTTCCTTCTTCAAGAAGGAATAGAAATAAAACTGTATTTTCAGGCTAAAAATAATGTGATTATTTGCAAAAAGTGTGTTTATTTAGCAGTAATGTGAGTGAAAAATGAAAAACTATATGAGATGTTTACACTCAACAAAACTGACCTTGTGGAAATTGTCCATAATGCAAGTTACATGTTTAACAGTATTTTCCTATTTAGACTCTACAAATTAGCATGTTTTGCACCTGTTTTGCCAGAAGTTTGATACATATTGAAATTCAAAGCAAACCACATGTAACTGGATAGTGTGAATTACAAGCCAGTTCATCTTGATTCCCTCATAAACAACTAATTGCGAATTTGTTGCCAGTGTTATCTAAAAAAGACAAACTGAAGCTACCAGGGCATATCTAGCATTTCGTCTTGGCACAAATAATTTACATACACGACTTCAGTCTGGTATTACATACTATCTTCAACATTACATACATCTTCAACATTTTGCAGAGGCACAGAGGTAGAGCATCTGTTGCTTATGCATAAGATGCTTCAGTAGCAGAACACTGCACAATGTCCAGAAGGGGAGAGGGAGCGTTTAAGATGCATCTCAATCATAGCTGCTGTTGTGCTGTTAGTGTGAAAAAAATTGGAATGAATAAGAAACAGTATGGTGCTAAGTAACTACAGACGTTTGCCTAGCTAAACACAAGCCAGGAAAAAATAAGGTTAGAAGTAAACAACTTTCCTTGTTTCTGAGTTTAAGCACCCCATAACTTCAGGAAAGAAGTCTCATAACATGGCAAGATTGTACAATGTCCTACAAAGGGCCCCCACAAAACTATCACTACCAGGAGGAAGGCTGCCTATTAATTCAGTGTGAGCTGTCATGCAGGGAAAGTGAGGGACAAGACTTATTCAGACTGGCACTGTCACTGTTTTTTTGTTGTTGTTCGTTCCTCCAAGGATCAATACCTCATTTCTGCTGAAAGTACTAACCGCATTTTAAATCAAACCTTAAGAACTCATTTTAAAAGTGATGATCTCCACATATTTAAAAGATGATAGGTAAAATCTGGCTGCATTTTATCTAAATGAACAACTCTAAAACGTACAGGATCAACAAAAGTTCCTTACAGAAACAGACCTAAATATCTGTAACTTGGTATATATGTCAGTAACTAAGTTTCAAAACCAAAAGCACAGAGACTTTCAGCTCCTGCCCCCATGTCATTCTTCTTCCAATTTTCCATTATAAGAAAGGATAGTAGCAACAGTCCCTAAAAATTTTTTCCATATTCCACTTTTGCCTCCCTGTAGCTTTACTGGAACAGGCCTTTTTTGCAAGGGCATGTAGTAACAGGACAAGGTGTAATGGCTTTAAACTAAAAGAGGGGAGATTTTAGATGAATGCTGGGAGACAATTCTTCACTCAGAGGGCTGTGAGGCCCTGGCACGGCTGCCCAGAGAAGCTGTGCTATCCCATCTACAGAGGCACTCAAAGCCTGGTTGTATGGGGCCCTGGGCAGCTGAGCTGGTGGGGGAAAGCCCTGCCCCCAGCAGGGGGCTGGAATTGGGTCATCTTCAAGGTCTCTTCAAATCCAAAATATTCTGTGGTTTTATGACTCCATAGTGCCTGCTTTCCCTTCTCTAGTATTTTTTATTTAGTTCCTGCAACTATACTCATGCTCATAAGCCTTCCTTCATGTCTGTGCTCAGGATCTATTTCTACCCAACTTAACATTGGTGGCAAAGACAATGGGACAATTAATACAGTATAGAAAACACACAAAGATAACCAGGGACAAATAAGAAAATCCTCCTTCTCTTTCCTGTCTCTCCTCCACTGTCAAATATTATTGTACTTCGTGTACTGTTCGGATTTTATAATGCAGATTTTGATGGAGACAACACAAAGAATTTTGGGGAAAACCACTGCTTAATACAGACAACTTTCAAAGGTTACAGAAGGCAAAGTGTATATCTAAGAAGATGCTGACAAGACCTTCAACAGTCAGTTATACTATGCAGAAATAAACCAGTTTGTAGACTTAAAGTATGGGAACTTTTTTGCTCGAACTTGTTCACCACTCTAGAAAATAAACCAGCAGGGCATGCACCAGGATCCACAGATAATCTGATACACAGGTAGAAAGTAACCAGCCCTCCCTCTCCTCCCTGCATTACCCTCCATCATCAGTGTATCATCTTCCTGAACACTAATCCTAAGTAAACTTCCATTGCCCTTGCCCACTGCTGACCAACCTTATTTTGCTCACTTTCTTTTTTTTATGTTCTTAACTTACCTTCCATTATAAATAGTAAACATTTTGGTTTTGAACATTAACTAAAAACTTCAAATTCAAGTCACATGTACTAAGAATAACATAAGGGATAACACAAGCACAAGAGAGGAGAGGACTCCTAAGGGAAGAGAAGCATTGTTATGTCATTTAAATAACTGAAACAGCCTCAGCAGGAAAAGCACATTGATGTGTGTTAATTTCTCTGAAGTTCCTGGTTGTGAACGGCAGCACTGCCCTGCATTTTAACTATGATTTTCAGCTCCTGGTGTCTTTCATAGCACGGTCTCAAACACACCCTATCTTACCAATACTCCTCATTTGGACAGGTCCTCCTCGGTAAGTTTCATAATGCCAATGCATCACTAACATTCAGCTCTCTCAGCTGTTAAAACTGCCTCTGTATTCATAACTCTACAGACATGCATTAAATTCAATGCATAAATAATAAAATCAATAAAAAGCCAGACTGAAGCTCAGATTTATTTTTCCAAAAACACACAAGCTAAAATATTTGTTAGGTTGTAAGGAAAAACTCTGGAACTACAAATAAGGTTTGATTACTTGACCTTCAAAGTTCTTTCATTCTAGACTTAGCCTTTTCTTTCACAGAAAGCGTATTAAAATCCATTGTTTTCCAAGTATGCTCATAAATAAATAAATCAGCCTATTTATTTATGAGAATTCAACTAGAATGTGCATTGAAGGATTAAATTCAACCTTAATTGTGGAGTCATTATTGATAAATCTCTACCTAGTAATGGAATACAACACACCAACCAGTTTATGAATTTAGTTATTTTCAGTAATAAAGAACGATGAACATATAGAAATGTTACACTTGAGTTTTGAGAAATTCATCACTTAATTCTAACTTTGAATTAAATTATGAACTTGGCTGAGCAATTAGTTAAACAAAGCAAATGATCAAATAATCATTTCCTTCATGTCACAAAATAAGTGTTGTATATTTATCAATTTGTTGAGAAAGTTAGAATTTGACAAACCCAAGCACGTTGACCAATTCCTATCAACATATTCTCACCTTAAAAGCGTATATATCAGAGCAGCAATGAAAGTGAAACTGAGCACAACTGCCACCAGTACCTGGTCACTTATTCCTTCTATAACTGAATCATTATCTAGCTTCAAACTCTGAACTTCTGCCTGGTGACTGTCCATCACAGCTCTAAAATGCAAAAAGAAATATATATGTATACTGAACTTCTAGAGATACACATACGCATACACATGTACATAATTCAACAGTTACAAGTAATATATATGCATATATCTATTTACACACAAATTCTTGAAGAAAATAATCAGCTACTGGGGAAAAATGGTAAAAAAAGATAAAATATGCATTTTACCTAATAGAGCTTGCTGCAAAGGACTTCAAAACATTTGTTTCATATAGCAGTATTCAAGTCTTAAATGACTGCATTGCAATCTAAAGACTTTTTTTAAAACATCAGTCAAATACATTACCTGTAAACCTTTAGAAAATATATTAAGGACAGGACATCCTACTGCATTTGACATATTCTCATGACAACCTGTTTATAAAAAGTACAACTCTACATTATCAGGAATTTTTGCTATTGCATAACGCGTGACTCCTTCTCAAGTAAGACAACACAGTACAGTATTAAATGTCCATCTGTATACACATAAAATATCTGATGAACTCTGTATTTTAGCTACCTCTTCTATGCCTTACCATCCTTCAGAGAGAAACGTGGGGAAAGCTTGAAAACAAAAGGGTATTTTCAGGCTTCCCTGGTCAGACTTGTTTGTTTTACATTCACTTTGCATATGCAAAAATCAGAATGACTTGCCAGCACTAACATTCATTAACCTACAGCTGGAGACACAAGCAACATAAAACAGTCTGCAACATACTTCTAAATCACTCCTGCTGCAATCAGGAAGTGAAATGAACTGCAGCTGTGAATACTGTAAAATCAGAAGAGTGAAGCTAACTCTGGGAAAAGTAACAAAAAAATGTTGTATTTAAGCTGTGTCCATATACAGTTGGAGTATTTCCATACAGAATTGACATAAAATCTCAGCATCAGTTTATGAGGTCAAGGAAGACTAGTATCATTTACTTCACTTTCTATTCCTGTGTGGGTGCCTTAAGCCTGCAAGCTTTTATTAGAGTATCTCACTCGTTCACAGCTCATATGTCATTGTCAAATTTGAACCTTGCTGTCTTCTGTAGTGATATTTGTTAGATATTACCTAGATCTGAATTAAGTGCAAAAATGAAAGAGAATATATGTGATGGGGATTTTAGTGCACAATTGTAATACGCAACCCTGACAAAATTTCAACATGCCAGTCTGCAGCTAACATAAAATGTCATCTTTTCCACACGATGACTGCTTTTGATCTCTGGATCTATTCTTGTACGAGTCATGGAGCTTTCTCCAAGCTTTGTTACATTCATGGGAACCACCTCTGCAGCAGTAAGGCAAGAGAAACTAGTATGTTCTAACATTACTATAAAAAGGGTAAGTGGTATAATTAAGTACCATAAGAGCAGAGAAAACATGGAGAACGAAGGGTGGATTCCTTTCATTGTTCTTTTATTTTTGGGCTTCCACTATGGAAAACAAAATGAAATAATGAAGCATATATGAAGTGAAACAATAAACTACGTTTTCCTAATGTGTGCCTCAGCCTGAACTGCGACACACGCAGCTTCTCACATGCAATTGTCACAGTCTAACTGCTGAAATGCCAATTCACATCGGAAAGAGTAGGTTTTCCTAAACGTTGAATACCACAGACTCATGAAGAGCCATGTCTGAAGTAGGCCAATACTGAAACACATTTCATCTATACTAATGAACAAAAGACCACAGATATTTGTGGAAAGGTTTTACACAGTAACAACAGCCTACACAAAGAGCTACAGCATGGTGCTGTATAGCTTGTTACACAATTATATAGCTTTTGTTAAAGCCGCAAGGCTAAGCTGCTGTGAAAATCTTCTGAGCGTAAGTTCCTGGCATGGGGTGATGCCTTCCCAGCTCAACACTCCCAAACTGTGCACTTTCTTCTCATCATCAGTCTTTTAGTTTCTCTCTCTTACAATATCTCATTTTGGGACATTCATTTTTCACATCTGCATCTCAGGCAGCGCGCTGCTATTTTCAGCTCCTACGCTGTCTCACCCTAAGCACCACCATCTCTGTACTAACCTTTACTACATCACACTGTCATTCCTCGTTTGATTGCTCCATGCACCTGCAGAAATAAATAGTGAGGAACTGGTCCACAGTCCTAAAACAGCTCTGTCAGAACAGACCAGTGTGCTAACAATAGCTGCATCCTATTGATTTCTAAGCAATTTTTCAGAAATGCACACTGTGGCAGTGAGACACACAGATGCTTTCACAGCCTGGCTTTAATTGCCCGGGTGAGTATGCAAAAAAAACAAAACAAAACAAAGACCCAACAATGGTCCCACAGAGAACACTGCTGAAATAAACTATCCGAAAATTGTCTGACTGAAGGAGGAAGGAATTTTCTGATCTCAAGTCCATTTATGACATTTTCCAACAAAATACACAGAACTGCAAGCTTGCAGTTCACATTTCCTCAAGTGCAACCACAAGAGCACACAAACATATTCATGGTGTTCTGAATGCTAATAGCCCTCCAACTGCTGCTATGGAATCTGGCCTGCCAGTGCAAGAGTCTAGCAGCAGCACGGTCTTTCAGCCAGCACAATAAAGGGCTGAACAACCTTAGCTCATTAAGACTTCGCATTAAGTGATGTAATGAAGTTGTCCTCAGTGACAACCAGCACTGACAAGGACTAAGTGTATCCCAGGGAAGACTTGTAGAACCAGACACTAGCAAAGATATCTAATCTCTCATACAATATTATGCAGTAATAATTGGATGTCATACATGAGAAACTTGATGTGATTTTTATAAAATCATTTCCTTCAACCTGTTTAACTTGATCCACCCTATCTGGATGATTATGCAAAAATAACTGTATTTTCTCAGCTTTTTCAGATTGGCCTTTGAGACCACAGACATTAAATAATTTTAAAGTTGTTTATTTGTCTCTGTAGATTTCTACTACTACTTTTTGTTTAAAAATTACAAGATGTCAATGTTTTGATGCTGTGCTTCTGTTCTTTCATACAAAAAATCAGTTCTAGTTCATACTAGCTTTTTAAGAAAAGTTCCACAATGACAGAATGACTTCAGTTAAAGAAGTGCGTAGTAAGAAACAGATTAAATTCTAAGAGTTGATCTTGGCTTAGATTAATGATTTTTTTTCTCTTTTTAACCATTCAGCAGGAAGGTGGCTTTCTGAAAAGAAAGCATAGCCCCACCCTGCCTTCCAATTAAGGGGAAAAAAAAAAAACAACCTCCCATCTAAATTGGAATTTGTACCATCAACTTCAGAACGACAACAGCATAAGTTGCAAAGTTTAAAAAACCAACAAAAACTTCCAAAGTAAAAAAAGACAAGAACAACAACAACAAAAAACCTTAATTTTCAGCTCGTCTGCAAGCTACTAGCACTTACACAAGGCAGAACAGCTCAACTGCCCAGTAAGTAAAAAGGACAGGCAGTTACTGCTCTGTTCCTTGGCCTAGCTAAATAACAGCTGGACTTTGCAGCATGGTGATCAGATTTACGTGACTCAGGATTCTGTACGGCTACAGAATGTAAACAACCTCAAGCAGATTGAGCTGGTCACAGAACACTTCAAAGTAGAGAGGGATGGAATTTATGCTGGTAAGAAGCATTTCATACTACCCACCTGAATGCATAATAGCCTTGCTTTTCCTGAGTTTTACTGAGACAGATTACAGGCAGAAAGCAAAACTGCTTTGTTTACACTTCAAATAGCAATCTTCCCACTTCATGGTTAAGTTGAGCAATAGGTACAACTTCATGTGAAAAAAAAAAGAGGACTGCAAGAAGTAACATCACATTTATGGCAATCTTATTCTTGAAAACTCATATGGGTAATACCAAAATATGAGGGCATGAAGACCCCTCACTGCTGTGGATATATTATTGTTTCCTTATGAGATTTTAAAAGTATTATTAAGATTTCTGATGCACTACATACAGCACAGTAAGAGCAATAGCCACGCCATAACTTGCAAACAAATGAAAAGCAACTTTGCCGTGACGTGTTAAGTACTTGCTGCTATCTACCCGAAGTCAGAATGTCCCCACAGCTATCTTTAAGATTTGAATCTTCCAAGTTTAACAAGGAGGCACCATATGCTGATACATTCTTGGAAAGACAGAGATCTTAGGATCCACCACCAAAGGAGGACATAAGCCTAGGGAAGAAAGAGGCTCTCTTCACCTCAGAGAAATAAACAATGGGATAACATAGATGCAATAGTGCTGTGAAATACTGATTAGTAACCAAGAGCAACACTGACTTTTAGTGAAGGCTGCAATTTGCTCAGAGTCTGAAAAATATGTTTGATAACAACTTTCAAGGATGTGCTGAGAGGCAACTGAATAACTATTCTACTACAGTTCTACTTCTGCTCTTCTCATCTTGCTGCAGTACTGACAGCCACTGCCAGTGCTCAAAATATGAAAAATTGAAAGATGAAGACAGTGGTAGGGGCCAAAGTGTAAGCTGAAACTTAAACTACATTTTGCCTGATGTCTTTTACTAGCAGAACCACTACTCCCTTTCCTTAAAGGTGTTTCTCACTTTGGAGAGGCTATGAGTTCTCCAGAATAAACTAAATCCTAACCAGGAAAAGACTACTGAGAAAAACAGGCTAACAAAACTGTAGTATTCGTAAGTACAGATTAGTCCTGCAATTCAACTCTAATATTTTAAACACCAAAAAGACTTGTTCTCAAGTCCTAAGTCCTCAGAATTTTCTTCCAAGATAAAAGGAGCCAGTACAAATTGATTTCATTTGTGGCAGCAGGTTTCTCCTACATGACCTGCTTTAGATAACAGAAATCAACTTAAGTACACTAAAAAGGGGCATGTTTATTCTGTAGCAGCCCCTCTCCAGGCGCATATTCACTTTTATTGAAATAATTAAGGCATGATTTCAGAGCTTTTGGTTTCATTGAAGAGAAAAACAGATTCCCCCCAAAAGGGAAAATTGCTAAATGCTGAGTAATAACTGAGATTTTTCTTGTTGGAAGTTACCTATTTTCTACTTTGTGGAATGAGTGTGTCCCGATCACTTGTGAAGGACCAATGAAAAATACTTCGAGGTGGGACGTGACACCACTGTGTGGTTCAGAACAAAAATTTTGCTAATGGATTCTAGTTACTCTCACTCTCCTTCATGCAGGATTGAAGGGTATGCCTAGAGTGCATTCAAAGACCATAACAAAGGCATGCTATAAAATAAAAAATAAAGCAACATACAAATTGGCAAGATACAAACTGTGAGAATGCTAAAACAGAGCTGGTAATATTTTACTAGTACTTCATGCAATCTATTCATACAGCTTTATTATGAGTTATCAGCTAGTTCGGAGTCAGAAATCAGAACAGCTGACTGAGCAAATTATAGCTGAATACATTCATATGCATACCCTTTCACTGCAGAAGAGAAAAATAAAAATGTAAACAGTCCTGCTAGATTCACTATAAAGCCATAACAGGGCAGGGCCATTTCAGCAGGGGATAATACTTCTTCAGTGTGAAGATCTGTCTCACCAACAAGCTTGCCTGACAGAGCAGTTCTCTGCACGGCTGGAGGTCAGCAGCCTCTGTGTGACATTTCCCTAACTAAAAAAACGAAAGAAAATAGGTTCTCTGCTTCTCCTAATCACAGAATAGAATCATAGAATCCTTAGAGTTGGAAGGGACCTCTGAAAGCCATCTAGACCAACTACCCTGCAATGAACAGGGACACCACAATTAGATTAGGTTGCCCAGGGCCTAATCCAACCTTGCCCTGAAAGTCTCCATGGATGGGGCATCAATCACAACACTAAGTAACCCATTCCAGTGCCTCATTACCCTCACTGGGAAAGATTTTTTCCTTATACCTAACCTAAATCAAATATGGTACTATTTGAGCTTGAAACCATTTCCCCTTGTTCTACCACCACAGACCACAGAAATAGTCTGTCCCTTTCTTTCCTGTAGCTCCCTTTTAGACATTAAAAGGCCTCTATAAGGTCACCTCACTGCCTTCTCTTCTCCAGGCTGAATGTAATCATGCTTTGCAAGTTAAAATCACTAAAGATGCAACCTTCAGAAGCACATTCCACAGGGAAAAATACTCCCATGACTAAGTCTCACTTTTTTGTCAGCCTGCAACTGTTGATGGCTTGAATAAAAAGGCAGTGATATGCACAGCATTCCTGTTTGGGGTACCTGTCTGGACGGTGCACGGCCTGCGTAAAACAGGCCCTGAATGAGTCCTGAACTCCTCCACAAGGCTTGAACAGACAGAGATTCAAGGCTTATAAAGGAACAGGGTTACAAAGACATGGAGTGTAGAACTGAAGTAATGCGCAGACTAAGCACTCCCTTAATTTCCAAGTGACAGAGCAGTGGAACAGGCTGCACACAGAGGCAGTAGAGTCTCCTCTGGAGATATTCAAGACCAATCAGGACACTTTCCTGTGCGTTCTGCTGCAGGGAACCTGCTTAAACAGGGCGTTGGACTGGATGATCTCCAGAGGTCCCATCCACCCCTAAGACTGTGTGCAAGCGGGACCACGTGAAAGGGCCTGTCAGCGCCTTCAGCTTGGTGACTTCTGGGCTGGTAGGAAGGGAAGTGAAGCAATGCCACTTCAGTATAATAATGCTTAGTGAAATATGGTAATACTCAAACTGAGGCCAAAAAGGCTTTTTGGTTTTTTTTTTCCTTTACTTTCCAAGAAAAAACGCCCAAGAACTCCTTACTGTAGAAAGCAGTGTTCCCGCACGCAAGCTCACACCTGCAGCGGTAGCAAGAAGAGAAGCCCCGCTACGTGTCCTTTCACCAGCGAAGCCCGGCACTTCTCCTTATCCCCGACACAGCGAGGGGAAGCGAACTGCAAACGCCGCGCACCGCCGGCCGCAGCCCCCCTTAGCACGCAGGCCGCGGCCCTCCGCCGCCGACAGCGCTCAGCCGTGGGGCTGAGCGCCGCCGCCGGGCCCCGCGCGGCCGTTGCCAAGCCCCGCGCGGCCCTTGCCGCGTCCCGCCCGGCTGCGCGCGCCCGCCCACTCCCCAAGGCTGGCACCCTCCCGGCGGCGGAGTCGCGGCAACGGTACCTCAGCTCCGGGACCGTCGCGCTGCCCGCCGGCCGCCGCCCCGCCCCCCGGCAGCAGCGTCGCGGCGCGGCGAGGAGAGGAGAGGCGGGCGCAGGGCGCAGGCGCGGGCGGGCGGTGCCGCCGGGACGCTCTGACGTGTCCGCGCCGCGGCCCGCCCGGGACGGGACAGCGGGGGACGAGGGGCGGCGGGGAGAGAGCGCCGGCAGCAACCCGCCGGGCAGCGCCCCGACATGTTCAACGTGGAGAGCCTGGAGCGGGCCGAGCTCGGCGAGAGCCTCCTCACCTGGGTGAGTGCCCGACGCGCCGGAGCCTGGGCCGCGGCTCTGGCCCCCGCCCCAGCGCCAGACCTGGCCCCGGCCTCGGCCGCCGCTTTCCTCCGCTAGCCGCACCCCGGCCTGAGAGTTACGGCCCCGCCTCCGGGCTCTGCCCCCGCACCGCGTTAACAAAGGAGCCGGCGCCCCGCGGCGCCGCCACCGGCACGGCGGAGGGAGCGGGGCCTGCGGCGGGCAGGTGCTCGGCTGTGTGAGGAGCTCGGCGTGGAGCCCAGCCCGCCCGCCCGCCCGGCCTACAGCGTTCTGTCCGTCTGCGTTTCTTCTTGTATCAACGCTTTAGCCCCAGTAGCAGAGATTCGGGAGGTCAGAGATAACGGGCTCATCATAAGGATGGCCTTTTTCCGTGTGTTTGGAGGGGATGTCGGCCTTGGGTCTGCAGCTGCACAGAGTGTGATTGTAGCGCGCCTACAGTGCTGTATTTCTGCGGTTGGGAAGCTCTGGGGTCAATGGGTTTCCTCCCTGTGCTGCCACAGGAATACCTTCTGTGTGAAATTGTTAGAGGCGATGGTTGGAATCTGCCTTCTGTTTAGATTGTGTGAGGTCAGAGCTGAATGTGGCTACGATAGTGACAGGTTACTTGGGAAACAATAGGTTACACGTCTCTGAAATGAAAGGAGTAGAGCAATGGAAGTACAGTTGTTAGAAGTGAGCAGGTGGCCTGGAAAGAGCAGGAGGCTGAGGATTTGGGGAAGGGTGTACGTGCGATACCTGGCTGCACTGATCACTGCTGTGTGCAGTCAGAAGTATCTCAGTTTTGGTTTCCTTCCTTTGCATCCTTGCCAGTCTTCGTATTTTTGCAGTGGCTGGTCACATGTCCTGCTTTTGGCTCCCTTTGCTCTCTTTCTCAGATGCTGGGAGTGGAAGTCCTCTTGCTGGTAGATTTTGAGGAAGTAGATGTGTGCAAGTCCCAGCAGAGAAGGACTCGGCACCAGGAGGATGAGGAAAGCCTTTCGAGGTCATAGGAGAAGATCTGTTGACATGTGTTGCCAGCATCTGTTTTCATTTGAGCTGTCAGATACGTGCTTCTGGTTCCCACTGGCAGTAGAGCAGCCGTACCTCTGAGAAAAGCATAAGCTTAGATGCACACCTAGCAGGTGCCCACGTTCCTAATGCCTTTTAACTCCCCAGATTTCCAGGTAACCAGCAGATGAGATTTTTACTTCTAAGCATGAGACTGCTGTACCTAAACATGTGAGCTGCTGCAGAATTTTCTGTCAAAGAGATTGAATTTTCTCTTGTTGGTCTACTAGGAGTATTGTGGAGTGTTGATCCTTCCCATTACCTAGTCATAGGCTGGCAAAATAGACTTGAGAAAATGCCAGCAAGGGAGAACACAGAACACAGAGGAATAAGGAATAAGGCATTGGCTGCTTTCCTCCTCTCTACAGTAATTCTTCCTACAACCAAACATGATATAAACCAGTGGTATATGTGTTTTTTTGAAGGCCTGCCTTGTCAGCACTACCATGCATTCAGATTTAGTGGAGGCTGGGTTAGTCTTGATAGAAATTAGAGTTAGCAGTTCTTGTCTGCAAAGAGCAGGACAGCTGGGGGTTTAACCCATCGGGCTGCTCAGCATCACACAGATGTGTGTTCACTCCCTGCCAATGCGATGGGAAAGACAATCAGAAAAAAAACAAACAAACACCACAGCTTGTGGATTGATGTAAAGACAGTTAAATAGGACAGAAAAGGAAGGGAAAATAATTTAACTGTGATGGAAGAATATACAGAAGAATGATGCACAATGCAATTGCTCACCACTTGCCAACCAGGGCCCGTCCAGTCCCTGAGCAGTGGCTGCCCCTCAGCCAACTCCCCTCAGTTTTATTGTTCAGCACAACACCTTGTATTATGGGACATCCCTTTGGCCAGTGTGGGGCAGCTGTCCTGGTGCTTTTCCCTCCCAGCTCCATGTGCCCTCCCCAGTCCCCTTGCTGGAGAGGAGCTGAAGTGTCCTTGACTTAGCGTAAGCTCTGCTGTGCAACAGCTGGAGTGTTGGTGTGATATCGACATTCTCATCTTAAATCCAAAGTACATTGTATCCCAGACAGAACCAAGACATAAGTCTTGCTGCATGTCAGTAAAGCTAATGTTGATTTGTCTTGGATTATACTAAAAACCAGTGGAACCAGCTAGCATTTTTTTCTTTGCTGTGTTTGAGGTTGCTACTTACCAATTCAGTTGTCTCAGTCACCAAACTTCATTGTTACCATTGAAAATAATTTTCAATTTGGTTAAAATGTTAAGCCATTGGGGGGAAAAAAAAGTCTTTTGGGGGTTAGTAACTCTATAGGAGTTACCACTCAGTCATGTGGTCATGACATATTTGAGCAGAGTTTGCACTTAGGATCTTTGGCCCTTAAAACTGCGTACCTGTCCAGTAGAGCCTGTAGTGATGGTTTGTGCAAATGACTTTACGTTTCCAACCTTTTCATCCCATTGAACTAAGCAAGAAGTCAGCTGCTTATTTTTTTTTGGTCAGCAGAAATATTAGTAGATGTAAAAGCATTAGAATTAATGCATTTCCTGACTGAATAAATGCATGGGGTTATGCGTTATTTTTACTATTTCAGTATTTTTGTGTGAGCGTAGATTTGAAGCTGTCTCAGATAAAACAACAACAAAAATGAAGACGAAAGATGGCCTCAGTTTCTTCCAGAACACGAAACTTGAAAAAAAAATTGACAAAAAATTTCTTAGTCCTCAGTGAAACTAGTTGTATGAACAAGTTGTTGGCTTTTTTTTCATTTGCCCAGCTTTTCTCCCAAGTCCCATAATGATTCTCAGGAAACCGCTCATTTGGAAGGGAAAACAGAGTTGCCTTAATTACAGTTTATGCATACCTCAGGTGGCCACTCTCTTCCATTGTGGCAGAGAAGGTGGCTGTTGTTAAGAACTGGTTTAACCTCCCCGTTTACTTGCTTCGCATTCATGCAGAGGTACTTGAACTGGTTTGTCTGTGTTTTAAGTAGAGCAGATAAGGCTTTCCACAGGTTTGAGAACCTGTTCAGCCAACACTGACTGTTCAGTGGCTCGGGCACAGGTGAGCTGAAACTGCTCCTCCCTCTGCCAACTCATGGTTTTAATAGTTGAGTGTGTCCCTCAAGTCTTCCTGCATGCATGGCTGAGGTTCCTTTTCTGTTATCTTTAAGCTAGAACAAACTGCTTACCTGTGAATATGTTTTGTTCTTTACTCTTTCGCCCCACCTCCTTCTACCTCTCCAAGAGCTCTGTGGTGTGGGTTCCTGAATAATTTTTTTGTGTGGGATGTTAAGCTGAGATAGCTTTTGCTTTCTTCCATTTCAGCAGGTGACCATGATGACCTTCTGAGGCAGCCAGGGTAGTAGCACCTAGAGTGAAGATGAGTGAAGGACTGGAGCCCCACTGCTGACATCTCAAAGCTGATATTTATAGTTGAGTGGTGTTTGCAGGCTGCTGTAATTGCAGAACTGTTACCCTACCAAAAATCTCCCAGAAGCCTCTCCTGAGACTATTCTAGGCGCTGTGGTATAGTTATCCACGCAGTACTACAGCCAACACTGTTTAGAAAAACATGGCAGTGTGGTAAGCCTGCAATGAGTTTAAGATTGTTTCAGCATATTTAACACAGATTCACAACATTTTTTTCTCTTTAAAACTTGTGACTAGTTCACAGATGACTATCTGGATTGTTTTGCTTTGTGTTCAGTGCTAGGAATGCTTTTCACTCAGATGCATCACTGAGTCATGTCTTGAAACATGGAGAGCTGTCAAATGTGTGTGTGGCAGTTGCACTGTAATGTGCCAATATCTGAAATCCTTGTGGTGTCTATGGGCTTTCTGGCATGTAATTTGGTAAATTTTCTTTTTTAACATAGGAATAAGGTCTGATATTGGAAAGACTGCTTAGCATTAGTGTATAAACAGCACAGTTCCTCAGAGAGGTCATTGCTATGAACTTTTTCCTTCATGTTGGTAGGTAACTTATTTTGCCATATGCTGCCTTCACCAAGTTGCCAGCTTGCTGTCTTGCCTGCTTTTGCTTTCTCTTCCAACCCTCGAGGCCAAATATAGTTTTCCTGGTAAACATGTTAAAGCCTTATGATAAGTGGGAATTTTGTAAATGCTGTACAAGACCACTGTTTTGGCTTTCTCCAGTTGAAAAAGACATCTGACCATATATGTGGTGTCAGTTCTTTGGTCTTTCTCCGTTTTGGCTGGACAGTCTTCTCAGTACTTCCTTCTGTGTGGTGCCTTATGTCCAGCTGGAAGTGTTTGCTTGTGCTAGTCTGAAACTCAGAGACCGTGTGAGCAAGTGCTGAAGTAGAGTTTGTTACTCTTCAAGTAAATGCTTGTAAACGTTGTTTGGGCCCCTTTTACAGAGGACCAGTGCTACCAGAATGTAGCTACCAGTGCTAGTTAAAATGTGTTTTCCATTCTTGTCCAATTGTGTCTCCTTTTTAAACTATGCTGTTCTTGATCCTTGTTCATTTATGCTTTTAAGAACTCATTTGATTTCTTGTGGATGCAAAGGTTGTAGCAAACTAGTTAAGCCTGTTTAAACTCTTTAAATCCTTAATCACTGGCCACAAAGTTTTAGGGTTTCATTTCCTTCTGGTGATACTATTGCATCAGCAGATCTTACCTGTTGAAGAAAAATCATCAAATATCAGTAGTGGCTGATTGTGCTGGTGATGACAGCAGATGAAGAAGGTTGTTTGAATGTGTTACTGCTTGGAGAGAAGAAAACATTGAGCATGCCAGCATTTCTGGAGCATAGATGGAGGTATCTGGCACAGCTCTTGCATCTACTGCAACAGACCAGTAGATTAAGTGCCTTTATTATTTTTAGTGGCCTCTACTAGGATGGCAGAGTTTGCTGTCACACTCCTTTAGGCATAGTTATCTGAAAGGCTGATATTCTGAGCATCTCATTCACTGTGTTTGGAGATAGATATATATATACATATAGTCATCCCATTATTTGACAGTAGGGGTTTTTAACCTGTTTCTGGGTGATAAAACAGAGGCAGAACTTCTCTTAAAGACTTTGAACAAGTGATAGAAGAATGGTAATATACATATCGTAATATACAAATAGAGTAATTAAAGATAATAAGGTACATTTTGTATGCATTCCTCATCTTTCCCCTTCATCCATATCTCAAACGTGTCAAGACTGGGAAAAGGATGAGAACAGGATTTGTTAGTTTTGGACAATACTCTTCATGGTTGCTTTTTTACTCTTTTAGATTTTAGTTTGTCATGGCCTTGTCCCAAATTATGCCATTTTTTCTTTTTCAATTCACTCCTTTCTGAAGACCTGATGAGTAGTGATCTCTGGAGAAAAAAAGACGTTGCAGTGTGATTCAGTACGTGCTCTGTCTCAGTTCTGCCCATTCATTTTTCCATGTGGATTATGAGATGGTACCAGGAAAAGAAGCAGGTTTGTCTGCTGAGAACCATAAACCTTAAGCTGTACAAAGGAAATGAGGAAACAACTGTTAGTTTGCTCATCTTGAGGTGGGAGGTGAGGAGACAAACTTGTTTCCATCTTTTTGAGATAGTTAAGCAGTTAATTGAAAAATTTCTGAATTGTATATTTGGCTCTTTTGTCATTATTGTGGGATATTTTTTGAGGCTCTTGAACTGGAAGATGAATATTCTGATGCTCTGTTCTTCCTGAACTGTCAAAAGTCTTTGTTACAATGCATTTGACATCAGTAGAGCAATTGCATGCACTTTTAGTTGTGCAGTAGGGAGGGAGAAGAAAAAGGACATGAGACACTGTTTCTCCTCCTGCTGTCTACTCTTTCAGGTGGGCTAAGGACTCAGTACTTTTACAATTCAGAAAGAACTTTACTAACTGAAGTTTTCCTCATGCTTCAGAGACTTAACTAACTTCGGTTTTCTCCAGCTCCAGAGTTTGGTGTTGCTTAATCAGTTCAATTTGCAAGTCTAAGTCTTTACTTAAAAATGAAATTAAAAAGAAAGTTTGTTGACCACTAATGCTAGCA
The DNA here is from genome assembly GCF_016699485.2 of Gallus gallus. NCBI lineage: Eukaryota > Metazoa > Chordata > Aves > Galliformes > Phasianidae > Gallus > Gallus gallus. Next base: position 54,387,449 of record NC_052572.1, read on the forward strand.
TAAGGCTAAGGCAGGAATGTGTTGCTGGAAGTGTGGAGAAGTGGGTGTCCTTTTTGTAGCCTGTGTTGCCTACAACCTGGTATGTCCTGCCACCCAGGGAAGGGGATTAGGGAATACCACCTTCCCCAGCCTACTGACAGTGGCTTCCTGCCTCACAGAGCGTGCACGTGCTGTTCTCCTGGCTGACTGCCTTTGCCCAGTGTGATTTAATCATTCCTGTGACTTCCCCAGTGCTTCTCGTTCAGGCCAATAAACAAGAGACAGCATGGAAAAGAAGAGAAGGCTTTGCTGGAAGGAAAAGTTCTCTAACATCAGAGGCGGTGGTCTAGCCCCCGACACTCTTGCATATGGCAGGCAAAAGCATTTAAGTGAATGCAGGGCTGGAGCTGTTTGAATGAGCTACCTTGAGCCATACAGGGTTGTGGCTTTTCCATGGGGCTGTGCAGGAAATGGTTTTGAAACGCTGTGTGTAGTGGAGCGAGTACTGCACGAAAAGTGCATTATAGATGGGATTATAAAACCCTGGAAGTGGTAAGGCTTTCATACCATTTAGCTGCAAGATTCTGTGAACTGCTTTCTTTTCTCTGTGGAAGCCTTGTCTGTTTTTGAGCTACATCCCTCAGGATAGCTAAGTTAGGTACCTAAACTAGAAGCCAAACACACGTTTGTACCATTCATGGTGGTCACTAAAGATCTAGGAAATGGGGGTATTTTATTGATTCCAGAGCTGCAAAATATTAAGTGGGCCTTTCTTCTATTCTGGAGTTGGATATGACAATCCTTTGCATGACCTTGGTTGCCATGGCAGCAAGGTGTCCGTAGTTTAATTCCAGAGTAGAATAAGTGGAAGTATGTTTTTGTTTAACTGCAGCAGAGATTATGAGTATTTTGTCAGCTCTAATGCCACTTCAGTGACTGGAAGGAAAACAAAAACAAACAGGACTTCTACAGTCCACTGTGGTTTAGCTGATCTTATCATACAGACAGTAGTAAAAAATGGCAGCCTGTTCCATCGTGTCTCTTACATTTCTTAAGGAATCATGAGACTTGGTCATCCTCTGACAAGACATGTTCTGCATAGGTGAAGCTCAGAAAAATGTTCACTGAAATAAAATTCATAGAAGTGGAGGAGGCTTGAACTGCACGATATGCTAAATTTAGTGGTGTACTACATCTGTGTTACCCACTGTAGAATCTGTTAAAGCTGAAATTTTAGATTGATGAAAACTTACTGCCGTCTCCCTTTCAATCCCATTTTTTAGGTGATAAGTCTCTTTATTCTTGTGATCTTGTGAAGACAGGTTCTACACTGATCAGAAGATTTGTGCAGATGATATTTCAGTCCAGTTTGTTGTTGTTGGCTTCATCTTCTGTGGCTTTGGAGGAGAATTCTTTATTCCACCTATCAACAGAGACAGCACTTTTCATCTAAATTATAGTTTCAAGAGGGAGGAGATGTAGATTTTAACTATTCTTTTTTTATTCTGTATTTTGCAAAGTGGAGGGCTGTTGCCTGTGTTCATCCATCTTTTTTTTTTTTTTTAATCAATGGTAGAATGACATTTAAACTTGGACTAGTAGAATGCTAAGCTTTTTCTAAATGCTATCCAAGAAGCTAACAAACTTTGCTTTGCCTTACTTGATTGTAACAGGGATCAATTTGGGCTTGTTTTCCTGGTGCTGTTCTGGTCTCTAGTTGTCTAGCAGTCTTCATCTAAGACGAAAGGAGCTTTTCTCTTCTGTTCACTGAGCCCTGTTTGGCTTCTTGTAGTTGATATCTACTTTCAGAGAATGGTTCTATTTTATTTCTCTGGTGAAAATGCACCTCTGTCATATGGTTCATACTGCCATATTAGCTTCCGTAAGCTTGGTCATTAATGTGACACTGCTGAAATCATATTAGTTGATCAACTCAAGATATTGTGTAAGTTTTTACACTCTGCTCAGCGGAGGTGTAAATGAGCTGTGCAATTTGTGTTTTCTTCCATGAGAAGCTGTTTTTAGTCTTAGGTATTTGGTGCTTAATGGACTTCACGTACCCTACAAATGAGAATGTGGTAAAGTCATGCTCTAGCAGTTTTGCACTGACTAATAGCTTGTATTTTGAGAAAATAATATAAAGCATCAGTGGTAAGCATTACTGTTAAATAAAAAATGGATTAGTGGGTGAAAACTCAAAAAACTGTTGGTTTAGGCTTAACTATGTTAGGCCTTCATTTTACGTGTTGAACAGTAGGTTTATCACAAATGCTCTGTAGTGTTGTTTTTTTCATCAGCAGGTTTATCCGTCTTAATCAAATGTCCATGGGGAGCAGCCCGTGGTGGAGTGGGAGGGCCAGGGGACCCACTGCTGGACAAAGGGTGGAGGTGCCCCGTGCTATGGAGCCATACTGGAGCACAGAGGGACTGGGCAGGAGTGACGCAGATGGTGTGCTATGGAGTGAGCGCAGTGCCAATTGCACATTCCCAAGTCCTGCTTGGGGGAGGAGGTAGAAGGGGATGGTTGGGGGGAGGATGGTTTTAACTTGCTATTAGTTCTCGCAGCTTGGTTGTGTTATTAATTGACAATAAATTATATTAACCTCCCTACACTGAGTGTTCGGCCTGTGGTGGTGAATGTTGTCTTCCTGTCTTTATTTCAGCCTGTATGCCTGTTCTTCATTGTATTATCTCCCCTGGGTCTTTTGAGAAATGAGAGAGCGGTGTGGTGGAGCTGAGCTTGCGATCGGTATGAAACACCGCAGCCAGTAATGTAAAGGCCTTGTCATTTCCTTATTCAGCTACTGGAGTGCCTAACAAAGTTACAAAGTAACTCTTGAGATTTTAATGAGGGGAATCTAGCAACCAAATAAAAATATTCCCCAATCTAAATCGTTGAATAAAATTGCTGGTTGTCTGAGCGCCTGAATCTTGTTTGTTTGCTCTGTGTAGCCTACTGCTGTCTTGGAAAGCATGTAAAATAACTTACTGCATGGTTGTCCAAGGAGAAGATAGTAGTGCTGCCAGCCAGGTTTTGCGAACGGCCTGTTGCAATTTGCATGCATGCCACTGAGACTGGTTCCTTCCTTCCTTTTGCATGTTTTAGCTGCTTCTCTCATCTCAGCTGTGTGCTTTGTCATTTGTGGCGATTTTACTGATGTAGGCTGTACAGAGCAGCAAATTGTCATCTTGCATAGCCAGTTCCAAAAGTATAGTTAATGGACAAATAATTCTGAAGCATCATGAAGTGCTGGAAGGTACTCTATCCTTGACAATAACTGTCTGGAAACTGACCGTTTGTTTACCTTTTGTTGCCTTTATGTGTAAATTAACCCAGTCACACAGTATTTTTATTACCTGAGATCCCCTAAAGAGATTTCAGATATTAGGAGAAGATAATAAGTAGTATTTATTATGCAATTGTTCTATCAGTAAAAGAGCAAGCTGTGGATATAATCACTGTTCAAAAAACAGAGCTTTCATTCTTTGTGTGGAGAAGGGAGGGATGCTGGAGATGGTTTTTTTTTGTCCTTCATTTTTTGTGCCTGTCTTCCTCCAGCTTCATGGAGTGCTAGATACTCCACCACAACCACATCCTAAACTTCAGCTAGTGTATTTTGAGCACTGAGTTTGTCCAGTTCTCACCTTCATATTGTGAATATTTTTTCATGAAATGCATTTCTTCCTTCTTTCCCCAGTATGTGACAAATCCTCATTAGTCATATAATGTAATTTAGAACTGTAATTCAGATTTGCCAGGGTCCTGAGTTCTTGCAGCAATTCAGTTCCCAGTATCAGAGCCCTTTGTATTGAAACAATCACCTGCAATGCTAATTTTTTTTCTTAAGTTTTGTATAAAAATTGACTGCGTATGTTTATGGCCTTGTATATTGGTGCTCTGAATTAATACTTGGACAAACAAATTAACATAACCTTTTTCTGTTCTTACATGGAAATTGATGGAAAGCCTGAAGGCTTAGCAGTCCAAGAAGCAGAAAAAAGGATCATAACAGAGAATGAATTTAAAGCTTTGGGGAACTGTAGTATTGCAGACTCTCAAGAAGCAGGAACAGTTCCAGCAGGATGAGGGAGAAGTCTTCCAGGCAGAAGGAGATTGCAGTGCACAGGGGGGGCAGAGTATAAGGGCAGGCCTTGCTGAAAAGCGTTTCAGAGGCATGCAAAAAAAAAATCTGCTGTCTCTACAGTTGGGCTGTGCTTCAGTATTGCCACATTCTTACCATTCTTCTTCCTTCTGGAAAATGAATTCTGCTTTTTCTTAGAGTGGACTGGTTTTCTGTGGAATGATCTGAGAGTGGACTCACAGTTTAATCTTGACATAAATTTTTTAGATGTTATGTATTTGGGATGGGAAGAGAAGAAATGTGTTGTTTTCATGTGCCTGAAAGAAATGAAAAAGATGCCGTACTGTTTTTCTAAGAGCTGAATAAAAGTTGTTAAAAACATCTCAGTTGAAATGTCATTGTGTGCAAAGGAAAGGAATACAATACATAGTATTTCTCATAAAGTTATGTATGCAAAGCAACAAGCTGTATAACTAATGGTTATTTTTCTCTGATCTGTCTCATCTAATAAAAAGCACTGTTGTTTTCAGTGGTGGTCTTGCATGTGTGAGTGTGGGATATGTAGTTCAGATGGGTAACCTGACCCATTCTGACCCTTACTGGCAGTTTTGACCTTTTCTTGTTCATAAAATATGATGATAAAATTAGTTAGAAAATGGCAGAGATTGTACCTTGTTTTTCTGTTACTTGAAAATAGGATAAGCAAAATCCATTCCTGCCTCAATGTAGCAATATCTGTTACTTACACTTCTATTTAGTCAAGGAGGTGTTTCATATATCAATATGCAAAATGAATTTCAAGACACTGGATTACTTTGCAGTATGGGTAAAGACCTTAATTGTCAGTGTTGTTTATTTGGAATTACCATTTTGCTTTGACTGTACTTGAAAAAGACCTACCGAGTAGAGCTTTTAGGTGAGTTTTTTGGTTTGGCTGTTGTGCAGCACACAGAGATTAAAGCTTTGATAATTTAAAGGGATATTATGCAAAATTTGGAATTTTTCATGTTTGTACTTGAAAATTTTAACATTGTTATGTCTTGAACTTCAAGTATAAGCACCCTCAGTGCCACTGCAAACATTTCATGAGAGAGAAATCATTGTTTCCTGTCTGAAGTGCTGCTGAATTGTCACAGAATTGCTTGATATTCCTTTGATGGTATTACCATAATTCAGAGATTCTAAGTAAATGGAAGTTTCTGACAAAATAGCAATTTATTTTATATCCTGTTATGTGGTTTTTCATCGTTTTTCCTGTTTTTTTTTCTTTTTTTTTCCTTTTTTTTTTTTCTTTTTTAATTGAGTGTCTGGTTCATCTATTATGGTACCCAGATTCTATGGTAAGAGAGGAATTTTTCTGTAGTATTTCAGACCAAGCTATAAGAAAATCTATTTTATCTAGGGCATAGAAATCACTTTTGTCTGTTTTGTATGCCACACAGTTGTTTGTTTTGTTTTTGGACTGTGTGCATCATTCATGACTTTTCACAGATGGCTGTTTAGTTTGCTCAGCGGACGGACTCTGAGAGCTCATCTTTTTTTTTGTCTTTTCACAGACACCGTTGTTGCTCCTAGTCAAGCACTAGGTTTAGTTTTTTTTTTTCCCATGTAAATGGAAGAAGGAAACATTCACTTGAGGTGCTTGTTCTCGAAATTGTAAATGGTGGTATTGCTGGAGTGCTTATTTCTCATTACCAAGTAACTGAGAATCTGGACGCTGATGTTTGAGAGCCTTTTCCACCAAAGAAAGAACCTACTTAATTTTTTTGTTACGTGATTTGCCTTGAATTGTAAGGTACGCACCTGGAGGATGTTTACTGGGAAATGGCTTACACAAGCATTGTATTTCAGATTCCAGTAAAGCAGGAAAATTGTACATTATGTTCAGAAAAAAACAGTTGATGTTATCTGATATTTATGTAGCCTGAAGTTGCAAGCTGTCTTGTAGGCTTTCTTTATCTCTAGTGCATACAAGTAGTGATACCTACTAAGAAGCCTATTCTTCCCTGGAAGGAGAATAACAGCAGAGAGAAGTAGGCAAATAATCTCCAAATGTCATGTAATCAAAAATATTTTAGGAAAACTCATCTGCATCCCCTTAAAACCAATGTTCATTTTATTGTAAACGATTGGATACCTTAGGCCAGTTGAAAAGGCTTTGCTGAAGCAGAAGGCTCTTTTCCACATCAAAAGAGAAATGAAGAAAAGAGCTCTCCCTTGTGTTTTTGTGCTTTGCTGCTGTGGTGGTGGGGGGAGGGTTGCAGATAGCCTGAAGGCTGTAAGCATGAAAATGGAGTAGAAGAATAGAAGCCATACAGAAATTGTATTTATTGATTTGTGGGTTTTTTTTTTTTGTATTTTTTTTAAAGAGATTATTCTTAGTCCTACATAATTCTTTTCTTCTAAGGTGTTACACGGCATCCTCAGAAAATTAGGTTTGTGTCAGTGTTTTCAGAGCACAATCTACAGAGGGAAAATTGTGACCTAGCTCATTTCTTAGGTGTAGTAGTTCTGTCATCAAATTGCTTTGTCACATGGACCTTGCTATTCCTCTTCTACAGTTCTGAATAAGAACACTTAGGTATGTTAGTTTCTATCTGAAGACCGGAGTCTTGTCACGATACGGACTTGTAATTAATGTCTGTCACTTTGTTAACTAAGCACACCAAAATAACTAGAACACTCGTACTGTATGGATCAGCTAGGGTTTAGCAGTGTTATGCTTTGGTCCTATGTCTAATGTTGGGGAACAGTTAAGTCTTAGGATTGTGGGAAACTTGTGAGAGTTTTCTGTAATTAGCTTTAACTTCTAATGCCAGAATTTTTATATGTTTTTTATATGTTCATTGGGAGAAGTGTACCTGAACATACTCAAATATATGCTCCAGAAGTATTTAAAAGAGAAATTCCAAATAAAATGCTGGGGGGGAAGGGGGGGGGGGGGGAAATGTGCTGTCATCATTTGTAGTTAATCATACAGTGTTTGTACTTCTGAAAACAAAAATACTAAGCTATGGCAGTGGTTAATAATTTATTTTGCAATTAAATTTAAGCTTCTTTCTTCTTAGTGCCTGCAAGAAATGTGTTGGTTTTACTCTGTTCCATTTGCTAGTAGGTAGCTTTTTTTTATGTTTAAGAATTGATTAACACTGAAATGAAAGTACGTAACCTTTTTCATTCTCTCCCAGATTCAGACATTTAACGTTGAGGCACCATGCCAGACTGTGGAAGATTTAACGAGTGGGGTTGTGATGGCCCAGGTTCTTCAGAAAATGTAAGAAATTATTTCATCATTTACATGCATACATATTTATTATTTATGAATGTGTCTGATAGAAATGTATTTTGATTCAGGCTTGGCTGGTGTTCTGTAAAGGCATGACTAATCCTTCGTTTAGACAGTACTTTAACCTGAGATGTGACAAATATACTTCTTCTCCATAGCTTTCAAATAACTATCTTAAAGGTCAGAAAAGGAAAGTTTTGTCTTAGGAAGCTGTGAAGACATTTATTCAAGTGTAATCTTACTGAAAAGTGAATTGGGTTAAAGCTAAGGTCCCAAGTTACTCATAATGTTAGAGTTAGTTTCACATGATAAAATTGAAGTAAGCTGTTAGTTTCATTGTTTCCAGAGGTAATACATTCTTGATAGTAAATGGGGGAATAATAGATGTTGCAGCAGGTAATGGTTTTGTTTCCTTGAACTCTAAGGTCAGATAGGATGAAATGCATTAATTTGAAGTCTCAGACTAATTGAGGATAGAGACTGCAGGTACTCATCCGAAGCGTAGCTGATCTATATCCAGTATTACCTACTTTACAGAAACGCAATTTCTTCCAACTTGGCACTAGCAGCAAAATCTTGCTAATCTTAATGAAATTGTAATCAAACAGATGTAAGAGGAAAAATACTTAGTTGAGAATCAGGGAATGTTTAAACATACAAAGCAAGTGTAAAACAGGCTTTTCCAGCCTACCCTTCTCTCTGTATTACCAGTACTGGTTCCCTCTCCGTCACAAGAAAAATAACTACACAGAAGAAAATTTTTTCAGGTGTATAAGTGTGTAAGAGCAAGACAGCCCGTTGATAGAGATCACTGGGAGAAATGTTTCATTGAAGGTAAATAGGAGTGAGCTGGGCCATGTCACTGGAAACTGATGTCATTTTCAGTGAACACTTGAAAACTTCAGTATGAAAATCCCCCATCAAATTAATTGTGGAAATACAAATTTATTGTCTAGATAATGAGACACAAACCTTTCTAAACTCTGTCATTATTATTCCATTGAGAATAGTAGACTACTGTTCTTAAAATGTGTGTTCCTTGAAATTTTGATATCCTCCAGCATGGCTGCCCCTTATTTAGGGTTCTCCAGTAATGCATAAAAATAAAGGGGAAAAGGGGGAATTTTAACAATTCTTAGTACTTCTCCTGTAAAAATCAATTCATCTTTAAGAAATGGTTGAGCATTCCTCCCCAGAGTTCTCTGTGAGTGAATCAGAGAATCGTAGAATTATCAAGGTTAGGAAAGAGCTCTAGTCCAACTGTCCATCTATTACCAATATTTCTTACTAAGCCATGTCCCTCAGTACAACATCTTAACGTTTCTTGAACACCTCCAGGGATGGTGACCCGACCACCTCCTTGAGCAGCCCATTTGAGTGCCTGACTGCTCTTTCTGTGAAGAAGTATTTTCTAGCATCCAACTTGAATCTCCCCTGGTGCAACTTCAGGCCATTCAGTTAGTTACATAGGAGAAGAGGCTGACCCTCATCTCACCACAACCTCCCTTCAGGTGGTTGTAGAGAGCAATAAGGTCTCCCCTGAGCCTCCTGTTCTCCAGACTGAACAATCCCAGCTCCCTCAGCCTCTCCTGTTAAGGCCTGTGCTCCAGACCTCTCACAGCTTCATTGCCCTTTTCTGAACACACTCCAGCACCTTGATGTCTTTCCTGTAGCGAATGGACCAAAACTGAACGCAGTACTCAAGGTGTGCCCTCACCAGAGCTGAGTATAGAGGCTGATCTTCCATTCTCCTGCTGGCAGCACTATTTCTGATACAAGCCAGGATGCTGTTAGCATTCTTCGCCACCCAGGCACACTGCTGGCTCACGTTCAACTGAGCATTAACCAATACCACCAGGTCTTTTTCCTTTACACAGTCTTCCAGCCACTCTGCCACAAGCTCATGGCGTTGCCTGGGGTTGTTGTGGCCAAAGTGCAGGACCCAGCACTCGGTAAGAAAATGCAGTCATTGAAGAACTCAAATTGAATGAGGCAGAGTTCTCATGAAAACTGAAAGGTGTTAACCTTATCTGGTCATCTAGATATACTTCCATAGGAGAGTAAGGATAGCTTTGTTCTTTACATTTTTAAGATTAACTTGAAAATTTTAAGATTTGAATGTCTAAACTCTCTGTTTATTTATATTTTTGTTGTTTTGTTTGTTTGTTTTTACCTGCACTTTCATGGAAAGAGCGTCCATTGGTACTTATGAGGACAGGCAGTAGTTCAAACAAGTTAAAGTTGACACTGGTTTATGTTGAGGATGTTTCAGGGAGCAACAAGAAATAACAAGCCATGCCTTGTATCAGCTGTTGAGAAGGGGGCTTGATGTATGTTTTTCCTCAACATTTTTTACCCTCGAGGTAGTAGCCTGTGTTTGTAAGTAGAGACCATTCTGCAGAAATGTCAGTTCATATAGCAGAATTTTCTGCATAAAATTGCTTTAAGAGGCTGTATGAAGAAGAGGGAATTACACCTTCAGAAGCTATTCAAGAACATAGTGTGCAGTATCATGTGGCAGAACTGTGATTTATGTAAGCAAGCATGAGTGTTTTACTTACGGATTCTGATGTTAATAAACAGGTTTTGGTGAAAACAGTGAAAGACACCTTCTCTGTTTTTATCATAAAACCTTTATGTTTGAATTTCAGGTTAAAGTGTGATTGAAAGGAATTCTCCAGTGCTAATGGAGAAGAATTTGTGTGTTTCCTATTGTCCGTTGATATCCCCAGAAAAGCAAAATTTTCCTTTTATTCCGTTCTGGAAACTGTTTGTACTCTTCTTTTAGTACTTTGATTGTAGCCTGTGCGTTATGCCCCTCTTACTGAATTATTCATTTGTGATATTACACATTGCAGCATACTGTGTATGTTTTGACACATGTAAAATACAAAGACCATGCTTTTATGTGTTCCTTCTAGAGGGATCTTCTTAGTAAACAGTTATTTCTTAAAGCAGCTTGCTGCACCACTGTTAAAATGAGTAATAATCAGGTGTTATGCTCAGTGGGCTGGTTTTCTTTTCTTTCAGAGAATATTTCTGTCTCTTGGCATCTATGATTTGAAGAGATGGTTGCTTAAATAAAGGAAAATTTGCATACAAAATAAGTTGGATGTGGTAGAGCACTGATACAAGTGGCATCACATGAAGTGATAACACTGTTGACAACAGTAGGTATCTTGTGTTCTGAAGAAAAGTCCCAATTGCCTGCAATGCTATTGAGAGGCTAGGCAGCAGTCAACTGATATGTAATTGCTTTTGTAAATTTGCTAAGTTATCTAATGCAGTAGATTCCCCAACTTTGGATATAGGTTTAAGAACTTCCTCTGTTCAAAATGGAAATTCAAAATGGTACAAGCAAATAATCTCAAAGTAACAGTGGTGCTCCAGTGAGTTTTCTGGTTACTTGTTCAGCGCAATATATCTTCACACAGAACTGGTAGACTTTCTTATCTTGGCTGCTCAGTTCTCTGCTATAAATTTATGTATTTGCTTAGGTGATGTTTTTTTTCAAACATTGCTGTACGAAATGACAGCATCTATCCTTAGGATGTGGACAAAGGGAGCTTGAGAGCTCTGGGTATGATTGACTTGTGATTACCAAAGCAGCAAAAGTGGTGAATGAGCTACCAGCTTCCCAAACCCTTTTTATAAAAAAGTATTTCTAGAAATTCTAATGGAAACTTTTGGTTACAGATGGTTAATTCTGTTGGTTCAATACGGAGAAAAATGCTGCTGTTAGTGTTGATTCTGAATCTTAATAGGAATTATGAGGGCAAAACTAAAAGTATAACAAGACACTTCGAATGATTCTGAGGTGATTTATACATGAGGAAAGGGGTGATCATTCTAAATTTGCTTGATTGTTGATGCCAACCTGGCAAAACATTTTTGCAGTATGCTAATGATTATTGTGTAACATGGATTGAAATGCTCCTGAAGGGATTTGGTGACACTGTTCTTAATACTGTTGTGACTTAGAGTGGATTGCTTACCAGTTTCTGGACCTTGGGTTCTCCATGAGATTTGTATACATTAAAATTAAAAACCAGAGAAACCTGTGGAAAATGGCTATCACTCCTTCTTAAGATGTAATTCCCAGGGATCTTCTTTAACTTTGTCTTATGATATAAGGGTATAGGTAGTACAAAACTTCATTAAGAAAGTGAGTGCATTTGCATGTGTTACTTTAATTGCAGTAGTAAATGACAACATTTTTTCATTTGCTATTGATGTACAGACATCCAGAGTTGGAGGTGATCATGAAATACTGTGATTCTTCCTCTGTTATGTCCTTATTATTAAAGATGGAGTATGTAGCATTACTCTACCAGTCAGTCAGAGTAAGATTCTGCTTGCAGACAGTTCTTTATGCTTATAGAGTAATTATTTACAATTAAAATGGTAAATCAAGAATTTGACATATTCATGGCACTGTGATCTTGAAGCAGTGGAAATTTGTGACCGACTATAATTAATAAAATGATGAGATACAGTCCTTAAGAAGGACCCAGTGGTCTTTTTTTTTTTTTTTTTCCTGGTGAGGCACAGATACCTTGCTTTCTTACTGAGCTGGGTAAACATTTGCTAGTAGTGGGTCTCTGAGCATACCCTGCTTGTGATTGGCAGAGTACCCATCCAGAATACACTAGGGTCCTTTTTGAACACCAGAGCTCCAATTGAAGCAGTTCAAGTAGGTCTGTGTGTTTTCAGCTCACAGGTTTTTTTCCAAATGATCTTGTAATTGAGAAGTTAAGCAAATAAAGACCTTTTGCAAAGAGGTACATTTATTTAATGTAAAACACGAACATTAATTTTTCTCATCTCTGGTTGATCCTGTATGTACTGAATTAATTTTGTGCTTAGACTTACTCATCTCTGAGGCCAGAGAGGCCATTCAGAAGCTATTTGAAAAATGTCTGCTTCAAAACCAGATGAAACTCTGGATAAGACATTGTTTTTTCTGTTTCATACTTCTGGGTTTTTTTGTCTGTGCTAGAACTGTACTGTTTTTTGAATGGAAGCAGTTTGGAGTCGTTGGTTTAACAAGTAATTAACTCCTTTCTTCCAGCTATATGTTTGCAGATGGTATGTCAGAGGAAAAGAAGTATGTCATGATCTTCACCACAGTCTGTAACAGAATGTAAAAATAGTAGTTGAAATGTGTCAGTAGAGAAATGTTGCTGTTTATGATCGTATGTTGATGGAATGCTTAAAGACCGTGGTACATTGTGAAGAAGACATTGTGCAGAAAATGGAATACAGGAGAGGTGATGAATCAGGAGCAAGATTTGTCTTCAAAGACTGTGCCCTAATTTAATCACTGATATAGCTGCTGATCTGCTGCATATATGATTGCAGATATGTTGCTTGAATTTCCAGACTTGCCCCTAAAAAGAAAAAATAAGAGAGGAAGGGTTCAGTGTAGAACCTTTTTATCTTTGGAGGATACAGCTGTAAATCTAACAGTACTTTGCAGCAAATGCAACACTGTAATTCCAGAAATTAGAATACTTGCTGGGAGACTCTAATCTTGCCTACCACACCAACTCTTAAGAGCCTTATTCATTTAAAAATACATATATATATATATATATATATATATAAGTTTTCTTCCCTAACTGCTTCATTTTTTTTTTTGTCTGAAAAGTTTCCTTACTAGGGACAGGAGACTCCTACGAACTGTCTTGAACAAACAGCCAAGCAGTAGTGCCTGCAGGGAAGGGAGGAAGTTTATGGAAATAAGCATATACTTTACAAGCAGTTGGCATTCTTCTTTTCACTGTCAGTATCTTAATTGCATTGTCAAGAGTGCAGACAGTAGAGAAACTGATTAAAAAAAAAAAAAGCGTTCACAAAACTATTAGCCAAGGGTTACTGTGGAAAGAGATTTGCAAAAACTGATAGTATGTGGTAAATTAAATAGTAGAGAAGTGTGTTCTTCATAGAAAACACTTAACTGTAGAGGTGCTATTTAGCTGTTCTCACTGTATGCATAGAGGATGCATTGTTCATTCTCAGGCTTTCCATTTAGAAGGAGTATATTTACAATCAGAATATAGCAGTAGGAATCCGTAATATGTGAAAAACTAAGTATTTTTGTACACTTTCAAGCAATGCAAACAAACAGTACTCCAGGACCAGCTGATGAATTAGAGGAAGAACTTACAGGGAGAACTGACAAAATACACTCCGAGTCCAGCAACTTCTTCCAAAGCGTTACCTACACATGGCACGCAAATAGAGCTGTGCTGTGGAGTAGTAGGGGTGATCTGCGCTGTTTTACATAGGCCATATATATGCAGAGGTCGGCAGGCATTTAAGTAACCTCATCGTGAGGAAGAAGCTTAATTGCTAAGGTATCTTCCTAGTTTCTGAAACCCGTTTTTAACAAATACTCTACTTTTTGTATTTCAGAGATCCAGTGTACTTTGATGAAAACTGGTTAAACAGGATCAAAACAGAAGTAGGAGATAATTGGAGGCTAAAGGTATTTTACTTATTTTGCTTCTCAACAAATCTGTAGTTTAGTTCTTAATACAATATTGTGTTTTAATAAAAACATTTTTTTAGATTAAGATGTTGCTTCATCGTGTGTTGAATTTAGGATGGCTTTTATTGTACTTTTTTTTTTATATTGATGTAGCTCTGCACAGTTGAGTGAAGAAAACATTTTGAATTTGTAAGTTGGTTTCAATAATTTAAAAGAAAAAATATTAAAATAAACTTCATGCTTAAATTAACATTTGAAAAACACAAATATGAGTGAAAGGTTTTGTTTTTTTACTGTGAAGTGTGAAAGTAACTTTTCTTTTAAAAAAAATATATAGCTCTGAGAAACAACTGCAGAAAATAGCAGACTAGTAACCAATTGGTTTAAATAGAAAAGGCAAAATGTTATTTCGTTTTACTTCACCAGCTTTGCACAGCAACTGAGTTTTAGGAGAGGAAGTGATAGTTTTTTTTGTGTGTGTGTTGTTTGTAGTCAGTGTGCTTTTTAACCACAGCCAATTTGCTAAGTCATTTGTATTACTTGGTATTCAAGTACTTTCTCTTACAGTCAACAGAATTTACACTGGTGAAACTTTGGAGTGTTTTGGTATAAAACCTGAAAAACGTAGTTTCATGTGTGGATATTAGTCTTGTTTCTGGCTGGATTTGGTCATGGAATAATACATGTGTTTCTTGAGTTTTCATTTGCTGATTTC